>NW_006408765.1:59890-61859 GCF_000296735.1 Chrysochloris asiatica
CTTTAATTAAACTGTAAAGTAGATGTTTTTCAGAGGTGTACTGACCTCAAAATAAGTGCATTGAGGTGATGAGTATGCAATTTTCTGTACTGAAGTCATTATGAAGTGATAGGGATCTCTCTAGCGAGTAGATTTCTTCACCTGCCTGCTACAAAATGAAAAGGTAAAGTGAAAAACAATTGCTATAAATACAGGGGTGAGTCAAAAATTATCCAGACTCCAATTATATTAAAACACACGTTTGTGTCCAAAGCTGATAACAATATTGAGAGTGCATGTGAAATGATTCTTTCAAATAGATGAGTGAGAGGATTATGTTGCAAACCATTTGGAAATCAGCCAAGGCTCTGTCTATTAAATAATCCACAACAGACTTGGGTTTCAGAAAGTTTTATGCAAGATGGATATCAAAACTCACAGAAGAGCTTAAATAGAAGCATTTGGACATCTGCAAACCAAGTTTGGACCCATATTCAAAGGAAGGTAAAAGTTTCTTGAAAAAAAAATTGTTACCAGGGACAAGACATGGTTTTATCACTATGAGCCTAAGAGTAAATGGCAGAGTATAGAATGGAAACACGTTCAATCATCAACCATTAGTTGGAAAATTGATGTCAACCATGAACTGGAAACTTGATGCTTACAGTTCTCTGGGATTCTCAAGGGCCAGAATTGAACACTATCAAGAAAAAGGTTCAACAATTAACAGTGCTCATTACAGTGAAATGCTCACCATAAACATAATCCCAGTCCTAAATTTGGGATTAAACACACAGGACTGCTATCCAAAGGGCATTGTCATCTTGCATGACAATACATATCCACACACCTCTGCCCACACTGTTGACATTGCAAAAACTTCATTTAGAAGTGTTAAAGCATCCTCTTTATCATCCTGATCTTGCTCCATTGGACTTTCACCTGTTTGATCCCCTAAAAGCAGCTGTTCAAGGAAGAAAATTCACCTCTGATGAAGAAACAAAGACAATAATTCATTCATGGTTGACAGCTCAGTCTAAAAAATGTTTTAAATAAGGGAATAGAAAAGCTTGTTGATAGATGGACAAAGCATATTGAAAAGCAAGGAGAGTGTGTTGAAAAATGATTTATTTGTCTTTTCTAAAAGTTGATTAAAATAAATTCTACAGCCAGAGTATGGATAATTTTTAATCACCTTCATTCATTACAAAATTTAATAAGTGTGTACATTCATTAAAATGCTAGCAATAAGCTAGTTAGCTGCAGATAGTTGTTAAATGCTAACTTGTCCTGAAGGCCAATGTCACTGTGGTTATTGTTAAGTGCCATCTGGTCAGTTTTGACTCACAGCAGCCCTTTATACGGTTTCCAGAGTGGCTTATGGGTTTGAACAGACAGTCTTAAAGTTAGCAGTCCAGTGCTTATCCAATAAGGCCACACCAGCACATAAATGATAATGGTATAAGTACTGTGAATTAAGAAATGTTCTCTCAGGGACGGAGTCTAATGAACAAGACCAACTTTAAAACAAATGTGTAAATTAAAATAAGGTCAATTTAATTACTAAAATAATGTTTGGGAACCAGAGAGAAGAGCACTTAATAGGTCCCAGAAGACATATTTGCTGAGTAGAGGCTCAATAGAAGATAGTCATGTGAAGACTGGTTAAGGCCTACTCCACGCAAAATTATCAAAGACATGGAAATACGACATTTCTCTGTGTAAGAGCCACTACAAACTACTACATCATGTAGTTGTTAATTGCTATTGAGTCATTTTTGACCCATAGAAACCCTGTATAAGGTTTCTGATGATTGGCTGTGAACTTGTGGTCCAGTGCTTATCCTATAGCACCATATTAATATCAATTATAAAACTGAAAGTGAAGAATTAGGGTTAGATGTGTTGGTTGTTGTTAGGTGCCTCCAACTCATAGTGGCCCTATGAAAAACAGAAGGAAATAGTACCTGTACTGTGGATCTCACACACG
>NW_006408765.1:63245-64181 GCF_000296735.1 Chrysochloris asiatica
GGGTCTTTTTCCTTTCCATATAAAGTTTTTAATTGTTTTTTCCATCTCTTTGAAGAACGTTATTGGAATCTGGATTGGGATTGCATTATATTTGTAAATTGCTTTTTACAGTATTGCCATTTTCATGATGTTAAGTCTTGTATCCAAGAGCATGGTATATTCTTCCACTTTTGTAAGACTCTTTTGGTTTCTTGTAGTAGTGTTCTGTAGTTTTCTTTGTATGGATCCTTTGTTTCTCTGGTTATATTTATTCCTAGATATTTCAGTCTTTGGGCAGCTATTGTAAATGGTAATGTTTTCATAATGTCTTTTTTAGCACTGCCATTGTTAGTATAGAGGAATCCATCTGATTTTTTTGTATGTTGATCTTATATCCTGCAACTTTGCTGAATTTTCTAATGAGGTCTTCTAGCTTTTTTATTGAGTCTTTGGGGTTTTCTATGCATTGGATCATATGATCTGCAAATAGAGAGAGTTTTGTTTCCTCTTTGCTAATTTGGATGCCTTTAATATCCTCATCTTGTCATATAACTCTGGCTAAGACTTCTAAAACAATAGTGAATAGGAGTGGTGACAAAGGGCTTCCTTGTCTGGTTCCTGTTCGTAGAGGGAAGGCTTTGAGTTTCTCTCCATTGAGAGTAATGTAGGCTGTTGGTTTTGTATATATGCTCTTAACTATGTTGAGGAATGTCCCTTCAATTCCTCCTTTGTTGAGTGTTTATCAGGAATGGATGTTGGATTTTGTCAAATGCCTTTTCTGCACCAATCAGTATGATCATGTGTTTCCTTTCTTTTTTCTTATTTATATGGTGGATTACATTGATTGTTTTTCTAATGTTGAACCATCCTTGCATCCCTTTTATGAAACCCACTTGATCATGATGTATTATCTTTTTGATGTGTTGCTGGATTCTGTTGGCTAGGATTTTGTTGAGA
>NW_006408765.1:65119-88447 GCF_000296735.1 Chrysochloris asiatica
CCAGAGTCAGATGTCATAAGCAGCCACCAAAAGATCAGCATGTAGGACCAATGGGGCTCCTCCTCTCTGTGCTGTGGGAAAACTGTGGGCTCAAAGCTAGACACTTTTGCGGGGAGCATTCCCATTCGCCTAAATGTGTCCGGTCTGGGCAGAGAGGGTGGGCCAGAGTAAAGGAGGAAAAACTGCGTAGAATCCCTTGTATCTCTTTTTTTCAAATGCCACTGCCTGGTTTTTAGTGCTGTATCACTGTATCAGTCTGACTATGGCCCCACCCTCTGATCTCAGCCATGGAAGTGGCAGCAGGGAGAGTCTCGCATCCTGATCAATATCAAAATTGCATTATTTTCCTTTCTACAGTGGTTTTCCACCGGTGAGTGTGGGAAACTGATGCCCTACACCTTATGCTAGATCCAGAGATCTTGAGCTGCTCCGTGAAAGCACTTTCCCTGGTTTTTCCGCGCCTCCCCCAAGGAGCCTGTCCTACCTGACTCTGCTTCTCCCGACTCCAAACCAGAAGTCCTTTATTAGAAGAAATGTTCTACAGCAAATTTTTCAAATATAATACATTGTTAGATTACTTGACTGCTGTTTTCATGACCATTTATTGTGGATCTAAGTAAATTAAATCTTTGACAACTTCAATCCTTTCTTCATTTATCATGATGTTATTTATTGATCTAGTTGTGAGGATTTTCCTTTACATTGCGATGTAATTGATTCTGAAAGCTGGAGTCTTTGATCTTCATCAATAAGTACTTCAAGACCTCTTTGCTTCCAGCAGACAAGGTAGTGTCATCGCATAACACAGATTGTTATATGATGCAGTATTCATCAGTTTGATTACTGTAGATTCCATCTGGTGAAGTCCACATATATACTTGCCATTTATGTTACTGAAAAAAGTATTTGAAGGAGGAAGTCAGTCATTGTTCTTGTGGAATTTTATCTTGTGATCTCTAGCTTCATTTCTAACACAAAGAGCATATTTTGCAACTACTAATTCTTCTGTTTTGTTTCCAACTTTGGCATTCTAATCATTAAGAGTTCATTAATACATCTTGATTGCATGTTTATCAATTTTAGACTGAAGAAATTGAAGAATTATTCAATTTCATCTTCATTGCATTTAATGATTTATATGCAAATTTGAATAATAATGGTGTTAACTGTTCTTCCTTGTAGGCATAAGGATATTATCTGACCACAAACAACATTGTATTTCAAGACAGATCTTGAAATGCTCTTTTTGAGATTGAATATGATACCATTCCTCTAAGTTTGTTATCTCTGACATAGTAAAACCATATGATTGAATGATTAAAAATGGCCAATATGAGTCCATTTCAGCTTACTAATGACTAGGATATTGATCTTTATGTGTCCTATTTCTTTTTTGGTGACTTCCAATTTTCCTAGATTGATATTATTTACATTCTATGGTTTAGTTAACACTGGATGTTTGAGTTTTGTCTCATCAGCAAATGAAGTTCCCAAAAGCTTTGCTATTCTACATCACTAAGTCAGCTCTACTTTTAGGAGACAGTTCCTCCCCAGGTATTTTTAGTACCTTCCTACCTTGGGGGTTTGGCTTCTGGCAATATATTGGGTAATGTTCAGCAGCTATTCATAAGTTTTTCAGTAGTCAAACTTTCAGAAGTAGTTTGCCTCTCCTTCTTCCTAGTCATTCTTAATTATGAAACACTGCTTAAACCTATCCACCAAGGGAGAACCTTCTGGTATTTAAAATAATGGTGAAATAGGTTCCAGAATAATAGTATCACAACAACACACCATCACAGTAGGACAAACTGACAGATGAGTATTGGAGATATGTGGGCAGGAATCCATAAAAATTGGCTAATTTTGGGATGTAAATCATCAATGTTTTCTTCCTAGCCAGTCTTAGTCTTAGAATACTGTCCAACACATTTTGTTTGGAAATGCCATTAGAAGTACTCAACCACTGAAGAACGACATGATGTTTATTAAAGTAGAGTACCAGTGAGGGTGTGGAAGTCCTTGGTGACGTGGATCAATACTGTAGCTTTGAGGATAATACATTTTGTTCTGCTGTATGAGTGTAACTCAGATATATTGCTACACAACAGGGATCTTAAAAAGTCATGACTGGCCATCTCAGGTGCAACTATTGGTCTCTGTCCAAAGCAAAGAAAAATGATGAAAATTGAAGACACTTGGAAACAATTAGCTGATGGAAGTAATGGATAATATGAATATCAGTCTCCATGACCCTGAAATAAGAATAACTAGATGATATCTTAAAGGGACACATGAGAAGGTCATAGATAGAGTAGGAGAAATTTTGTGGAACAAAACTCAGAATCATAAAGACACAACAACCACAGCCTTATAGTCAGAGAGACTCTGGTGGGAACCCTGAGACTAAACTTCATGGTCACTCTTCCTCCTCTGAAACTGAACTCACCACTCTGGCTCAATTTTTAGGCAATCAATAGGTATATAAGGGGGACAACAATACTAGTGATGTATGCACACTACAGAATGGTCGGCCATTCAAGATCAAAAGGGAAGCTTTAATCTCAGGACAAAATTCATACTGTGTACATTCCATGTTCCAGTAGAAAGAAAGATGAACAGAAAAAAAAAACAAAAAACACAGCTATGACTGTTGTGACATTGTAGGATTAGCACTGGACTGTGAACCACAAGGTCTTACATATAAGGTCAACAGTCAGATGACTATATACTGACTTAAACCACTATTGTGTTTGTTATAATCCCCAGTTCTGTTGACTGTAGCACAAACAGTAACATTTTCCTCACAACCCACTAAGTGTTTTATGCAAGCATAAGTGAGAGACTCATCAAATACAAGTGCTAAATAAATGCAATACCTATTTGAACAGTAACATACTGTAAGGAAGTTATGGCATTCAACAGGTAGATGGCATCTTAGAAATAAAATGGTGAGAAAAATTCCAACTTGAAGATGGTGTATACGAGTTTCACACCTACCTGAGAGTTGAACACATAAACCCAAATTTTAAAGAAAGTGGACAGGACTTTTTTTAAAGTGATATCCATGAAGATAATAGTTAAAACAATGACATCCTTATAGAGAATGGGTTAAAGTTTGAATGAGAATATCAAGAAAGCAGTCATTTTTCTGAACAGTGGTGAGTCTGGGTAAAATATGAGTAATTTCTGAGTACAAAATCTGACTTTGTATCTTTTAATTTTGTTTACATATATTATTTGGATTTCTTTGTACTGATTCCCTGGCTGTCAGTGAGTAATCTGATAGATTTCCAGCATATGTCCTGCACTGGGTTTGCACATTACACTTCAGATTCTCTAGTATATATGGCATACCCTCAAAGAATTTATTTCCTTCAGAATGTCAGGTTTCTTCTCCCCAGACTTTCGGATCTGTCTCCTGCCTAGTTGACTATGGATAATATATGTGTCTAAATTCTTTTTCAGATGTCAGTTACAAAGTTACTGCAGCCCAAGAGGTGTGGGGCACAGCCTCTGCACAAGTACTTCAGGGAACTACCTGACAGATCAAAACACACAACCATAATTTGTTGAGAACAGAGTCTGTATTGCCCACTTTTCATCAGCAAGCTAAAGAAAAGATGTTGGCTATAGTTCCCATGGAGACTGCAAAGTTGGCAAATGAGGGGTAATCAAAATGTCACAATGCTTTCTTACAGATATTAGCTCCCTCTTGCTTCAAGAAACCCTATGGAAGCAATTCTGTTCGGCAACACACAAGTCAGAATCTACCAAATATCCATGGGTTTGTTTGCTTTTGTTGTTGTTTTTAATTAGTTATCCCCCTGGTTACAGTATGCATTCTATTAGATTCCAGAGATCAAAAAAAATTGATTCTACCACTTTTTTCTTTGTTTCTAGCTTAATGATTGCTTCAGTATATTGACTCAGTCTTGGACCTCCCTATTCCAGTACTCCCATGTCATTTATTGAGCTTCTTAGGCATAATTTTCTTTAAAAATTTTTTCTTTTCATTCCATTTAAGAAATATTTTTGTTCTCTTTTCATTATCTTCTTTCACCTTCATTTTTTTTTTCTTTCAACTGAATTCCCATAAAATAGTCAATTCATCTACTTTAAAGGTTTCTGAAGCCAGGAGCACTTCATTGAGATCTGATCATTCATCTCCCACAGCTATAGGACAATCTCAAACTGTCCAGCTTTAAGTTTCTCTGAATGGGAGCAACAGCAATGAGACAATTTTGGCACTGCTGTGCTCTGGTCGTTATGATGTGCCCTATGGAGAAGAGAGAGTGTTAAAGCAGGAGCTATAAGTGTTGATTGTCATGATCTGGCTAACCATTTTAATGCTATATTTTGTTCAAATAATGTTTTCTTTAGAAGTTGTCATTGCTTACAATAGCTCAGAATATCATGAGCATTTTTTATCATCAAAAATAATAAACTGTCAATGAATATGATTAATGGCATTAATTAAAACTCACAAATCATTTTATTTAAAAAATGCCAAGTACATTATTCTTTAAAGTACAAAGGCTACTATTAAGCATTATTAATAAAAAGTACTTTTTGTTTATCAAACTTTACTGAGAGTTTGAACATTTCCACAAAAGCTAAGTCCACTCTACAACAATATCAGGCATGTTATGAACAACTTGAAAATATCTTGACAAAAAAATAGAGGCCCAAGAGAATTTTTATTCATTCTTCCCCCTCACCATAAATAGTAGATAACAACACATTTAGTTTCTCTGATGTGAGTAAAGAGATTATATGTCTGACATTGGATTGTCATAAGCAAACACAAGGACTGCTTTTTATAAAATGGTATCTTGAGAAGTCTACAGTGCTTTGACATCATTTTCAAGAAGAATAACTGACTCCAAAATATAACTGTGTACAACTATGTGCATCCTGCCACTCTATTGTCTCTTAGTGTTGAAGTTTTAAAAATGAAAGCACAGGATACTATATTGTTTATGACTGCTTAATACCTTACTTATATTATTTGTTGTTGTTAGGTGCTATTGAGTCTGTTCTGATTTGTCATGAACCTATGCCCTACCCTATACCATGCTCACAATTGTTATGCTTGAGCACATTGTTGCTGCCACAGTGGAAACCCATCTTGATGGGGTCTTCCTCTTTTCCCTGTCACTCCACTTTAACAAGCCTGATGCCCTTTTCCAGGGACTGGTCCCTCTTGCTACCATGTTCTAAATATAAGAAACGAAATTTTGCCATGCTGGTTTTTAAGAAGCTTTCTGCCTCTACTTCTTCTAACGCACATTTGTTTGTTCTCCTGGTAGTCCATACTACTTTTAATATTTTCTCCAACACCATACCTTAAATACTCAATTCTTCTATAACCTTCCATATTTATTGTCCAACTTTCATATGCATTTGAGGCTACTGAAAATATCATGGCTTAAGTCAGGCACACCTTAGATCTCAAACGGATTAACTTTGCTCTTTAACATTTTAAAGAAGTCTTGCTCAGCAGAATTGCCTAACATTCTACATCTTTTGATTTCTTGACTGATGCTCCATTAGCAATGATTGGGGATCCAGGCAAAAGGAGGTCTTTGACAACTTCAATATTTTCTCCATTTATTGTGATGCTACAAGGTGGTCCAGTGGTGAGAATTTTCATTTTCTTTATATTGAGGGGCAATCCATACTGAAGGCTGTATTCCTGGATCTTCATCAATAAGTACTTTAAGTTGCCTTTGCTTCCAGCAAGCCAGGATATACCAGCTGCATGTTTTAGAGTGTTAATGAGTCTTCCTCCATTCCACCATGCCATATTCTTCTTCATATAATACATCTTCTTAAATTATTTGTTCAGCATACAGATTTAGTAAGTATGGTGAAAGAATACAACCCTGGTGCAAACCTTTCCTGATTTTAAACCATTCATTATCCCATTGTTCTAGTCAAACAACTGCCTCTTGGTCTATATACAGGTTCCTTATGAACACAATTAAGTTTTCTGGAATACCAATTCTTCACAATGTTACCTATAACTTGTCATGATCCACACAGTCAAAAGCCTTTGCACAAGTATACATCTTTCTGGTATTCTCTGCTTTCAGCCAAGATTGCAATGCTAAGAAAAAGTTAAAGGATGTCCTGATTATAGATAGATAGATAGATAGATAGATAGATAGATAGATAGATAGATAGATAGATAGATAGTTTTATGAGTCCTCAAATAAAACTTTAGGTCAAATATTTTAAAAAGTGAATGAACTAAAATAAATTTCACTGAACATGATAAATGTTTTGTAGTTGCTATAGCAATGTGTCACATATCTCAATTTTATACATTTTAATCAACGAATGTTAGACAAATCTGGAAGTGTCTACCTTGATTTTAAAGCAATGACTCTTGATAGTTGGTGGGTCAGTTCACACTGCTTATTAGTTTTGTACAAACCATGGATGCTTCATCTCAATTTACAAAGATTTTTTTCTACCAATGACACAATAACTGTGTATTTTTATTATCATAACTATAGTTATTTCTTCCACTGGTACTTTATATCTCATTTACGCTTTTATTTTCACAGATTGCTTTCATAGATAGTCTTTCCCATAAATGTTTATTTTCTTCTCCTCTATTATTTCCCTGACAACATTTAAGTAGTGATAAAGCCCCCAAATAGAATTTATCCTTCAGTAAATCAATGATTGAAATAAAACTTTGATACCTATATAACACTTCTCTCTCCTGCAATAGGTTTGAACACTTACTTTTGGATAGCAGTCAAGCACTTAACTAGTACTCAAGAATGATTCCTGTCTAAGTTTCATGAAACAGCAAATCATAGAATGGAGAAGAGATTAGTGATTACAGAGGATACTAGAGTGGGGGCAAGAGGAAAGCAGGTATGGCTCTGAAAGGGCAGCATGAGGAATCCTTGTGATCCTGCCTTGATTATAAGAATGTCAATATCCTGGTTGTGATATTACATTCTAATGCTCCAACTGTTAACTTTGAGGGAAACTACATAAAAAAATAGAATAGGAATCCCTCTGTATTATTTCTTATAACTACAGGGTAATCTACACTTATTTCAGTGCAATTACAATAAATGTTATCTATTATTAAATGTTTAATAAAAATTTCCTAATGAATACTTGGTCTAGTTGTTGTTGTTGTTAAGTGTCATTGAGTTGGTTCTGACCAATAGTAAATCCTGTACAGGGTTTCCACAGAGCAACTGGTAAACTTGAACTGCAAAGCTTGCAGTTTAAACCAAATTTTTAGTCCTGTACATTAGTCCACAGCACCATACCACTAGTTGTTGTTGTTAAGTGCTGTTGAGTTGGTTCCGACCCATAGCGACCCTGTACAGGGTTTTCAAGGGTGTAAATCTTTATGGGAGTAGAAAGCTTCATCTTTCTCCCGCGGAGCAACTGGTAGTTTCCAACCGCTGACCTTAAGGTTTGCAGCCCGATTCATAACCACTACGCTACCAGAGCTCCTTATACCACTAGTAGCAAACAAAATTAATTGCAAAAGTGTGAGACAGATCTTTAAATATTGATATAGAACCACTGCATATTTTGTGAAAAAATAACTCATCATTATGTATGTAAACACACACACATATATATAGTGGTTGGTGGTTATATGTTTTGGACTCGATCCTGACTCATAGTGACCCTATATTGGATTTCTGAGAATATAAATCTTTATAGGAACCAAAATTCTCATCTCTCTTCCTTGGACCTACTGGTAGATTTCAACTGCTGACCTTGTGATTAGCAGCCCAACAAATAACCCATGATGCTACTGAGGCATAGAAAATAATTGAATTAAATAAAAATAAATAGAGTATCTGATAATATTCTGAAAGGAGATTAGAATTATATGCATAAAGCTGTAGACAACAGCAGCCTCTAGGAGAAACAGTTGCTTGTGAGTATGCCTGTATTTGTATAAATTAGAGGACAGTTTGTATGAATCATGCATAAGACAAAATGTAAACATTTTATACATCTATATATTGCTATTTCTGTTTTATGTGTTTTATTTTTATTTGTCTGGTTTGCTGGTTTGTAAATTTTGTTTTTACTTTGCTCATCTCTGCAGGCTTTTATATGTTGATCTCCTAATCTTTCTGTTTCTGGAACAGTAAATTGGGTAATCTGTGCCAGGGACCAATGAATCTGATCATTTTCCTGCTTGCTTTCTTGCCATTTATTTCACAGTCGCTACTCTTATTCCTAAATTCTGTTACATTTCAGTATTTATGGGAAGGAGAGTACTTACTGTACTTGAGTCCACTTTATGTGACCTAGCCAGCCCAAACTACCAAGAAATCCTGAATATGCAGGCTGACCTAATAATTTAGTGGTCTTTTGATTTGGATGTCATATTTCTCCTTGAATGGAGGAGTGTTTTCCTTATTTTTAGATAAGAAAATGTATTAGCAGCACCAGCAGCATTATTATAAGGAACTGGACTCCATTTTGTATGTTTTACTGCTAAAAGCTTCCAATAACTCCCCAACTCAATTTCACTCCACACTGGGGGAAGCCATTAACAAAGCTATATAACTCTCACTTTTTTGGTGCTAAGGGTGTTAACTTAGATTTGTTCCATTAAAACAAAAATGGGGAACCTTTTTTCTGCCAAAATTTGTAACATCATTCGTGGGCCATACACAATTATTACCTTTAAAATTATCCTAATATATTTGCTCAAATATTTAACAAATCCCCTAATATGATGTCTGGAATCTGTGTCTACTTTGTCTGGGTCAGAATAAATGATTTCTTGGGCCTCATATGGCCCACAGACCAGATGTTCCCCACCCTAACTTTAAAACAATGTTGTTACATGCCACAGAATAAATTCGCACTTACAGTGAATGACACTGACAAATCCTATTCCATCTTAACAATTGTTTTCTTTGAACCCATTGTTACAGCCACTGTTGCATCTGACAAGTGGCTATACTCCGAGACCAGCATGGAGAGATTAAATCCAACTAGGGCTGATGGGATTAGGGGGAAAAAAAGACACAGACACAAAATGAAAATAGTAAAGTTGGAACCAGGTGGGACACAGCACTCTAATGGAAATATTGTGACCTAGATTCAGCATGTTTATTATATATCAAAGGAGGTGCTGGGGGCAGGTAAAAGACTGCAAAAAAACATTTGGTGTATTGATGCAAGCAGTTGTGGTTGTCAAGTGCCATTGAGTTGATTCCGACCTATAATGACCCTGTATAGGGTTTCCAAGGAGCAGCAGGTGAGCTTGAACCACCGACCTTGCAGTTCAAATGGCTTTGCAGTCTGACGTATTAACCCACAGCGCTGCACCAGGACTCAGTAGGGCTTTATCCGAAGATGTAGTTGCTAGGGAAACAGAAATAAGGCAGCTAGATGTTTTTGCAGACTAAACTGAAGGTTATGGCTGCCTACAAGGAAAGACTTTGCAAATTCCTGAGGCAGGCTTTGCAAGTTCCTCAGGGGGCAGGCTGACCTGGGAGCAGCCCGATTTTCTGGACCACAAGTGTTTAGTTACAATCCTTTGGTTTAGTTGCTCCCACCATCTCCACCTTCAGTTAAAATGCCCCCAAGTCTGAGACCTTCCACTCAAATCACTCCCAACAAGCCACTATGTCAAGCCATCTTCTCGTCAATCCATCTTTTCACTGGCCTTCTATGTTACCAAGCATGAGTCCTTTTCCAGGAACTGGTTCCTCTTGATAACATGTCCAAAATACATAAAACAAAGTTTGAATACCTCATTTCAAAGGATTACCCTGGTTGTATATCTTCCATGAAATATTTCTTAGTACTTCTGCAGTCCATGGTATGTTTAATATTCTTCACCAACATCATAATTGTAATGTATCAGTTCTTCTTTGGCCTTCCTTACTCATTATGTAGTTTTCACATGCACGTAAGTTCTAATTTAACTAACTTCAACTAAGGCATGTCAACTGGCATAGATTCTTGATTTAATACTGACATTTAAATTCCAATTAACTCAGGAGAAGCCATTTAATTTAAATAAAGTACTCCTCCTGGTATGACACTGTGGGTTAATGCTCTGGATTGCAAAGTCATTTGAACCACAAGATTGGCAGTTCAAGCTCACTGGCCACTCCTCGAAAACCAAATACAAGGTCCTTATGGGTTGAAGCTGACTTGATGGCACTTAACAAGAACAACAATGAAGTTTTGGACATTAAAAAAAAAAAAGGCATATTCTTTAATCATTAAAACTTCGGTGAAGTTGTAGCATTCATTGTTCTAAATGTGTTACATGAATGTTCATGCATGAGCATCCATCCATGCATGTGTGTAAACAGTAAATGTTAGAATTCAATACTATACTGGTATGCATCCCTTAAGATCTATTTGGGCAATGTCTGACCCCATATACGTCTGTGGTCTCATAAGATATATTTTTTTTCTTTAAGGGAAAAACAAATCTCCTTTGTTTTATTATTTCTTCCTAATGATCATTGTATGGTGTAGAATAAGCAAACCACCAGATGCTCCTCAGAAATGCTATACAGGAACCAACTCAATAGCAGATAAGAAAAAAAAAAAAAACCAGAATGAAGGATCAATGGGCTCCAGGATGTATAGCAATTGCTCTAGCATTTCTTCCTTTACCTATCTTTTCCCTCCTGATTTCATCCACTTACCCAGAAGCTGTGCAAACTTTTCTCCTAGAACAAGCAGCACCTGCTTCTCTGCTCCTGCCATGAGCTCTGATGGTGCTGACAAGGCCTAGAGCACTCTGCAGCCTCCAGGTTCTGGTTAGTGGTTTTAGCAGCTGCACATGATCAAGACACATCTATACCACCAACAGGGCAGTGGAAATCAGGGCCACCACCACCAGCCAAGTTCCCAGCACTCAGCTCCCAGCTCCCCATCTGATCCTCACAGACACTTCTCTGCTCTCCTCATGAACCAGTTCCCACATTCTAAAGTCATATGTGCACAAGTTAAGGACAGAGCAGGAACTTAACAGTTACTCTAACCACACCCCCACACCTGGTTCTTGAGTCAACAATGCAAAGAAACAGAAATGGAGCCCAGCACACCTTCTGAGAAATAAGGCAGTGCTAGACTATCAAAAAGGGAGTAAAATATGAGCTATCTAGATCTTGCCCAACAGTCAGAATTAAACCTGAGGGAAATGAGTCAAAAATCCTATGAAGGTGAAGAAATAACAGAAGGCCAATGCGCTCTCTCTCTCTCTCTCTCAATGCCTGCTTTTCCTCTTCTGAGTACACTATTTACAATTTAATAACCCTTGTTTGTTACGTGCTGCTTTCTCATCCATGTGTGCAGACTATGAGAGTGGGAGATTAAAGAAGTTGTAAAGACACATTAGGAAAGTTTTCCATAGACCCTGGGAACTTTATTGAGGAATTTCAGCATTTAGCAAGGATTTTTGATCTAACCTGGAGAAGACATCCTAATCTTACTCTCCTACTGTTGCACTGAGGATGTAAAACATATAGTAAGTGTTGCAAGACACAAATCAGTGTCTGATTTGTGGAGTAATGCCATTCCACATCAAGACCCGGAGTGGAATTATCAAAGTCAAGCAGGCAATGAAGGTAGAGCAGCAAGAGACTACATGCTAACCTGTCTCATACAAGACACAAGGGATATTCAGGTTAAGCCTAGCAATTACTCAAAACTAGCTGAAATCACTTAGAAAAAAGAGGAGAACCTGGCAGCTGTTAGAACAGATTAGTAGATGCAATTCAGAAGTAAACCAATCTAGATCCTGAATCTACAAAAGGAATTGAAGTTTGAAACACCCATTTTATAAATCAGTCTGCGATAGATGTAAGAAGGAAATTGCAATGGAAGCCCCTTGGTACTCAGAGTGATCCCAACGAGCTGTTGCTAGCTGCCACCTCAGTGTACATTAACCAGAGCTCTGGTTACAAGTCGGGCTGTTAACCTCAAGGTCAGCAGTTTGAAACTACCAGCTGCTCCACGGGAGAAAGAGGAGGCTTTCTGCTCCCGTAAAGACTTACAGCCTTGGAAATCCTATACAGGGTCGCTATGATTCAGAACTGATTCCAGGGCACATAACCACCAACCACCACCAGTCGCGGTGCCAAAAGGTAAAATGTACAGAAGTCACTGTTGCTGCCGGTCTTAATCCCCGAGTGCTACCAGGTCATTGTGGCTAGCCTGCCGCGCCCAGGTCCCAAGTTTTGTATGGCCATGGGAAACCCGGACCTGAGCAGACAGAGTGTCCTAATGGCCAACTGGGAATGGCAAGTGGGAGTGGGGATGACTCCTCCCCACCTGTTTCCGGTGTGGGTTCATGGGCGCATCCTACATAGATGCCTGGCAAAAGGGGAGTGGCCCTCATGCGTCTTCACACTGACTTGCCCTGGCTCCTTCAGAATCCCCGGTGAGCAGATCAAAATCCTGCCTGAGGAGTGAGGGTGCGCTTCGAAGTTGTCGGTAAGTCATTATCTTTTCTTGTTGACACTGGAGCAGCCCATTTGGTTCTTATAACCTTTGACTGTCTCATCTCCACCACTTCTCACGTGGTTATTGGAATTGATGGGGCACAAGCACGGAAGTTCTCGCTTCATTCTGGCCTGTAGCTGGCAGGGCACATTATTGGTACATCAGTTCCTAATTATTCCCAACTTCTGTTTAGGTAGTATTGGCTTTTACCCCTGTAGCCCAGATGTTAGCTATAAAGGTGGAACTGCCATAAAGACTCACATTCCTCCTGAACTCTGAGATTTGGGGAAACTGAAAATCCCCTAGAGTCATCTGTACGTTGATACTAAGTGCCGTGGAGACGGTTCTGACCCATGGCGACCCTGTATGGGGTTGCCGAAGAGTGACTGGTGAGCTTGACCCACCCACCTTGCAGTTCAAACCAACTTTGCAGTCCAGAGCATTAACTCACAGCACCACACCAGGACTCTATAAGTGTTGTTGTTGTTAAGTGCCATCCAGTTGGTTCCGACCCATAGCAACCCTGTATAGCAACCCCAGCCCTCGAAGGGGCTGGTGAGCTTGAAATGCCACCTTGTGGTTCAAACCGATGTTGCAATCAAGTGCCACACCAGGACTCCTGAGGACTCTATATGTTGTTGTTGTTAAGTGCTGTCGAGTCGGTTCTGACCCATAGAGACCCTGTATAGGGTTTTTAAAGAGCAGCTGGTGAGCTTGAACCGCCGACCTTGCAGTTCAAACGACTTTACTTCTGGTGCAATAACCCACAAACAGCTCCACACCAGGCCTCCAATACTCTACACAATATGTTGTTAAGTGCCGTGGAGTGGGTTCCGACCCATAGTGACCCTGAACTGGGTTTCCGAGTAAATTTTTATGGGAGCAGAAAGCTTCCTCTTTCTCCCACGGAGTAGCTGGTAGTTTCGAACTGCTGACCTTGCGGTTTATAGCCCTATTCGTAACCACTACACTACAAGAGCTCCTTAGTACTCAATATAGATCTGTTTAAAATTGCGCTAAGACCTGGAGGCTGGATTTCTTATAAGAATGCAGTATAGCTTGTTACAGAAAGGAATTCAGGGTTTAGCTCCTATAATCAAACTCTGAAACTCTGGGATGCTAATTGAGATCTATCAGCATACAATACCCCTATCCTAGCCACAAAGCTCTTGGTAACCTAGTGCTTTTGAGTTTGGCTGTTAACCTCAAGGTCAGCAGTTTGAAACTACCAGCATTCCCAAGAAAAAGATGAGGCATTTACAGCTTTGGAAACCCTTTACAGTTTCTATGAGTCAGAACTGACTCCACTGCACAATCCTAGCCATATAGAAGCCAAATGGGAATCAGAGACTACCATGAAGGGCATTTTAATCATAAGCCTCTCTCTGTTCTGGGTAACAGTTGCAAATTTGTTTATTGAATATTCAAAAATTATAGCCCGTGGACAAAATTTAATAAATCGTTGAGTGCGCCATCCCAAAGTTCTCCAAAGTCAGAGTTCTTCCCAACATGTGTCTTTAACTTCCATTCCAAGTGCTGACTTATCCAGCATTAACCTTTCCTCAAGGTAGATTGGCTTGTACTAGTTCAAAGGGTTTGAGTTGTGCTATACCCTTCCATCTTGCACAATGGATTAATAATAACCATCTGAAACTGTACTGCCAAAGGACTTTGTCCTGGAAATAGGCCCAGAACTAGCTGAGAAGCATATGGAAACTACAGAGAGGCATGATTCAAAATAGGAGATGCTCTTGGAAACCCATTGGCACGCTGGAGTATGGATGCAACTGGTTTGTACCCTGGCTGTCAATGTATGTCAGAGAAATACTATTTTGAAATGGTTCAAGAAAAATCTGAGTTAGACTCCAAGAACAGCATCAGCTGGCCTTCTGAGGATCAACTCCTGTACGTATGCCCAAGGGCATGCTGGTTACATGGGGACAATACCTCTGAAGGAATGTGAGCTTTAGGATGTTTAAATCTAACTAACTTATATGGGTGCTGCACAGTACAATTGTTGAGACCTGTAATTTATGATTGTTAGATTTATAGGAACTTATCCTATTCCACTTCTATTAAAACCTATACAGAGAGACATCAGATCTGGAGAAGAGTAGGATTGATTGTAGGAGGAGTGATCTCACTGGCCACTGTCATTGCTGGCCTCTTTGGAGAGGTTATGTACAATGCACAAACTGTTATAAACATCTTGAAGTTGTTGCAGAGTATAGTCCAAGATGCCAGGATTGCCATAAAAGCAATCCAGTCAATATGCTGTTGACTCATTGGCAAAGCAAGTGATGGACCACCGAATGAATGGCATTAGACGATCTACTGGCCTGCCTGGGGGGAGGGGGGAGTATATGCTTTGGCAAATGCCATTTGCTACTTTTATATCAACTCAAGTGGAAAGGTAGAGGAAAGAATACAAGGCCTGCTAAATGTAGCCAAGGTTTTAAGAAACAGTCAACAAGAAATAACTGGAAACATTTGTACAATATTAAAAGCTGGCTTGCCGCAATGACTAGTTTGGCCCTCTTATTAGACCAATATTTACTATAATATTATTTTTAACATTTGGTCCTTGTTTGTATGACCTGTTGGTTAAATTTGTATCTTGCAAAACATAAATGTTCAAAATGAAAATGATACTGGTGCAAGGCTTCCAACCCATGCCCATAGAACCTTTGGATGTGGCAGCAGTGAGATTCACAGAGTAAGAATAGAAGTCAAAATAGAAACTCAGGAGAAGGATCCTAGCTAGGCAGACCATTTTCCTAAATCAGCAGGAAACAGCCAGGCAGAACAATGACCTATTTCCCTTAAAGAATTCAGGATCCTATTTTCTGAGGGGGGAAATATTACTAACAGAGCAGGAACCTAACAGTCAGCCTAACTGCATCCCAATAGATACCTTTTGAATCAGCATTTCCACTAGACACCTTCTGAGAAATAGAGCAGTGCTAGTGTAGTGGTTATGAGTCAGGCTGCTAATCTCAAAGTCAGCAGTTCGAAACTACCAGCCGTTCCATGGGAGAAAGATAAGGATTTCTGCTCCTGCAAAGATTTACAGCCTTAGAAACTCTATACAGGGTCACTATGAGTCCAGACAGATTCCATGGTGCACTATCACTATCCAACCATCAAAAAGGGTACAAAGTATGTTCTGTTTAGACCCTTGCCAACAATCAGAATTAAATCAGAGGGAAATGAGCCAAACACCTTATAAAAGGGGAGGAAGAACAGAAGGCCAATGCTCTCACAAGTGTAGGAATAAACTTGTATTGTTTTAATCCACTGTTGTTAAGTCCTGTCAAGTTGGTTCTGACTCACAGTGACCCTGTACAGGGTTTCCAGGAGTCCTGGTGTGGTGCGGTGGGTTAATGCACCAGACTACAAAGCCATTTGAACTGCAAGATCGGTGGTTAAAGCTCAGCAGCTACTCCTAGGAACTGCAAGGTCAGCGGTTCAAGTCCACTAGTTGCTCCTTGGAACCCTATACGGGTTCACTATGGGTTGGAACCGACTCTACAGCACTTAACAACAACAATAACTAAGGATTTCCAAGGAGCAGCTGGTGAGTTTAAAGCCCCGACCTTGTGTTTCAGACTGATTTTGCAGTCCAGGGCTTTATCCCACAGTGCCACACCATAACTCTTTAAAACCACTAAATTTGTGGCAGTTTTTGTAGTAATTTGTTACAAACAGAAGTGGAAAGATAATATGTATGGAAAATTAAAATCAAATTTTTCATTCGTTAAGAACATACTTATAGCAATCAAAACAAGAACAATAAGTAATAAAGGTATTTGAGCTTGCTCACTTGACTTTTCCATTTTCTTGTTTTTAATGAAAGGCTTTAGTTTTCTAGAACTTCCTTTTTACTTGTGTTCTATTATGTTTTTGCCATTGCTACTTTACTCCCAACAGGATTTTATAATAGCAAATACATTGCCTTCTCTTCATAGATCTAAAACATGTCACTGGATGCTTCCACATTCTCAAGTATTGTCACTGTAATTCCCTTTTCAATTGCTATTCATTCATCAAGTGAGTGTTGGAGCAATTCACTTGATTGATGGTCTTGTTTTGCTAAAAACATAAGTGAACAGGATTTTCTCATTCAGGAACATACCTCAGTATCACACAAAATTACTTTTATAAACCTAATTGCAGTATGGTTTGCTTTGTGTAATTCTAGAATACACTCCAGAACTTATGCTCTCTGATGAAAGCAGTGAAGTTTTCTTTAGAGAAACTGGAAACCATAATTCAAATAAAGATTTCAGTATTTATGGGGAAACAAAAAATTCACTGGTTGTCCTCATTAAAATAAATATACGGAAAGGATCAAGATTTAATTCAAATATAAAGGAATGAATCTTCTCTCCCATAAAGTAATCATTTTTTGGTAAAGTCAAACTGTTTATACTGAAACTGTTCAATAGCATGTTAATGTAATTTAAAATTTTATAGTCACATAAAGATTTTTAGTGAGCATGACTTATTTTGTATTTTATTGAATTAATAATGACCAAAATATTTGTGGTGGTGGTGGTTATATGCCATGGAGTCGGTTCGGACTCATAGTGACCCTGTACAGGGTTTCCAAGGCTGTAACTCTTTACGGGAGTAGAAAGCCTCAACTTTCTCCCACGGAACAGCTGGTAGTTTTGAACTGCTGACCTTGCAGTTCACAGCCCAATTCGTAACCACTACGCTACCAGAGCTCCTTAAAATATTTGTATTTAACAACAATAAATTAAATATTTGGAGCCATTTTCCTTTTAGTGTTACAAATTCTTTAAATCTGATGTGTATTTTATACTAATCACACATCTCAATTTGACTAGTTGTTTGAAGCTTCTAGTAGCTAGTAGGTGTTGTAGATGACATAAATATGTAGGATTAATAATCAATCTAGAAAAAAATTAAACAATACTGTACCAAAATGGTTTTCATGAATGATACTTAAAATCCATGTGTTTGAGGAATATTAAATATTTTTGCACAGAATACAAAACCCTGTGTGCATCCCTCATTGGTTAAATTCATTTCTAGTCTAAAATTCAATTAGGAAATCGTAACAACATGCTCATGATTATTTCATTTTAAGAATATTGAACACAGGGTCCATATCACAGAGTATGTATGATAAAAACAAAGACCTAGATTAAAAAAAAAAAAAAAAAAAGTCACTGATAAATTACTTAAAAGAAGTAGTTTTCCCTTAATAATGCATATTATTAAAGTGTACAATTAAGACATGCAAATAAATACCTAAAAAAGATTTAGTTTGTGAAATTAAAGCCTTTGGAGGTACATTTACACAGGAATTCAGGAAGTACAGCACAGGTCCACGGTAAAATGAAATCTCAGAAAAAAACCTGTGGAAACCCTAAACTTTTACCTCATGTTGATACATATAGGCACAATGTGTTGGTGTTGTTGAACTGCCAACCTGACCTTGCAGTCCAGTGCAATCTCCATCTAAATAGTGTAGCAGTGCCTCAGTATAGTCAATGTGAATAGATGGAGGTAAGTTTTTTAGCCTTCCATTTTCTGTTTCTTTTGGTTATTTTGTTTTCTTTTATTATCTTGCTTTTAATTATTGGTGCTGTAGGATAAGCCCTGGATTGTTGGTAGCTCAATCCCACTAACTTTTCCTCAGGCTTGCTATGAGTTGGAACCAATTTGATGGCACTTACCAACAACTATTCAAGAAAATCTCTGGGAAGACACTAGCAGAACACAAGCTAAAGAAATGCAGAGACTACACTGACCACACATTACAAGGAATATAGTCTTTGTAAAAAGGTTTTGTAAAAGTTATTACACTAATAGATTACTACAAATTTTAAAAACTATAAAAAATCAGGAAATCATTAGAATCTGAGAGAGTACTGGCTCTAGGGAAAGGCTTTGTTTCTTTTTCAGCTCTAGAGAAAGAATTTCTTCTGGTTAAAGGCATTTAATTGTGGTATTTCTGTTATAACAGCACTATACTAAGGAGAAAGGCTATAGTGCAGTTTTCCTCTGCCCTATAATGTTGTTGTGAGTCCAAATATATATATATATATATTTGCTGTGGGTTGGAACTGACTTGAGGGCACTTAAACTCAGCGGCACTTAGCAAGAAATATTAAGTGCTGTCGAGTCAGTTCCAACCCACAGTGACCCTGTATAAGGTTTTCATAGAGTGTTTGGTGAGCTTCATCCGCCAACCTTGGGTTCAAACTGATGTTGCAGTCCAGCACATTAATCCACAGCACCACACCAGGACTCCATATATTAAAATCTTAAGGCTGGAGGTTCAAATCCATCAGCTTCTCCATGGTAGAAAGATGATACTCTTGCAAAGATTTATAGTATCGGAAACCCTCTTCTATAGGGTTGCTATGAGGTGGAATCAATGCATGGCAGTGGAGTAACGTATATGGTATCAAAACCACTTGTTCTAATTTGTGAGTGTATTGTTTTAGACAAAATGAAAGTAACTTATACTTGGTGGTTCTGACTCATAGTCACCCTGTATAGTGAATCTCATAGGCATCTCTGATCCTATCTTTCCATATATTACTGAGTATATATTGAATTTATTTTTGTAATTCAATACTTGTATGTTATGGTCCTATATTTATCACTCTATTTTGCTCATAGATCTAATTTAAAATAATGTTTCATATTATGAGTCTTCTTATAATATACATAAATTTGGTTCTTTTATTCATTTGTAATTTTTTTATTCAGAAATCTATTATTTGAAACTAACACATATATATCACTTTATCCAAAAATAAGCTGGATTACGTCTTTCTGAATTGTCACACTGTTTTCACTACTTAAAATATCAGGGCTTGAATTCATGTGTTTGTTGTCCCATGAATCATAACAATGGATAGCGTATTTTCTTTATCAAGAAGAAAATACCCAGGCAACTTTTGGTTCGCTATGCTTGAAGATATTGAAAGAGATAATTACACAGTGTTTGTTGTTGTTGTTGTTAAATACTGTGGAGTCGGTTCTGTCTCATAGCAGCCCTTTATAGTGTCTCTGAGGAGCAACTGGTGGGTTTGCACTGCTGACCTTGTGGTTTGAAGTCCAGTGCCAATCCTACAGTACAAGCTATTGCCCTTTTAATGTTATTATATTGATAGGTGATTTTGATCAGCCAACCTTGTGGTCCAGTGATGTATCCTGAGCACTACACCAGGGCTCCTTAAACAACTCAGATTGTTTCTAAATGCATATCTTTAATGAAATAATAGAACATATTAATAATTTATTCCACTGAATCAAATTCTATCCTATTATACTCTTTATTCATAATATTATAAAGCCTTCATACTTTTATTTGATATGCTTGAATAAAATGCTAACAACTGTCTTTTCCATGAAAGAAAATATATTTTACTGCATAAAGAATCCAGACAACATCAGGAATGAAATGCCAAATTTCCATTGGTATAAATGCTCACACAGTATCATTGATCATACTGATAGTTCCTTAATATAACCATTCCAAGAGGAGAATTGTTCAGAGTTGACATCCCTGTCACTTGTATGATAAGCCTATTTGAGAGAGACAAGAAATTTAAAAGATTACTCAACTGAGCAAACTACTGAATAACTCTGGTTTTACTTTGTTTTAAACATGATATATTTGAACCTCACATTACTTTGTTTGATGTAAAAGAAAAAAGAAATTTTGTTCAGCATAGCGCTTGTTGTTGCTATGTGCCGTGGAGTTGGTTCCGACTCATAGCAACCCTATACAGGGTTTCCGAGGATGTAAATCTTTATGGGAGCAGAAGGTCTTATCTTTCTCCTGCAGAACAGCTGGTAGTTTCAAACTGCTGACCGTGAGATTAGCAGGTAGTTCTAGACAATTAAATATTTTAGATGAGGCCATAGATTTTCAATATGTTGAACAAGACATTTTTAACTGATTGACATGCTATTAAAAGGATTTTTAATAACTTGAAATCAGGCAAGAGTTTAAATTTACGTGGTTAATTTAGAGAAATGTCACATACACAAAAAGATAATTATCTAGAAACATCATTGATGCCTCAGAAATAAAAAAGTTATTAATTAATTTGAAAGTTTATATTTTTTAATTAAATGGGGAGTCGTGGTGTGGTGCTGTGAGTTAATGCACTGGACTGCAAAGTTGTTTGAACTGCAAGGTCTGCGGTTCAAGCTAACCTGCTGCTCCTTGGAAATCCTATATAGAGTCACTATGGGTCGGAACTGACTTGACAGCATTTAACAACAACAATTAAAATGGATTTCAGGTACACAGAATGCTGTGTGATAAACTTTGGTTCACCTTTGTAACTCTTGTTCATACATAATCTTTTATTAATACAGTGCATAATGTTAATAATGTAATGAAAACCCATGCACTGTTGCTATTGTTAAGTGCCGTCTAATTGGTTCTGACTCATAGAAACCCTATGTAGGGTTTCCAAGGAAAGGCTGGTGCATTTGAACCAACTATAATGTTCAAACCGACCATGCAGTTAAGTGCTTTATCCCACAGTACTATACCGGGACTCTAAAATATAAGTAAGGCAGTATTAAATTTAAAGTAATTATTTGCATTTTTCTTATTCATATTTTCTTTTTTTTTATGCACAGAAACAACTACCTTGAACAATTTATATTTAAATCTGTGTTTAAATTTGTATTAATATTTTTAAATATGTGAAATATGTATGTTTCTGTGTATTTATATCTATAGTTACCTGTCTAGCTAACAAGTTACCCAAATAGCTATATTGCTGTTGGATGTCTTGGAGTCAGTTCTGACTCATATCGACCCTGTGCACTATAGAACAAAACACTACCTGATCCTGCAGTATGCTCACTACTGTTTTTATATTTGAGCCCATTGTTGCTGCCATTGTGTCTGTCCATCGCCTTGGGGATTTTCCACTTTATCAAGCATGGTGTCCTTCTCTAGGGACTAGTCCCTCCTGACAACATGTTCAAAATAGGAGAGAGGGCTCACCATTCTCTCTTCTAAGGACCATTCTGGTTGTACTTCCTCCAAGACATATTTCTTCATTTTTATGGCAGTCCATGATAATTTTAATGTTCTTCCCCAACACTTTAATTCAAATGCATTGATTTTTCTATGGTCTTCCTTACTAACTGTCTAAATTTCACATGCATATGAGGCTACAGAAAATACTGTGGCTTGGGTCTGGTGCACCATACTCCTCAAAGTGGTATATTTGATCATTAACACAAAAAAGACGTATTTTGTAGCAGATTTGCCTAATGCAATACGTCCTTTGATTTCTTGACTGCTGCTTTCATGAGTGTTGATTGTGGATCCAAGCAAAACTAAGTCTTTGACAACTTCATTCTTTTTTCTGTTTATCATGATGTTATGTATTGGTCTGGTTGTGAGGATTTTTTTCTTTTTTAATTTGAGGGGCAATCCGTGTTGAAAACTGTAGTCTTTGATCTTCATCAGTAAATATTTTAAGTGCTGTTTGCATTCAGCAAGAAAGTTCTATCATTCGCACATAGCAGGTTGTTAATGAGTCTTCTTCCAATCCTGATGCCATGTTCTTCTTCATATAATCCACACTCTTATAGTTTAATTTATCCTCAGCATAAATTTTGAATAAATATGGCAAAAGGATTCAACCCCAGCACAAATTTTTCCTAATATTAAACCATTCAGTATCCTCTTGTTCTGCTCTAACAACTATCTATTGGTGTTTGTGCAGGTTTCTCGTGAACTCAGTGAAGTGTTGTGTATACACATTCTTTGCAATGATATCCATATTTTGTCATGATCAACATAGTAGAATGCATGTGCATAGGCAAAAAAGCACAAGTAGACATCTTTCTAGTCCTCTGTTTTTAGCCAAGATCTATCTGATATCAACAATGATATCTCTAGTTCCATGTCCTCTTCTTACAGCAGCTTTAATTTCTGACTGTTCCCTGTTGATGTACTGTTGGAAGAATTTTTCATCATCTTCAGCTAAATTTTATTTACATGTGTGTTGGGGTTCAGGCCCAAAAGGGAAAAACCTTCTGTGTACATAGTTACTGAGAGACTGAAAAAGTAACCAGAATTAAAATTGAGAGACATTAGTCTATTACTGAAAATAAAATATAAGAGAGATGGTTTACTGACTAGGAAAATTACTTAACAAAGAAGGAAAAATAAAACATGAGTCTCGAGTGTGTTAGAAATGAATCCTGATGTCGCATAAAAGACACTTGATGAGACTAAATTACCTTGGCAAAGCAAAATTGACTCCTGCAAGAGGATGTGTGCACATAGCCGTACATACAGGAACAGGCCAGCAAGCATGCGGAGTGGGCAGTCCCCTCGGGTTTTTATAAAACCTGACTCAAGTCTTAAGGCTGTGTCTCACCCCATTGACTAGGGCTTTGACCACACAATTATTTCCCTTGCCTGGTTCTCTAGTTCAAATTTCTAAGGCCACATTCCGATTTTAGGAAATAGTAAAAGGAAAAAGAAAGATCTTAAAGTTTCTGCTCACTTTGGGAAGTGATCAAAGAAAAAGAGAGATCATAAGGTCTTTACTCACTTCAGGGTACAGTTGAGGAAAAAGAAAGACCATAAAGTCTTTATTCACTTCAGGAAGTAGTCAAAGAAAAAACAGAAAGATCATCATCTGAACACAATAAACAGGATTATAATAGTTGTTGTTGTTGTTGTTTAAGTGCTGTTGAGTCGATTCCGACCCATAGCGACCCTGTATAGGGCTTCTGAGGAACATCTGGTGAGCTTGAACCTCTGACCTTGCAGTTCAAACGGCTTTGCAGTCTGGCACATTAACCCACAGCGCCACA
>NW_006408765.1:92247-93340 GCF_000296735.1 Chrysochloris asiatica
ACAGCCTTCAGTATGGGTTGCACCTCATTGTAAAGAAAATAAAAATCCTCACCAGTGGACCAGTAAATATCATCATGATATATGGAGAAAAGGCTGAAGTTGTCAAAGACTTCATTTTGCTTAGATCCACCATCAGTAATAATGGAAGAAACAGTAAAAAAGAAAAGAAAAGAAAGAAACAGTGTATTGCCTGGGAAAAATGTGCTGCACAAGACCTCTTTGAAGCATTCATGAACCAAGAGTTCATTTTGCTTGGGTCCACGATCAACAGTCATGGAAGCTATTGTTGTTGTTAAATGTCATCAAGTCACTTCTGACTTATACCAATGCTGTATAAGGTTTCCAAGGAGGAGTTGGTGAATTTGAACCACTTACCATGTTGTTAAGTGTCCACTGCTTATTATACACAAAATACCAGGACTCCACTCATAGAGGTAACAGTAAAAGATTCAGATAGCATATTTTATTCAGCAAATTTGCTGCACAAGACCTCTTTGAAAGGTTCAACATCACTTTGTTTGAGGACTAAGGTGTACCTGATCCAAGCCATGGTATTTTCAGTAGTCTCATATGCATGTGAAAGTTGGACAATGAATAAGCAAGACCATAGAATAATTGATGCATTTAGGTTGAGGTGTTGGATAAGAATACTGAAAGTATCATGGACTGCCAGAAAACCAACAAATCTATTTTGGAAGAAGTAACAGCCGGAATGCTCCTCAGAGGCCAGGATTGTGAGAATTAGTCTCTCATAATTCAAATGCTGAGTGAGGGAGATCAGATGTATCTTGACTAAAATCAGAGAATACCAGATAGATGTTTGCCTATGATTTATTGACTACGCAAAGGCTTTAGATTGTGTGGATCCTGACAAGATAAGGGCAACATTGCAAAGTTTTAGCGTTCTGGAACAGTTAATTATGCTCATGAGGAACCTGTACATAGACCAAGAGGCAGTTGTTCAAACAGAACAAGAAGACACCAAATGGTTTAAAATTAGGAAAGGTGTGTGACAGGGTTGTATTCTTTCATCATTCTTATTCAATGTGTGTGCTGAGCAAATAATCCAAGAAACTGGATTATGTGAAGAAAC
>NW_006408765.1:93750-98079 GCF_000296735.1 Chrysochloris asiatica
TTGAAGAGCAAAGATGTCAGTTTGAGGACTAATGTGTGCCTGACCCAAGTCATGGTATTTTCAGTAATCTCATATGCATGCAAAACTTGGACAGTGAATAAGGAAGATAGTAGCAGAATTGATGTATTTGAGTTACGGTGTTGGAAGAGAATGTTAAAAGTACCATGGACTGCCAAAAGAACAAACAGATTTGTATTGGAAAAAGTACAGCCAGAGTGCTCCTTGTAAACCAGGATGGCCAAACTTTGTCTGTCATACTTTGGACATATTATCAGGAGGGACCAGTCACTGGAGAAGGATATCATGTTTGGTAAAGTGGATGGTCAGAGAAAAAGAGGAAGGACCCCAATGAGATGGATTAGCACAGTGGCAGCAGCAATGGGCTCCGGCGTAACAACGATTGTGAGGTTGGCCCAGAACCAGGCAGTATTCTGTTCTGTTGTGTAAAGAATCACTATGCGTTGGTCCCGACTCGATGGCACCTAACAACAATGACAACTTCTAACATGTTATCAATAGGGATTAGTTCCTGGACAAAGACTTCATGCTTGATAAAGTGGAGAATCACTGCAAACTAGGAAGACACCCAGTGAGATGGGCTGGCACAGTGATAGTAGTAATATTATCAAACATAGCAAAGATTGTGAAGATGGTGCAGGACCAGGCACTGTTATCTTCTGTTGTAAATAGGATTTCCATGAGCTGAAGTCATCTGGGTAGTACCCGACAACAACATACTCTAAATTTTAGTGGTTAGCACATTTTAAAAATGTATGCCATAACCTTTTAGATTTTATATATTTCATCCCATAGCCTTGTATAACCTTTTACCCATACTTTACTCCTCAAAAACATGTTTACTTGTAGTTTTGAGATTTGTCCACATTGTTGCAAATAGATGTAGTAAATGCATGCATTTTAATTTATATTGTTATTTTATTGCTGTGAGGAGCACAATGGCTCTTTAGGATAAGCACTAGACAACAAGTTCATGAGGCTCTTCTTGGAAGAGAGATGGCGGCTTTCTGCTCTTGCAAAGATTACAGCTTTAGGAACTTCATACAGGGTCGCTATGAGTCAGAATTGACTTGATGGCATTCAACAACAGCAGTATTTTTGCTGTACCAAAGTTTACCTAGTCAGCTATCAACAGCTTTATATTTATATTACTTTAATGTATTTAAATTGTAGTGGAGATCATTTTAATAATAGTTATAAAATGTTTCATACATACTAAATTGAATATAAAAGGGTGCTTCAAAAAGCATATGGCAAAAGAGAATTAGAAGGTAATTAATTTTTTCTGTGGTCATTTTGAAGTTTCCTCCTGGTGTGGCACTGTAGGATAATGCATTGAACATTAAGGCCAGTTTGAGTTTGCAAGATCAGTGGTTCATACTCTCCAGTTGATCCTCAGAAACCCTATAAGGGTCGTTATGAGTTGGAATTAACTAAACAGCATTTATCAACTACAATAGCACATTAATGTTTGTAAATAGCAAGCAGATAAACATAGATTAAAATCAGCAAATTTCTTCCCTATGTTCAGAATTTTTTTGGTAATACCGTTCTTTTGTCTTGTTGAAAGTTTATTAAATTCACCTATAAGATCATTTGATACTAAAGTATCATGTTAGGACACTGAAAAATTTCAGTGTCATTTAAGATTTTATCTTTCTTACTAAATTTTTCATGATTTCTACTTTTCGTATTTAATATCTGTCAAGACACTAGGTACAAAATTTTTTCTTTGCTAATTTTTAAAAATATTTGACTTCATTTTTATTTAACTTATTGCATTTCAAAGAACCATATTTGGATGTGTTTATATGACCTAATTGTCTGCTTTTTTTAGTTACTTTTTGGCTTTTTTATTAATTTTATTATTTGTTTTTATTTTTAGTTCCATAGGGAATATTCTGCTACTATTTTTCTCACTCTGAGATGTTAAGTGCAATACATTTCATTGTTTCTTTCTTTACTTTGTTACTGTTGTTTTTATTAGATGCCATCTGGTCAGTTCCAACTCATAGTGATCATATGCACAACAGAATGAAATAGTGTCCTGTCCTGGACTGTCCTCACAATTGCTAATACATTTGAGCTTAAGTGCTGCTACAATAAGTCAATCTATCCCATTGGGGTTCTTCACCTTTTTTGCTGATCCACCACTTTACCAGACATGATGATCTTCTCTGGGGACTAGTCCTTCCTGCTAACATGTTCAAAGTATGAAAGATGAAGTTGTACCATCCTGGATCCTAAGTAGCATTTTGCCTGTGCTTACTGCAGCACAGATTTGTCTGTTTTCTGGAAGTCCATAGTATTTTAACTATTCTTCCACAACACCATAACTCAAATGCATCAATTCTACTACCATCTTCCATATTCATTTGGTACTTTCAATAGCCTTATGAATATGATGCCACTGAAAGTACCAAAAGGGATATAGGTTTCAACAGTTAATGAAAGTTAGCAGACTGTTCTTACTCTAAAATGAATGTCTATGCTTAAATAAACATTTTGCTTGTTTACATTTCTGTCTAGTTGTTATGCTTGGTGTGCATGCCAAAACTATGCATTACTAATACTTTGGAGGCAAAGTAGTACTGAACCAGAATTCATCATCCACACAGTAAAAAAGACTTGGAGAACCAATTTAGAAAACTCATCCTTATAATTGTATTTTTCTAGAACCACTTTCAGGACCAACTGTCTTAGACTGGCCTTACTATAGAAGCAAAACCAGTGAAACAATTATATGCGTATGTGTTGATGATGAATTCTGGTTCAGTACTACTATATATCGATATCTATATATAAATATATATAGAAATAGATATAGATATATAGTGAGAGAGAGAAAGTGAGAGAGAGAGAGAAGATAATATCAAGGCTCACAATTGTAAAGGTGGGATAATCCCACGTGCAAATCAGATGAACCACGATCGGCAGGCAGGTCCAAAAGACAGACAGGCAGTCAGATCTGGCAGGCAGACAAGTCCAGCAGACAGGCAGGCACACGCTCAGTTCCAAAGAATGAGAGGTTAGAGGATGAGCCAGATGCAAGATCAAGACTCAGCAAAAAGCAAGCAAGTTTTGCCTGAGTGTCCATAATATTGGAAGCAGGCCACACCCCTGAGGAAACTTCCTTTCAGTTGACTGACTGCTCATAGCCCATCATCTTAGAGTTATCTGCTCCGTATTAGAACTCACTATGGGAATAACCACATCTCAAATGCCAAACCTGTGGGAATTTTGGCTACTTCAAGTTGACAAAAACAAACTACAACACCAATTAATACTTAAAGCTATATAATTCATGAATTTAATAGTTTTATAACATTACTATTCACCCACACATAAATGTTTTAATAAACATTGAAAGAATAGATGAGGGTAAGTCAACAATTGTCTGCACTCTAGTAATATTCAAACATTCATCTGAATCCACAGCTGATGACAACATTGAGCGTGCACATGAAATTATTCTGTTGATAAGTGACAGTGAATTATGTATTGGGTCCTTTAAAAATTAGCCATGGATCTGCCTATGAAATAATCCATGGCAGACTTGGGTTTTGCAAAGTTTGTGTAAGATGGGTATTGAAACAAATCATGGAAGAACATAAACAGAAGCATTTGGGCATCTTCAAATAAAATTTGGACTGATACTTGAAGGAAGTAAACATTTCTTTAAAAAGGTGCTACTGGGCACGAGACATAGATTCATCACTAGGAGCCTGAGAGTAAATGGCAAAGTGTTGAATGGAAACATCCTCAGTCACTGATCACGAAAAAAATCAGAAGACAACCATCACCTAGATAATTGATGTTTATCATTTTTTGGGATTCTCAAAGGCAAGTATTGGAACACCATTGGGAAAAAATGTTCAACAGTCAACAATGCTGAATACAGTAAGAGTCTCACTGAAGAGCTGAGGCCTAAAATTCAGATTGAATGCGGAGGACTGCTATCCAAGGATATTGTTATCTTGCGTGATAATCACAACTGCATAACTCTGCCCACACTGTTGACACTCTGAAAATACTTCAATTTGCAGTGCTAAAGCATCTTCCCTATGGTCCTGATCTTACTCCATTGAATTTTCAGCTGTTTAGTACCCTGCCTAAAACATTTTTTAATAAGGGTATATGAAAGTTTGTTGACAGAATGACAAAGTGTGTTGAAAAGCAAGAAGATTATACTGGAAAATGGTGCATTTGACTTTTCTAAAATTTGATTAAAATAAATTCTATAGTCAGGGTGCAGATATATGTATGTATATATATATGTGTGTGTGTGTGTATATGTATGTATATATATAT
>NW_006408765.1:98320-99515 GCF_000296735.1 Chrysochloris asiatica
TATATATATACACACATATATATACACACATATAAATGTGTGTGTGTGTATGTATACATATGTATATATATTTATGTAGTTGTTAGATGCCATTGAGTCAGTACTGACTCATAGCGACCCTATGCACAACAGAACAAAACACTGCCCAATCCTGGGCCAACCTCACAATTGTTGCCACGCTTGAGCCCATTGATGCTGCTACTTTGCCTATCCATCTAACTGGGGTCTTCTACTTTTTTTCTGACCCTCCACCGTACCAAACATGATATTCGTCTCCAGTGACTGGTCCCTCCTGACAATATGTCCGAATTATGAGAGACGAAGTTTGGCCATCCTGGCCTCCAAGGAGCACTCTGGCTGCACCACTTCTTCCAACACAGATATGTTGGTTCTTTTGGCAGCCCATGGCACTTTCAGTATTCTCCTCCAATACCATAACTCAAAAGCATCAATTCTTCTACAATTTTTCCTATTCGCTGTTCAGGTTTCACATGCATAATGAGGTTTTTGGAAATACCATGGCTTGGGTCAGGTGTACCTTAGTCCTCAAGCTGACAACTTTGTGCTCTTCAACACTTTAAAAATGTCTTGTACAGCACACTTGACTAATTAAATACATCGTTTGATTTCTTGACTGATGCTTCCATGAGTGATAGTTGATCCAAGCAGAATGAAGTCTTTGACAACTTCAATCTTTTCTCTGTTGATAAGAATGTTTATTATTGGTCCAGTGGTGAGGATTTTTGTTTTCTTTACATTAAGATGTAATCCATACTGAAGGCTGTGCTCTTTGATCTTTATCGGTAAATATTTTAAGTCCTCTTCACTTTCAGCAAGCAAGGTTGTATCATCTGCATATCACAGGTTGTTAATGAGTCTTCCTCCAATCCTGATGCCACAGTTTTCTTCATATAACTCAGCTTCTCAGATTGTTTGCTCAGCACACATATTGAACAAGAATGGTGAAAGAATATAACCTTTCTTATGCTGCAAACCTTTCTTAATTTGAAACCATTCAGCGTTCCCATGTTCTGTTCCAACAACTGCCTCTTGGTCCATGTACGGATTCCTCATGAACACAATTAAGTAAGTGTTCAGGAATACTCATAGTTCACAGTGCTGTCCATAGCTTGTCATGATCCACATAATAGAAAGCCTTTGCATAGTCATTAAAGCACAGGTAAACATCTTTCTG
>NW_006408765.1:99904-102519 GCF_000296735.1 Chrysochloris asiatica
TGGAGCCTTGTTCTTTGCCAATTTCTTTAGTGCACCTTGGAATTTCTCCTTCAATATCATTGGCTCTTGGTCATATGCTACCTCTCTTGAAATGGTTGAACATCAACCATTTCCTTTTGGTACAATGACTTTGTTGATTCCTTCTACCTTCTTTTACTGTGTTCTGCATCATTCAATAATTTAACCAGAGACTCCTTCAATAATGAAAGTCGAGGCTTGACTTTTTTCTTCACTTAACCCAGCTTGACAAATGCTGAGAGTGTTCTTCCTTTTTGGAAGATCTTTACACATTTTGTTGTTTATTTTCTTGAGCTGATCTTTTAAATTTTCTGATCAGTTCTTGTACATCCTCATTTCTTCCATTTGCTTTAGCATTTCTACACTGGGGAGCAAGTTTCAGTGTCTCTTCTGACATCCATTTTGACCTTTTCCTTCTTTCTTGCTTCTTAATAACTTTTTGCTTTCTGCATGTATGACATTCTTTCTGCATGTATGACATTCAGAAGACCACAACTCTTCTGGTCTTTGGTCGTTAGTGTTTGATGTATCAGCTCTATTCTTTAGACGATTTCTAAATTCAGGTGGGATATGTTCAAGGTCATATGTTGACTCTTGTGGACTGTTTTTCAGTTTCATCAGCTTAAGTTTGAATTTTCATATCAGTAATTGATGGGCTGTTCCACAATCTGCCACTGGCCTTGTTTTGACTGATCATATGGAGCTTTTCCATCGTCTTTTCCTGCAGATATAGTCAATTTGATTTTTGTGTTTTCCATCTTGTGAGGTCCGTATATAGAATTGTCTCATATGCTGTCTAAAGAAGGTATTTAAAATGGAGAAATCATTGATTTTGTAGAATACTATCATGCGATCTCCAACATTTTTTGTATCACCAAGGCTGTAGTTTCCAACTCCTGATCTTTCCTCTTTGCTTCCAACCTTTACATTCCATTCACCACTTATGATCAGTACTCCTTGATTACATATTTGATCAATTTCAGATTGAAAACTGCTAGTCTGTCAGTTTGTCTAACTGTGGTGACTTGTGAGTTACTGTGATTCTGGAAGCTATGCCACCGTTGTTTTAAATACCAGCAGGGTTACCCATGGTGAACAGGTTTCAAGATGAAGACAGACTAGGAAAAAGGAGTGACAAACTACTTTTGAATATTTAGTCACTGGAAACCTTATTAATATCAGAGAAACACTGTCAGATATATTGCCGGAAAATGAGTCCCTCAGGTTGGAAGGCACTCAAAATGCAATGGGGGAAGAGCTGCCTCCTCAAAGCAGAGTTAATCATGATGATGCAAATAGAGTAAAGCCTGTGGGATAAAGCCCGTGGGAACTTCATTTGCTGATGGGGCGCAACTTAAAATGAAAAGAAACAGCTGTTAACATCCACTAATAATTGGGACATGGAATGTACGAAGTATGAATCTAGAAAAATTGGAAATAATAAAAAATGAAATGGAACACATAAACATCGATAACTTAGGTGTTAGTGAGCTGAAATGACTGATATTGGCCATTTTGAATATGACAACCTCATGCTTTACTGTGCCGGGAATAACAACTTGTTGAGGAATGGTGTTGTATTTATTGTCAAAATGAACATATCCAGATCAGTCATGAGGTATAACGCTGTCTTGCGGTTTGCAGCCTGATTCGTAACCACTGTGCTACCAGAGCTCTCTCTCTCTTTATATATGTGTATATATATATATTATTAATGAAACATTAAAAGAACATTCCACACATTTATTTCTACTGACCTGATGGCAAGTGGCAGCAGCATATTTTAAATAACATAAATTGTAATTTAATGATATATTTGTTCTTTCTGTTTTTGTTTTTGTTTTTGTTTTCATTTGTCTGTAATGTAATTGCATTGTAGTCAAACAACATAACTTTTAGGATTCAACCATATGAAAATGTATTGAGATATCCAATCCAAATTCCATTAGAAATCCAATCCAAATTCCATGAGAAAATCAGTAGTGTTATGAACTATTGATGGTATTCTCAGTGTCAGGAAGGATTTCCTTTTATAGATCTTTAGGAACATTAGCTTTATGCTTAGCTCGTTTTCCACAGCCAAAGTATCCACAATGCATGCTCATGTGCTTCAATTCTACCACTGATGGTTTTATTTTTTTTCCGTAAAGTAAATTTCTGAGTTCTTGGGATCTTTGCATCTCCTCACTTGCATTCTCAATTTGTCTACTTTCTATTGTTTTGATTACTGTTGACTGATATTCCTTTACTGTAAACAATTATAAGCATTAAAGTATGTATATTATTATACTTTATCAGATATTTTAGTATTTTTTTTCATCTTCCATATTTGGTAATTTTCATGAGTCTCAGAATCATGTTTTCAATGACTTCTGTATTCCACCAATTTTTCATTTGAATACTACCTCTCCAACATTTTCTCTGTTTATTCTAGAACTCCATTTAAGTGTGTCTCAATACTCTTATTCCAGAAGAATTTAGTTTAGAAGAATTGATGCCTTTGAATTATGGTGATTTTGAATTAGTATGTTGGTAAAGAATACAGTATATACGGTGGATTGTAAAAAAAACCTAACAAATCTGTTTTGGAAGTAGTA
>NW_006408765.1:103874-105093 GCF_000296735.1 Chrysochloris asiatica
CTATATGGTAAACATTGTATTGTTACCCACAAAGCCTCAAGCATTTTATTGTTAACCACAAGCTTGTAGGTTCATATCTACCAGGTGCTCCATAAAAACCCTATAGAGGGTCACTATGAGTCAGAATGACTCAGTGACACTCAATAACAACAACAAAAACATACGCATGCAAAAGCTGAACAATGACTAAGAAAGACTGAAGAAGAATTGAAGTCTCTGAATTATTTTATTGGGGAAAATATTAAATATGCTATGGCCTATGAGAAAAGTGAAACAATGATTGCAGCCATGATAGCAATAATTATGAAAACAGCATAGAACTTGGCAATGTCTTCTGTTATACACAGGGACACTATGAGACAGAACTGGTTTAATGGTGCTTAAAAAATCCAGCAAGTCTTGGGTAGGAGGTATAAAATATAGTAAAGGTATGAATTATACATGTACATAAAATATAGTCTGGAGGTTTGGGAGGATATATTGTTCTGCTATATTTTACAAAGTAAAAAAGATATAATTTGATTTGATGGTCTAAAAATAATTATTTTTATAGCAGAGCATTTATTTCTATAGAGTTTATTATTATTCCTTTGGACAAAAAGTCATGTTGTATATAGCTCAGATTCAAATGGCAATTAACAGTATATCGATTCTTTAAGTGAATCTGCAAAGTAATATTGAAAAGACATATGTATCTAAGAGGTTAATTGTTGTCTATCTGCAAAATTTTACAGAAAGTAATTTTTCTTGTTGATTTAAATGCAGTCTTTCTCTTTATTAAATACCTAACAATCTTGAAAGGTTAATATCTGCTTATGAAGCAAGATAGTGTCTACAAATATGGGATAAATAACATGATAATTTTAATTAGAGAAAACTCATATATGTATATATTTATATAACTTATAAAGGAGTCCTGGTGTGGCTCTGTAGGAAAATCATTGGACGGCTAACCAAAAGGTCAGTAGTTAAAACCCACCAACTGCTCCTTTGAAATGCTATACAGTGTCACCATGATTTGGAACAACTCAAAGTCACTCAACAGTAACAATATACTTAGAAAACTAACTTTTAAGATATTGATAGACTTCTGTTTTTAAATATTGTACTATCATTATCTTGAAAAGCATCATAATTTTTAAGGTAATAAATATATGTGATTGTTGTTATTAAGTGCTGTCAAGTCTGTTCTGACTCAAAGTGACCTTGTATAGGATTT
>NW_006408765.1:120093-121205 GCF_000296735.1 Chrysochloris asiatica
TGATAAGCATTAGACTTTGAAACATATGACCATATGGTTCATAGTCACCAGACATTCCTCAGAAATCCTATATACAGTCGCTGTTAGTCAGAACCAATTCAAGGACACTTAACAAAAACAATAACATATAAATCCACAAAATAAATAATCACCCTCCTGCCAATAATTCCTCACCTGTTATATGTAGATGCCTTTTCAATACTGTTTTTTCAGCTTTGTTAAAATAATTTAAAATAAATTCAATACTATTTTGCAGCTTTAATTAGATGATAGATAGATAGATAGATAGATAGATAGATAGATAGATAGATAGATAGATAGATAGATGTTAAGTGCCATCGAGTCAGTTCTTATATCAACCGTATACACAATAGAATGAAACACAGCCCAGTCCTGCACCATCCTTACAATTGTTAGTGTTTGAGCCCATTGCTACTATGGCCACTGTGTCCATTCCTCGTTTTCACCATACCTCAACTTTACCAAGCATGATGTCCTTTTCCAGGGACTGAAAAATATAACATGTCCAAAGTATGAGAAATGAAGCCTCACCATCCTGGCTTCTAAGGAGCATTCTGGCTGTACTTCTTCCAACATAGATATGTTTGTCCTTCTGATAGACCATAGTACTTCTTGTATTCTTCTCCAACATCATAACATATACATCAATTCTTTTACAGTTGTGTTTGTTCATTGTCTAAATATAGATGACTCCAGCATTAGTCCCAGTCAAAGTCTAATTTTAGTATATTTCAGCAGCAAAATTTTAACAGGTAAATCAATCTAATGGGGACAAGAGTTGTTAAAGCTTGTGAAACCTAAAATAATTCCATAAGAACAAATCCCTTACTTACCATGTCATTTCCCTCAGTAGTGTGAGCATATAGATTATCTACTACCTTTGCACAACTGTCCTAGCTATCTAAGAAGTTTTACAACATATAACAAAAAATTGTCAATGCTGATGGAAAAATCAATGAATGCTTAGACACTGACATTTTTTTTGTGTGTGTGTGCTTTGTTGTAATACTTCTGAGGTAACTGGGCCAGTTTTGAAAAAGCAGTAGATAATCTAACAATTGTCATTGTTGTTAAGTGTCCTCAAGTCAGTT
>NW_006408765.1:122900-124482 GCF_000296735.1 Chrysochloris asiatica
AATAGCTGGTAGTTTCAAACTGCTGACCTTGAGGTTCACAGCCCAATTCGTAACCACTACGCTACCAGAGCTCCTTAAATATATAGAATAGAGTGATATAATTTCAAAATTTCTTAAATTTGGTGATCTTTTGAATGTTCATCTATGGAGTAATACACTAATTAGATTGGCATACTATTTTTCAGTTGATTTGATTTGTCCAATGGAGTGCAACTGTATTAAACCTTCATTGCAAACCTCATCATGACAGTAATTAATATATGGGAAATGCATCATTGAGCTAGCCTGTCACAGAAAAATTTAATTACCATAAAGTATTTCATGTATAAATGGGAAGGTAAGATTGGAAAGTAGTTTAAGCTTAGAAGAAAAGCAAGAGCAGCAAAGTACAGAAAGTTGGAACAAGAATCAGCTGTTCTTCTGTTGAATAGCACTTGAGCAATCAATAGTATTTATTTAATTTAAGTTGCTGAGATTTCCTCATTTGAAAGCTTGGAAAATTTCCTGTGAATAACTTGCATTTTAATAATTGAAAAAAAATACGCAAAATGACTATTTTGGTAGATAAATTATTTAAAAGAAATCTTGCTTTTAATCATACCTAAGACTATCAAGAATGTCTTTTGCACTGAATTACAATAATAATTACATGAATAAGTATGTGTGCTATACTTATTCAAATCTGAGATTATGATTTATGAAAAATGTTTGAATTTTAATTTGTGAAATATGCTGATAGAACCCTTCTGTGATACTATGAGTTAATGCACTGAACTGAAAATTCCATTTGAACTACAAGATCAGTGGTTCAAGCTCACCAGCCGCTCCTTTGAAACCCTATTAAGGGTCATTATAGGTCAAAACTGACATGAGGGCCCTTAACAACAATAAGAAAGTTTGCTGATATATTATTGATATTAATTTATTAAATATTAATTTAAAAAGAAAATTTTACTTAATTTGAACTCATTCAAATTAAATAACATATATTATTTATTAATTAGTTAAGGTGACTAAATTAACTATAGCATGCCTTCTTGATAATTAACCTATATACATGATAGTACATGCACATTTATAACTAGAGCATTTTGTACAATTAATTAAAAAATCAAATCTGAGGTGATTGGTAAGCATCTTGATTTGAAATATAAATGCTTTAAATATAAATTTATCTCAATTTGGATCTATGGCTTCACTTATTTTATTTGTCTTATCCTCTTTATTGCTTCATTTACACATTAAAATACTTGTAAAGTATAATTGGAAATATGAAAGTCATATGTATGATTATTGTATGATATATAAATATACATTATACAATTGTAAATGTTGTGACAAATTTTCATAGTTATTCACTGAAGTGCAATGTGTTACTTAATATTTATCTTCAAGCTTCTTTGCTACTCCTACCAAATGACTAGAAGAGACCAAGCAAATGGCATTTATTTACTCTTTTTCTGATGAGTTTGGGTAGGAGAAGGTGGGGTATGATGCTGACATGATTATATAATTCACATTTGTGTGATTGTTAACAGATTGAAATGTTCTGTGAAAATGTAGGACTCTAACATGGGAATTG
>NW_006408765.1:124792-126344 GCF_000296735.1 Chrysochloris asiatica
TTTGTAACTTTAACTAAGTAAGGCAGAGATCACAGGGTCATGTGGCTAAGACATAAGGCACCAGAGAGAGGTCAGCCTGTGGGTTTGACTGGGAAGAGGCTATCATGACCCAGGGATCATTTCTGATTCTGAATTATAACCTATTGATTTCCCCAATAGAGCCAATAATCATGACTACGGTCTGTGAGTTCTCTGTTTTTATTATAATGAATTATCAAAGCCATCTGAGAGGTAGAGTGCTCCGAGGGGGATGACTGGTGTCAGAACTGATAAGAAAGGTTGGAGGGTAGAGGAATATCTGACCTCAGCAAGAATCAATCTTTGGCTGATGCTGATAGTAATTCCCATCTTCCCTCCTTGTGAAGTTCCAAGAGGTAGACATTCTGCCCACACATTGTTTACATGCATGCATGACATAGAGATTTTATATTAAAATTAAAAGACTTAAGCTTGATACGAAGAATAAACAAAACTAAATCCTTATGTTGTTGTTGTTACGAGCTGTGGACTCAGTTCCGACTCATAGCGACCCTGTACAGGGTTTCCGAGGCTGTAAATCTTGAAGGGAGCAGAAAGCCTCATCTTTCTAGTGGAACAGCTGGTAGTTTCAAACTACTGACCTTACAGTTCACAGCCCGATTTGTAACCACTACGCTACCAGAAATTCTTATAGTGCTTTGAAAATTGCTTTACAAATTTAAAGGTTAAATATGCTTCTATCATACATTTTGATGTCTACAAATTTTATTTCACCAAGTTAAAAATAATTTCATTTTTAGTACTATGTTATTTATGAAATTAAACACTGCATTTTATTTAATAAACACATATGAAGACTAATTAAAGAATAAGTCTTTTACATATTGAGCGTTTCATTGGAGTTTGAGTGAACATTTATTTACAGAACTTACACTTAACTGTTTATACTTGTTTTATTTCACACCATTGCTTATAAATCCCTTAATGCAATAGCATTCTTCCCATTTCCTCCCTGGAATACCCATTTCCGTTTGCTCTTTCTGGTCCTTTCCTGTCATCTGACCTTGAGTTTTGGTCTCTGATAGTTGACTGTAATGAGTATATTCCTTTCTGGTGTTATTATTAACATTTTAGTCCTATTCATATTTTGACTGAAAGTTGTTCCCCTGGGGTGGGTTCAGTTCAAGACCTCAAGGATATCTTAGGAGCATATTCATAGGAGTTCCACACATTCCTATTAGACCATCAGACCTGCTATTTTTTTCATGATTTTGGAGCTTGTATTATATTTTCTTTCTCTCACTCTGCCAAGGAACTTCTGTGATCCTGGTCAGAGCAGTCAGTAATGGTAGCAAGGTACCATTAGATTTTCGGACTCAAAATGACTAGTATCAGTCCATTTTAGCTCACTAATGCTTAAGATTCCTGGAGTGATGTTGTAGGACAAACATTCAGAAGTAGTCTGTCTCTTCTTCTTCTCAGTCTGTCTTTGTCTGGAAACTCACCTAAATCTTTTCCATTGTGTGTCTTCCTGTTAGTATTTCAAACACTGATGGCATACCTTCCTGCAACA
>NW_006408765.1:127034-127803 GCF_000296735.1 Chrysochloris asiatica
ATATATAAAATGGGCCACAGAATAATCAACACTGGACTTTGAACCACAAGGTCCGCTGTTGATTGAAATTTAGCAGCTGCCCATTGGAAACCCTGTACAGGGTCACTATGAGTATGAGTTGGAACTGACACAATGGCATTTAATGATATTAACATATGTGCAATTAAAAATAAATTGCTGTAATACATAATTACCTTAAGAGACTACTATTATTGTGAGTGCGTTTGGAAGTTCTAGCAAGGAAGTGAAGTTACCTATATGCCCTTGACTGAAGGACAGTCCTTCTAAATCAGGGAAGGTTGTCCTCTTCAAACAATCATGAAAATGCAAGAGATGCATATAGAGTAGTGAGTGAGGAAGAGCACACTGCTTAGCCAACCAGATAGCTGAATCAACCTTGGCAGTTAATGGGATGACCGATTAATGGGGTATGAGAACTTAGAATCACAGTCTTGGTGGGCATTTAGTTCAATAAGCATAACATAATCCACACAGACAATGTTCTACATCCTATTTTGGTGACTAGTAACTTGGATCTTAAAAAGTTATGAGCAGCCTTCAAAGATGCAACCATTGTCATTTCGTGTTTGGAACAAAGAAGAATGAAAAACATTAAACATTCCAAGGAATAATTAGTCAAAAGGACTAATGGAGCCTGTGAACCATAGCTTCTACCTCACAGATACCAGAAGATAGCTCTCCTTGTAGTGATAGGATAATATCCATAAAAAACCAAGGATATTATCCTATCACAGATAAATACCACTAT
>NW_006408765.1:128828-129904 GCF_000296735.1 Chrysochloris asiatica
GGATGACATCAAGAACATCATACTGGGAAAAAGCAAAAGGTCATTAAGAAGACAAGAAATACAGAAAAGACCAAAATGGATGTCAGAAGGGACTCTGAAACTTGCTCTTAATATTAGAGATGCTAAAGCATATTGAAGAAATGAGGATGTAAAAAAGCTGAAAAGAACATTTCAAAGTGCAGCTCAAGAAGACAAAGTCAAAAATTATAATGAAATGTACAAAGATATAAAGTTAGTAAACCAAAAGGTAAGAACATGCTCAGCATTTTGAAAACTAGGTGAACAGAAGAGAAAAAATTCAAGCCTCAATGTGCAATACAGTAGGATTCTATGGGTAACATATTCAATGATGCTGAAAACATCAAAAGAAGATGGAAGAAATACACAGAGTTGCTTTTACAAAATGTGTATCGATAGATAGATAGGTGTTTAGCCATTTCTATAGGTAGCATATGATCAAAAGCCAGTTATATTGAAGGAAAAGTCCAACATGCACCAAAGGCATTGGTAGAAAACATGACTTCAGGAATTTAGGAGATAGAAATTGAAATCTTTCAGTAAATGGATGTAGTACTGAAGGCAGTCATTCATCCATACCAAGATATTTGGAAGACAGCTTCCTGGCCAGCTGATTGGAAGAGATTGATTTGTGTCCATTCCAAATAGAGCTACAGAAATACAGAAATCAGTGGGCAATATCATTAATATTGCTTAAAAGTAAAATTTTGCTAAAGATAAATTTAAAAATGAATTCAACAGTACACTAACAGGCAACTGCCAGAGTCCAGCTAGATTCAGATGAGGATGTGGAATGAGAATATTATTGCTGTCAGATGGATCTTGACTAGAAGTAGAGAAAACCAGAAAGGTTTTTACTAGTGCTTTACTGACTATGAAAATACTTTTGATTGTGTGGATCATGACAAGCTATGGACAACATTGAAGAGAATCAGTTTCTGGAACAATTAATTGTGCTAATAAGCAACCTGTACATAAACCAAAGGGAGTTGTTAGAACAGAACAAGGGAATATGGAATATCTTAAAATTAGGAAAGGTGTGTGTCAGGGATGAATTA
>NW_006408765.1:131969-133493 GCF_000296735.1 Chrysochloris asiatica
TGTATTGCATTAGGCAAGTGTGCTGTACAAGACCTTTTTAAAGTGTTGAAGAGCAAAGATGTCAGCTTGAGGACTAAGGTGCACCTGACCTAAGCCATGGTATTTTCAGTAACCTCATATACATGTGAAAGCTGGACAGTGAATAAGGAAGACCGTAGAAGAGTTGATGCTTTTGAATTATGATGTTGGAGGATAATATTGAAAGTGCCATGGGCTGCCAAAAGAACTAATCGATCTGTTTTGGAAGAAATGCAGCCAGAGTGTTCCTTGGAGGCCCAGATGGCCAAACTTCTCTCATACTTCAAACATATTGTCAGGAGGGACCAGTCACTCGAGAAGGATATCATGTTTGGTAAGGTGGAAGGTCAGAGAAAAAGAGGAAGACCCCCAGTGAGGTGGATTGGCAGAATGGCAGCATCAATGGAGTCAAGCATGTCAACAATTGTGAGGTTGGCCCAGGACTGGGCAGTGTTTTGTTCTTTTTTGCATAGGGTTGCTATGAATCAGTACCGACACGATGGCACCTAACAACAACAATGGTGTGGCGCTGTGGGTTAATGCACTGGACTGCAAACTCAGTTTCAACTGTAAGATCAGTGTTTCCAGCTTACCAGCCACTCCTCAGAAACTATAAATGGGTTGCTGTGGCTCAGAAGTGACTTAGCGACATTAACAACAAGGACTAGTGGTCAGGAAGATTTTTTCATATGTTTATTAGCTGCCTAGATGTCTTCTTTGATGAAGTGTCTGTTGAGTGTTGACTTTATTATTTGTGTTGTATGTCTTCTTCTTGTAGAGTTGTAGTGTGCTAAAAATTTTAGAGATTAGTCCTTTGTATGTTATATCATTACTTTTTTATTTTCCCCCCTCCTTGTGTGGGCTCTCTCTTTGTACTCTTCTGGCAAAATCTTTTGATGCATACAAGTGTCTAGTTTATAAGAGGTCCCAGTCATTTATTTTGTCTTCTACTTTCATGTGTTTTTAATTATGTTTGACAATGTATGTCATATGTTAGAGTTCCTAAGCTTGACCCTATTTTTCTTTGATGATCTTTTTAGTTCTGTGTTTTATATTGAGAGCTCTAATCTATGTTGAGTTTGAATTTGTATATGGTATGAGATTTGCGTCTTGTTTCATTGTTCTGCAAATGGATTTCCAGTTTTTCTAGCACTATCTGTGATGCTGTAGGATAAGTACTGGAACACAAGATTGGTTTGAACTGCAAAATCAACTGGTGGCAGTTCAAATCTACCAGCCACTCTTTGGAAACCCTATACTGGGTCACTAACAGTTGAAACCAACTTGATGGCACTAAACAAACAAGCAAACAAATATTGATAAACAGGTGGTCTCTTCCCCATTTCATATATTTTAGCCCTTTTTCAAAAATCAGTTGACTGTATGTGGATGGATTTATTTTTGGGTTGTCAATTTTGTTCCATAGATCTATGTATCTTTCATTGTACAAGTACCAGGATGCTTTGCACACTGTGGCTGTGTAGTAGATTTTGAGATCAGGGAATG
>NW_006408765.1:134733-139410 GCF_000296735.1 Chrysochloris asiatica
CTGTTGTTAAGTGCCATTGAGTCAGTTCTGACCCATAGTAATCCTGTTTAGGGTTTCCAAGGAGCAGCTGGTGAGCTTGAACCATTGACCTTGCGGTCCAAAGTGACTGCAGTCCTGGTGCATTAACTCACAGCACCACACCAGGATATAGATGCACAGAGAAAAAAGGAAGGAAGGGGAAGAGAGAAGGAGTAAAAGGGGAGATGAAGGAGGAAGGAGGAAGAAATGACAGAAGAAAGTGGGGGAGGAAACAGATGATAAATAGATATTCATTGGTTGATAGGTAAATAATAGTTGGAAGATGCTTACGTTTTAAGCATGGAATGCTCCCTCACTCTTCCATTGCACTATTGTTGTTGTTGATTGCACTTGAGTCAGTGTCGACTCATAGTGACTATGTCTGTATTAGGTTTCCAAGGAACAACTGGTAGATTTGAACCTCTGACCTATGGTGAACTGTTCAGTGCTTATCCTATAGCCTCACACCAGGACTTCTTACTCTACTGATACTCCATAATTTTAGTCAATAAAACTGGTGATTATCTTTCCTAAACCACAGACAACTAAAATCAATGTTAGAGGTAGGCACAGGACAATAAAAAGTAGCAATCAAAGTTTGGAATTCTACTAATAGATTCTTTTTCTTTTTATGTATTTGCTGAGTCATAAAAAATTTTTATAATGAACATTTTATGTTGATAATTCTTTTAACAGTGTGATTTCCATCCCTGGCTGCACATTAAAATCATCAGTGCCACAGTTTAATATATCAATGTCTGGGCTATTTGCCAGAGCAATTTAATATGAATATCTTGTGGAAAAGACCAGTCAACAACACAACAACATTTAAAATATATATATATTATGTAACAAAAGTACAAGCAAGTAGACAACTGAAAATATAAAACTGGTATGTCATTGTAAAGGTATTATAAAAAATGTCCTTGATTTTATCATCCATTTTGTTTATATGGTTACAGTGAAAAGATGTAGATTGCTTGTATTCTTTCCTGTCTTTACAATCCTTTAAGAGTAATTTGATGGATATAAAGAGATTCAAATAGCACTAAAATTTCAAGTTAATTATATAATTGGGCTGGCTGGCTGCTCTTGAGTCAGCTTCCACTCATAGCATCCCTCCATGGAGTTTCCAAAACTGATCACCTGGTAGACTCAAACTGCTTGCCTTGCTGTTAGTAGCCCAATAAGCTATATGCTTGTGTGGCACTGAAGGATAAGCACTCAGCTGCGAAGTTGGTTTGAACTTGCAAGGTAGGCATTTCAAACTTAACAGTTATTCCTTGGATACCCTATATAAGGTCACTAGGAGTTAGAACTAACTCAACATCACTTAACAACAACAAAAATGTTACCTTAGTAAAACCTATATATATGCTTAAAAACTGACACAGAACTTGAAATATATTGGTATTTCCATGTTTTCTAATTAAATTTTATTTTTTTATTGAGTTGGGATTCATATAACATAAAATTAAATACAGTAAAAAATTTAGTGTCATTTGGTACATTCACAATGTTTTGCAAGTGGCATCTCTATCTAGATCTATTTTCTTTAGCCCAAAAGGAAGCTCCATTAAATTTTTGCTTTCTCTTTTCACCACTCCACAGAGCTTGGCAGTAGCTAATCTCCTTTCTGGCTATATGGATTTAACTATTCTAGATATTTCATATAAATGGATATATGCAATATGTGGCCTTTAGTGTGTGATTTCCTTAATTTAGTGTAATATTTTAAGAGTTAATCACATTGTAGCATATATTAATATTTCATTCCTCTTATGTCTGAATAATATTTCATCATAGGTTTGTGCCACATTGTGTCTTCTCATATTAGATATAAAGAAACCAAAATAACACTAAAATTATAAGTTAATCATATGTTTAAACTATGAGTGTATTTTATTGTTGGCATAAGTAAAATCTGTAAACTCATACATATACCTGTTGCATTCATGCACATTTATATTGTATACATTGATAGACACATTTTGGCTATTATGAATGGTGCATTTAACAACATCAACAAAGTTTGTGAAAATTTGATACAGCAGTAAAAGGAATCTGGTACAAGGCTTTGCATTTTAGAATAAAATGTAGACAATTGACAAATGTATAAAAATGAATTTAAAAATACTCAACTTACCTCTGTAGATCTAATTTAAATATGTAATTACTTGCTGCAACAAACTACATCAGCCATTCCTCCTACAGTACTCTACTTAGTTAGGTTTGAGAATTCCTCATATTGGTCACACAGAACTCAGACACCATACTCACAGTTACGAGGTTTATTAGGGAAGTAAACAGATTACAATTCAGGAATAGAAATGTTCAGAGCACAGTTGTTTCAGTCCAAACAATCTCTCCTTCGTGTCTACAGGAAGGCTTCTCTCCGGCCCTTGGGCCCTTGCTCCAGCAATGTTACAAAGCTACTTTAATGCTCTAATAAATGGCCAAAGGTACTGGGTCATACTTTCATGAGTCAGCAAAACTATCTTTCCATTTAAATGCCTGGAGGCATCCTACTCTGCAAATGCGCCTCCTACCAAAGGGCACTCATCTTCACTGTCTTGTGCTCTGATTCTTGGTTCTGCTGTTGTTCCTGTTCCTCTGTTCCTCTGCCACTCCTCTGGTGCCACAGATTTCTGTCTGTGGACCAAGGTGCGTCAATATGCAGGGATCTCGGAGTCCAAAGGATACATCCCACTTCTCACTCTTCTTTAACGGTAGTGAGATCCCACTCCATCCTGCTAACGAGATTGCTAATTTAAGTAAGTTTTTACAATCACAGTGATGTCTTTTAACAGTCATTCACAATTGAATCATGTCATCTTATCAGTATCCTCTCCTAACTTCTCTTAGCCAGACCCAATAGGAAAAAGTAGTTTGGTGGAAGTTACAGGCACTATAGATACAAGAGCTGTATGAAGTAATCCACTATTTTGTACTTACAGACAAAAGTATATTTGAAAATGCTTATCTTTGTGCCTTTAGCACTATATATTACCTTTTTCATTGTGTTATAAAAATTTGTTAAAGTTAAATCATATGACTGAAAATGTATTTTGATCCACAAAATTAAGAAATGCTAGTAGATTACACATAGAAACATATTTTACTTTATTTTATGTTTTTCACAAATTGCCATGGTTGATTTTAAGTGCCATGAATTTGATTCCAACTCATAGAAATCCTGTACAGGGTGTCTGAGGAGTGGCTAGTGGGTTTGAACTGATGATTTTGTCGTTCAAACCGACCTTGCAGTCCAGTGCATTATCCTGCAGTACCACACTAGGGCCCCTTCTCACAAATAAATAATTTAAATAGGAAAGAAAAGAAAGAAAAATTTACGTATGTGTATATCTACTTAGTAAATATTTACTAATAGATAAACATGGTTTTGTAATGCATTCTTTATGGAAATGTATTGTTTTTGTTTTGCAAAGTAGAGCACATTTCACTGAATATGTTTTCAATACATTAATGCTATTTTTACTGATTATTTTGCATTTTATTTAATCTACTTATACAAACATTTGGGTATACTTATTTTTCTGTAACTGCTAAACTAATCATAACTAATCCTATAGCATAGTCATAACATGGTTTTTTTCTCCATGGATATACAAGCATGCCCACACCTATCAGTTAAGCAAGCGTTTTTACTGTTTTAGCACCTACTATTTTAAGTCTTTCTTATTTTCATTTAATGTGTGTATTACTAAGTAGACATGCAAATTCTTACTTTTTCTACTACCTTATTCTTACATAAGCCCTATCCTTTGCCACATTACTGATTTTATCCATCTAGATTGTTCTTTCTCTATACATATTATTGTTTTTGTTGTTAAGTGCCATTGAATCAACTCTGACTCATAGAGATCCTGTATAGGGTTGCCAAGGAGCAGCTGGTGGGTTTGTACTGCTGACCTTGTGGTTCACAGTTCAGTGCTGATCCTACACTGCCATACCAGCAGTCCTTAAATGTATGAAGCTGTATATCATAGTGATTAAGAGTGTAGGCTCTATGAATCTGACTGAACTTTCTGCATTCTTATCTAAATTTTATAATAATTTCTATGAACTCTGGAAAATTTATTACCCTTTTAGTTTCTTTTCTATAAAAGAAGAGGAGTCATATGCCCGGTTGCTGGCAAAACAGGTGAAGAATTTTCAGTAGTGTCTAGAATACAGTGAATGATCAATAAATACTAGCAGTTTTTGTTATTCATAAATACCTGGACCAGCCAGGGTTGTGATATATTTTCTAAAAGAATAATTGACAATATAATTTCAATATAATTCTCTGGATTAAGCAGTCATCATAAATTCTAAATCCCAGGATCTTTCTGGGCATATTTGGGTTATCATTGTGGCTGAGTCATCTCAAATTCAAAACATTCATTATTATTTTTGGTAAATACCTTCAAGTCAGTTCTGACTCACAGAAACCCTGTATAGGGTTTCTGAGTCTTTAAAGGTTTGCAGGATAAAATGTCTGAGACAAATGATGTACAGGTAGACCTGGACTCCATTCTGAAAGGAGGACAGGCCTTGGAAATGCCTGAGGAGGAATTCAGAAAAATGATTATAAAATGTTTCAAAACACTTTACAATGAAATTGAGAAAAATACGGAAGAAGTCAGGAAAATGCTA
>NW_006408765.1:140736-141560 GCF_000296735.1 Chrysochloris asiatica
CAATGTGAACTCACAAAGTTCCTAGAAACTAATGAGAATGAAGACATAACATACCAAAATCTTTGGGACACAGCAAAAGTGGTAATGAGAGGAAAATTTATTGCAATAAATGCACACTTCCCAAAGGAAAAAGAACCAAAATTAATACATTAACACAGCATCTATAACAATTAGAAACAGACCAACAGAGGGAACCTACAGCCACCAAATGAAAAGAAATAATAAAGATTAGAGTAGAAGTAAGTGAGATAGAAATCAGAAAAACTATAGGAAGAATCAAAAGGACAAAAAGCTAGTTCTTTGAAAAGATTAACAATATTGACAGATGACTGACAAACCTAACAAAAGAAAAGAGGGAGAACACACAAATAACACGTATTAGAAACCACATGGGCGATGTTACAACAGAACTAAAGGAAATCAAAAGGATAATAACAGAATACTATGAAGAGTTGTACTCCAACAAATTTGAAAACAGAAGAGATGGCTACATTTTTAGAAAATATGACCCACCTAAACTTATACACAGTGAAGGAAAACACCTAAACAGACCCATAACAAAAGAAGAAATTGATCAGGTCATCAAAACACTCCCAAACAACGGTAGTCCAGGCCCAGATGGCTTCACTGGTCAGTACTACCAAACATTAAGGGAACAACTGTCACCAATTCTACTCAAATTATTCCAGAATATAAAGGAGAATGGAAAAACTCCCTAATACTTTTTATGAAGCAAGTATAACCTTCATACCAGAACTAAGGAAAGACGTCACTAAGAAAGAAAATTATAGAACAATATCCATCATGAACATAGATCCAAAAAT
>NW_006408765.1:143755-159468 GCF_000296735.1 Chrysochloris asiatica
CCATCAACTGAAAAATGGATACACAAACCTGTGGTACATACACATAATGGAATATTATGCTACCTTGAAGAATACCAAGAAAGCTTCAAGCCACTGCATAACATAGATGAACCTTGAGGACATTATGTTCAGTGAAATTAGTCATTTACAAATGGAGAAATACTGCATCGGACCACTACTGTAAAAGACTAAGAAAAAGAACCCATACTAAATGGGGGCTTGATACCAGGATGTTGCGGTTGGATAAGGTGAGGGAGGGGAAGGTGAAGCACAGGGTAGGGAATTGACACAGGATAGTTTGGGTGCTACGGAGAGGGGAATGGAAGAACAAAGCGGACAGCATGGGCTAAGTGGGACAGAGGTAAATAATGATGTATGAAAACACTTTGAACAACATGGCCTTGGAATACAAGTATTGAGACATGGTTGGAATGGGCAAAAGGGGGGGAAATAATGTTAAGATTCTTGGCTGTATTTTGAAACTTGGTTTCTCTGACATACCATTATAAAATAGACCCTTGAGGGGGAGAGAAAGAAATAGCCAGAAATACCATCATAGAAAGCTTGTAAGTCTGTCTTCTGCCTAAAACTGATTGGAATACCTAAAATGGGGCTACAATATGCCCTGTTAAGGAGACTTCCTGCAGAGCCACTGCTTTACAAAAGACCATAGGTGGACTCCTGAACCACATCCAGAGTCTTCAGAGGTGGGAAATTTCCATTTGAAAAGACAAGCAGACCAGCCTGGAGAGACTAAACGAACAGAAGATATTTTTTGAAAGAAAAACCTAAGGAAATATATAAAACAATATAGACAGACTACCTGATTACCACAAGAACAAGCAAGTTTTTCACCCAGGAGACATCAAGACAAATGGTCAGGTCTCCTAAGGGCAAACCCCTTCAATGGGAATACACACTCTGATTGGTGACCACATTCATCACCGATAAGGGGAAGTAAAGGAAAAACAGCAATGAAGCTGCCAGCAAAGCCCTACAATGTTCAATAGACTCCTGTGAACCCGGGTGGAGACCTGGTTGGCCACTAGTGTGGCAAGACTTGGGGACTCTTGGGCCTTGAGTCAGTGACATAGCCACTGAGGACTGAAGAGTGAAGCATCCAGCTGATAAGAAGAGAGTGCATGTGCATAGAACACTCACACTTGCAGATAATACCCACTTGACCTGGCTTCAATGACTCGATGATCAGAGCTCAACTAGAATAAGAAAGAAGAGGAATAAAAGAATAATCTGATACAATTTGATGAACTTGACCTACACCTATGGATGCAGTAGTTCAAAAGAAGGAACAGATTTTTACAGCAAGGATCATTCCCACCCCCTCCATACACAAGAGTAGACAGGGATGGGCAACTTGGACATTGGCTACCTAGAATGTTGGGGGGCAGGGGGAGGGGGTTACAAAGCAAGAAGTGACTGGCTTACAAGCTTTCAAGAGGGAAACAAATCCAGAGGGTGTGGAGGAAGATAGAATCACCACTGAGTATTATCCAGTCTGTCTGAGCAGGGCTGATGAAAGGAGATGCAGATAGGTCTCTTGTGATACAATAATCAATAATTGTTATCAGGACTGATTGAGAGGGTTGGAAATGTAAAGGTAGCATTTTGTAGCAAAAGGCGGGGAGTGATTGACTTTGCTGTCTAGGAGCAGAGGTCCCTGGGACCATCAAGGGAGAAGAGCAGAGAGTGGAACCCTACCCAGAGAAGCAGTGATGCCAGAGATGGAGACAGAGATGATGACTTGGAGAGATGGAGCAGCTTGGGACTTTAGACCAAGAGAGTGAGAGGGGCTGTGTGCTGACAACTGGGAGGCAGGCTTGCAGGGTATACCTTTGGTTGCTTGATGATGCATGGAGGGGATTGTAACCATGACAGTGAAACAATATTAGATAGGATGAATGTAAAGCTAAAATTCTTCCATGTAAACTATCACATAATTCACAATAAAACATTTTTAAAAACAACAATAAAACAGTGGCTTCTACTGGATCTACTGGGCCAGTGAAATTTAAGGCAGACAAATCTGCATAGAAGGTATGTCAATTTTGACATCCCACAGAGATAATTTTCCAATAGTTGCTCAAAGGAAATAGGATGATCAAGGTGACTTATTAGAAAAGAGTTTTAAGAAATGGAAAACTGCACTGATGAGAGAAAGGCCAAGTATTTTGTGATAAAAAATTTTTTTCAAGCTGACCTTGATGTTCGCAGCCCAATTCGTAACCACTATGCTACCAGAGCTCTACTGCCTTCAGAAATGTATAGACCTACGTGGAGGATGGACTCCTGGTGTGGCTCTGTAAGATCAGCACTGCACAATGAACCACAAAGTCAGCATTTCAAACCTACCAGCTGCTCCTCAGAAACTCTATACAGAGTTGGAACCAACTCAAAAGCACTTAACAGCAACATGGAGGATGGTTTAAGAAATAAAAGCTTCGTATTTCATATTTTCTTTAATAGAGCTTTCGATGATTTTGTGGCAATACATTTTTCTCTTCCCTGGTATATCCCATCAGTGATCTGATTTTGTAAGTTCATAATACGTTAACACTTTTCAGTCCATTAAAAGTGACCAGCTATTCTGTATTCCCTGACTGTTCTACACCTAAATGAAACAGACAACCAAGTAACTAAATGTTTTTAAATGGAAACCATGACCAAATTAGAAATCAGAATTTAACACAAGTTACTTTGCAATATAAAACCATATCAGTTAACCTAGAAAAGTACAGTTTAAATTTTCTTAAAGAAACTGGAAAGCCGAGTTGGTCATCATGAAGGCAAACAGTCAGAGAGAAACAAATTTAAAAATATGTAGAGAGCCATCGTTTGAATCGCCTGTGCTAGGACCTGATATAGGCTGGCAGGTGAGTTACTACTGCCAGTTGTTATAGTCATCACTTTATTGACTCCTATCACTCCTAATTGTTCTTAGTGGCAGAGCCTAAAGGAAGGAAGAAGAATGAGAGCTGAAATCATTTAGGTAAAGAGTAAGATGCTCTGACAACCAAAGGAAAAAGTAAAGGGGGTGGAATTTAGATAGGTAAAGTCAGATTGTCTTATCTGAATGATTAGCTACATTGCAACAGTGTTTGCAACTTTTTCTATATACTAGATAGTGAGCTGTCACATCCATGCAGAAATTAGACTTTTTCCTATTAAATAGCTCTTTCAGTATCTTGGAGGTGTGTACAGTTCTGCTGTGGGAAATTCTTACAGAATTTCTCATTCATTGTCTGCTATCCAGGCACTAGGGAACCAAATGCACAGAAAGTATGTATTCTTCAGCCTCAACCCTGACACCAACTATTTGATTTTGTCAGTGCCTGAGGACAAACATTGTACAAGTGGAGAATGGTCAAGTAAACAGATAATATCTGATTGTAAACTATTCTTTTTGTAAGCCCTCATGGAATAGATTTTCTAAAAATTTTTATCTTTTTCTAAAAGAATATTTGAACAAGCAGTCTTCATGCAAGCCATTTCACAATCAGTAATGCAGCATCTTCATATTAGTAATGAGACCAGGACATTTAAAACTGCAGGTTAGCTTCTTTCCTGTGTTTGGTGGAAGTCATATAAAATAATGCCCAGTCAAAATAGTAATGTTGCTATGCATATCATCCCAAGTGAGCTTACAATATTTGGGCAATTAAATAGTCATGGGTATGTCCTGATTGTTCCTAGGTTCAGAGCTGTGCTCAGAATCAGATATTCTTAAAATTGTTTTGTTATTAAGTGTCATCAAGTTGCTTCCAACTAATGGTGACCCTGTATAGGGTTTCAGTGGAATGGCTGGAGAGTCTTAACCATCAACGTTGCTGTTCAAACCCACCTTGTGACTGAGTGCTTATCCTATAGCACCACACCAGGACACCATTTGTAGAATAATATAGATTTAAAAAATGTTAAATGCCTTTTTAAACAACAACAACACAAGACTAGCCCTAATACAGACTGGAGCCTGAATTTAAATGATCTAAATTCCTAATTTTACTGAGAACATTTCTGGAACAAGTTTATATTATTTTTGAAGACAGCCCAAGCCTCAAATTATCACAAGATTTTCTTTTTAAAGCACATCAGAGGTTAATAGGATATGTGGATAAAAGGGAATGCAAAATAAAATTGAAACAAGAAGTTAGCACTAAATAAGAAACCAATGTTGTTGTTTTTGCTATGTGCCTTACAATTGGTTCCAACTCATATCAACTCTACATAGGTTTTCTGAGAAGTGGCTGGCGGGTTTATACTGCTGACCTTGTATTAGCAGTCCAGTGTTTATCCTAGTGCCATACCAGGATCCACATTCTTCCTTGGGTAGTGTCTATACTGGAAGACTTTGTAGACTCTAGTAATAAGTAAATTATTAATGTATTAATCTCTATGCATGAGTGAAATGTTTCAGAAATAGAGATACCATGGAGATTTGCAAATAACTGCCCTTATGATATTAAAAAATAAAAACAATAATTTTAGCAGACAACTGGAATTTATATAAAAGAACCTAATGAAAAATTTGAATCTATTAAAATATGAAATTAAGCTCTCAGTGTAATTTATATCACTACATTATATCCTTGAATTAGCATGTATTATATCATACTTATTTTTACAACATTAAAATAGATAGACAAAATAAAAGATGATTTGTAAATTGCAAGATAAGTTTTAAAAATGGTATCTATATTAAAGGTCTGAGAGAACATGAAAGTGCCCAACATATGTAAATATGTATAAAAGTTTCAAAGAAGCAGTGTACAAATATACAGTCCAACTAGCCTTTAACAAATCCTTATGAAAGAATGTGCAGAACTGACCTGAATAAGGTAGAGGTGCTAACGGAATAACAATACTAACATCACAGATTGACAGATGGTCCCACATATTCCTGAGCTTTCAGAAAATCCATAATCAATTATTCATTTTGTTTGATACTTTTAGCCTGCTCATGGTTATCTTGCCATCATCATCTGCAATTTTTCTGCTACTGTCATCATGAACATTTTCTTCATTCTAAAATAATTTATTCAATAATATTTCGTTGTATGGTGCTGTAGGATAAGCACTGGAATGCAAAACACAAGGTTAGCAGTTCAAACCCACCATCCACTCCTTGAAAGCCTTAAACAGAGTCCCTATGAGTCAGAACTGACTTGAGAGTGTTTAACAACAACAATATTATGTTTAAAAAATTACAAAATGTTCCTCAGCATCTAAATCCTTTAACCTATAAGTCTACAGATGAAGAAAAGTTGATAAAATATCACTAAATAAATAAAGATGCAATGGCAGTGTCCATTCTGAATTTCTTTCAAAAAATATTGTTAGAATTGAGAAAGAAAGTAAATAATAGTATTGAAAATAGATGAATCCTTCGAAAAATTAAAAAAACAAACTATGAAAATACCAGCAATACAAGAAAAATCCCTTTACCATCACAAATTTAAACTTCACAATTTAAGAAAATAATGATTAGATGAAAATTTAAAATTATTTTAAACTGCATAATGTTTAAATGGTCATGTAAATTGGTTATTTGTACGTTTTTATGCTTGTAAAGTCATATAAGTCTAATTTTATTTTAAAATGGTGAAATTCACACTGAATACTGTAACAAACCAGTTGTGGTACTCTAGGGTAAGAAGTGCACTGCAGGTTTGGTTTGAATGTAAGGTCATTGATTTAAACTCCTCAGAAACCCTGAAAAGGTTGCTGTGAGTCGGAACCAACTTGATGGCACTTAACAACAAGAGTATAACAAATGTTAAGTGCTGTTGAGTAGGTTCTGACTCATAGTGACCCAGTACAGGGTTTCCAAGGAGCAGCTGGTGGATTTGAACTGCGGATCTTGTGGTTCACAGTCCTGTGCTGATCCTATAGTGCCACCATACATTGGAAATACATTTGAGCTGCCAGAAATTCAAGTTGAATTCAGTAGCGGATGTGGAGCAGGATATAATTGCTAACATCAATTGGTGAAGTTCCTTATGAATTTTAACTAAATAATAATTGAAGAGTTTTATGTAGATATAAAATAGGCTTTTTACTGGATGTCTTTTGGATAATACTTGGTATAAAACCTAATGGTTCTGAATATTACTTGTATTGATAATATATAGTTTAGCAAGACATGCATTGCCACACCATGGCTCTATTGACATTATGTAGTTTAGCAAAGCATTCATCACTTGTCACATAATGAAAACATACATATGCTTTAATTTTATAATGTGATGTATAATCATTTATGTTGTTTGAGACTAATTGTTCATTGTTTTCTATGTTAATGTTGCAATAGAAATTAGGCATACAATTGTTAAACAGTATAATTTTTCTTCAGGGTACATTAAAAATGATACTTCCTTTTAGAATTTTCTTAAATTCACAAACTGGAAATAAAGGCTCCATTACTGAAGTCCTGGTGTGGTGCTGTGGGTTAATACTCTTGAATATGATGTCAGTCTGAACAGCAAGGTAGGAGGTTCAAGCTCACCAGCCACTCCTTGCTATGAGTCAGAACCAACTCAACAGCACTTAACAACAGTTGATTTTATGTTACACATTACTTGTTGCAAATGTTTTCTATTTTGCAAAATACCTTTTCTTTTTCTAATAAAAATGCAAGCTTCTTAAATGTTTATTTTTCTTAGAATAATCCTGATAACTGTTATTTGGGAATGAGCAAAATTGAGAGTATTTAGAATATTTTATATGAATTAGAGATAAATACTAGGAATAAATTGTAATAGTCTTGTGATCTGGTTTTTCCCTCTTAAAAAATGTCTATATAAAATAAAGCATAAATTATTGCACCACAATGGCATAATACTAAGAAATACTCTTTTGTTGATCTCTTTAGATTTGGGAGGCAAAAGCATTACCGCATTTTTTATGCAAATAGCATACAGATTATACATTTCTGGAAACTGCTCAGTTTATTCCAAGTGTTAGTTTCCTGTGACTGGTGTGTGCATTGTATGCATTTACGTGTTACTTACATGATTGTGTTCTTTGTGAAAATAAAGTATTCTTGTATAAATCAGTTCTGTTGATTTTTTAGGCAGCAATTAGACTCCCAGTTTTGAGTGAGGTTCACAGGAGAAGACGGCTTTGCAATGGATTCAGACTTTGATGAAAGATACTCAGTCTCATTAGTATCGCATGTGTTCACATGGATAAGGATATTATGCAGAGTTTCAGCATCCTCCAACAATCCAGTAAAATAAAGGTAGCTGATGACTAGAGAAAGGGTGATCTCCGTCTATATGGTCTCTTGGCCTGCAGCTATCTTAATAGGTTAGCTCTACTCTGCATATTTGAAATACATTTTGAATTAAAATTGTACATTCTAGAAATTAAATAAGCATTAAATAATTAAGATTAACTTACAAATATATGCTATGAGTTGCAAATCTTAGCGATCCCTTTAAATTTTGACTCTTCTATTTTTTTAAAAAAGAGCAATCAGTGAAAATCATTTCACAAAACACCCACATACATCTAAAAGAAAGAGAATAAAAATAATGTGTCTATCACCACTTCCAAAAATAAGTTTTAAAAAGTACATACAATTTTCATGCAAAGTTTTTGCTATCTTTATAAAATTAATTCATTAGCGATTTGGGGAGCATTTGAGATAAATTTGTCTTTGGTTTTCATTACCTTATTTTTTATATAAGGAGTGTAGTGTGGCTCCGTATAGCAAGCACTGGACTGCAAAGCATGAGAATGGTTGTTCAAGCCTACCAGCAGTTCTGTGTGAAAAAGATGAGGCTTTCAGCTCTGAAACCCTATACAAGAGTCAGACCTGACTCAACAGACTTAACAACAGCATGCTTTATGTGCATTAGTTGTTGTTGTTATGTGCTGTGGAGTCGGTTTCGACTCATAGCGACCCTGTTCAGGGTTTCCGAGGCTGTAAATCTTTATGGGAGAAGAACACCTTATCTTTCTCCCACGGAACAACTGGTAGTTTCCAACTGCTGACCTTGCAGTTTGCAGCCCGATTCATAACCACTACGCTACCAGAGTTCCTTGCTTTATGTACATAGAGTCCTTTAACTCAAAGATGGCTTATTAAATGTGAATGTATTGGGATGTGTTCAAAATTTAAATTCTGCATATAGAAAATTGTAGGTATTATGGGTTAGTCATTGCACTGCAAACCTCAAGGTTGGAGGTTTAAACCCACCAGATACTCCATGGGAGAAATATGAGGCTGTTTGCTCTATCAAAGATTTACAGTATTAGAAATGCAATAGAGCATTTCTATTTTGTGCTATATGATCATTATGAGTCAGAAACAACTCAGTGGCAGTGTGTTTGGTTTTGATTTTATATAGAATGCAGATCTAAAAATATTTATTGAAATATATGTACTTATTTTTCAATCAGTCAGAAATATATTGCTGTAAGCATTTGTGGTTAGCATCTCAGAGAGATCCTAACAATCATTTGAAGAACTAGCTGATGTTTTGTCACTTAATAGACTTTTAAGTCAATATTTCCTCAAAAATGATTCTTCCTCTCTTAAAATTGCACCTGAATCAAACTGGATATCTGATTTTTAATCAAAATATAGATAATACAATATATGGAATACAATATGGATTAAACAAATTTAGGCATTATAATATCTAAATGAAGTAACTTTTTACTGTTTATGTCTAAATGAGAATTGAAGATATTCTCTGAACACTATTCATTATTTTAGTGTTCAGTTATCTGTACTCATAGTAAGTTGGCTTCCCTCCAGTCTCTATTTGAGCATCAGATATAACCATAGACATAACCACATTAACTTCTACCTTTATGTGCTAATGTAATCTCATAATAACATGAGTAATTAAAAGTTGACTGGCAGCATAAAATGAATTTGACAATTTGTTCAGGAATTTTAAAAGGATATGTTAATCCTTTATGAAATCTCTGATCTCAGTCTTTTGAAGTGTATTTTCTCACATCCTTTCCAGCATTCATCTGTGTCTTCATGATAAATTACATCTTGGATGTTTCCTTTTAGCAGTTTTCTCTTCCTATAATATTATAAACCTTTTTTTTCTTCTTTTTTTTTTTTTTTTTGGTAAAATGGATGTTACTGTGTCACAATAATATTACACTTCTCTGTTTTACAATATTATGATCAAAATTAGTAAAGAAAATCATTTTTCTGTTATTATCTTTCATTTTTGATAGTTTCTAAGCAAATCATGTAACAGCATAATTCTATCTATATTTTATTGTATCTGATTTTTTAATAGTCATATATTATTATTTTTATTATAAATAAATCACATAAATTATTCCTTTTGCTTAAAATATGAACATGCAAGTTACTTTATAAATACTTATGAAGAAATAACATCAGAAAAGTTCTATGGAAAAAATAAAAATAGGGTAAAAAGAAAATGTGGTGAGTGAAAACCTGGATGAAATGTGAATATGAGTCATGTGATGTCTGAAGACTTCCAGAGAGCTTTAGCAATAAATGAATGAACAATAAATAAATAAAGTTGTACAAATAAATGAAAGCCCAACATAAACCTGAATCTACATGAGGGGAACAGAAGATGACAGGGTCCTCATCTTAGAGTGTAGGATATGTAATGGAATCATTAAGGAATCAATACGGAGGAGGAGGTCAGCTATGAAAAAAGCTCTTAAATTTTAGCTGACAGTCTTTCTATTTTGGCAACATTTGATATATTCTTAAGTAAGCAGTTGGAAATTTTAAGGAATATTAAGCCAACCTTTGTTACAGTATGCTTTGGTTTGGTTTTAATCATCCATTTGTTTATTTCCTTAGCAATTTGTTGTTTCTGTTCCTATGTTGGTGTCTGTATATTTTCTTTACACATTATTGGAGATTGAAACCTGTAATCTGAAAACACATTTATATCATTATAGCCATGGTCTCTTAACTCATGTATGTTTAAATTTTAAAAAATCCAAAAATGTTCAAAATATTAGTAAATATTTATCATTTATTCTTCTTTTGATGACTGTATTTCACTTCTGAAAATTAGAATCTATAAAAATATTAATTTTTATTGTTTACAGTCTTTAAAATATTTTTAAAAGGAGAAAGACTCTGGGAACGACTACTGAGTAGGCAAAGGAGCTCTGGTAGCATACTGTCTACAAGTTGGGCTGCTAACCTTAAGGGTAGCAGTTTAAAACTACCACAGATTCTGTGGGAGAAAGATGAGGCTTTCTGCTCTTGTAAAGATTTACAACCTCGGAAACCCTGTACAGGGTCACTATGAGTCGGAACTGACTCCACGGGCACACCACCACCACCACCACTGAGTTGGCAACTAACATTGTCTGCTACAAATGTCTTCTCACTTGCCACTGCATTGTTAAAATATGACAAAAATGCTTCTACATACCTCTGTGTTTGAGACTTTGATGATTTATATAAGATATTTCTATTTGGGTACTCCAAGCTGCATCATTTACTTATATTCAATGACTATAGAGATAGATGTCTTTACTAGTTATTCATATAGTTTGCTCCAAATGTCATTGTATTTGGCAGCTATTTTTCATAATTTATAAAGTTGGGGCTGTTTTACCATTCAGGAATGAATGTTCTCTTTTGTTTTTCATTTATTTAATTTAAAGTTTCAATATAGGGGAAAAGGCAGGAGTAGATAGGACATTAGTCTTCTGTCTTTATCAGGAGGTTTTTGTCATTTTCACTATACTCTGAAAATATCAATATTGAAATGTCTTGAGTTTTCCATCCCAACACAATTAGTTTGGGCTCAATTCATATATATGCTAATAATCTTTCTTCATTGTGGACATTGACTGATCATTTATCAACACCTGAAATTATACAAGAGAAAAATATGAATAAATGTAGAAAATACTTCAATCAGTGTCGTTTTCTTAAGCTTGTCAATTTGAAATTCCCTGAACTACTGAAAAAGCAGCAACATACCTTTCCTCTTACAGAAGTTTCTTCAGACTGTGCTAATTCTCTGTATTAGTTATAGCAATGTTTCATTGTCAATGTAAAATAGCTATTACAACAGGGAAGAAACTTTGCCTTTGGAATCTGCTTTCAATTTGTCCAGAGAGAATGAAGCAATATAGTTTACTACACATACTTTCTTGAGATTTGCTTAGACTGCTCCATTTAAAATGAGTTGAAAAATATGCACCTATATATGTATGTTGGAATCCTGGTGTGGCGCTGTGGGCATCAGCTTGCAATGTTGTTTGAACTGCAAGGTCGGTGGTTCAAGCTCACCAGCTGCTTCTTGGAAACCCCATACAGGGTCTCTATGGGTCGGAATTGACTCGACGGCACTTAACAACAACAATATATGTGCATGTCAGTTTGTCGTACTGTGATAGCTGGCTGTGAGTCAGGATGGTATGCCTCCATTACTTTAAATAGCAGCAGGGTCACCCATGGTGGACAGGTTTCAAGTGAATTTACAGACTAAGAGTAGGAATTAGGAGAGGCAGACTATTTCTGAATGGTTAACCAACAGAAACTTTATGAATAGCAGCAGAACATTTTCAGATGTAGTTCCGCAAGATGAAAGCATCACAAACAATATTAGAATATCATCAGATATAATGCTAGAATATGAGAGACCCTCAGGTTAGAAGGAATTCAAAACACAAATGGGAACTGCTGCCTCCTCAGAGTTGACTTTGATGATACAAATGGAGTAAATCTTCCCAGAGCTTCATCTGCTGATGTTGCAAACTCAAAATGAGGAGAAACAACTGCAAACATCCATTAGTAATCAGAAAGTGGAACGTACTAAGTATGAGTCTAGGAAAATTGTTGTTTGTTGTCAAAATGAAATGGAATGTGTAAAGATTGATATCCTCCTAGGTACTGTTGTTATTAAGTGCAGTCAAGTCAGTTCTGACTCATAGTGAACTTATATAGGGTTTGCAAGGAGCAGGTGGTGGCTTTCAGCTACTGATCTTGTGGTTAGTGATCCAGTGCTGATCCTACAATGCCACACCAGGAGTCCTCTAGGAATTAGTCACCTCAAATGAATGGGTATTGGCTATTTTGAATCTGCAAATCATATGGTTTATTGCACCAGGATAGACAAATTGAAGAGGAATGGAGTCTCATTTATCATCAAAAACAAAATGTTTTCAATTAGTTTAAGAAATTACTTTCAAATACTAATTTCTTCCATTCTCTTCCATACTAATTTAGCAATTGAAAATGTGATAAGTGAAAATCTGCGTTGTGTTAGTTATTCAGAATTTGTCTTAATTTTCATAGCTAACATTTCGGCAGATAAGACAAGGCATAAATATTACTACCACTTATAGTAGTAGGGGAAGGACAAAAACTCAAAACTTTAAAACGAATCTAATTCATGCTACAAGAGGCATGTCTTGAATATCAAGTGAAAGGATATTGCTAAACTGTTGTCAATCACATGTCTCTTTTTTAGTTTTAATATTTGTATTCATAGATATTCTGTGATTGAAAAAGTATTTCTGTGCTCTGTTTAAAAATCCCAAATACGCACAGGCATATAACTCATACCCCCCATGATGAAATGATTTTCTGAATTAAATGTCTACCCTTATTTGAATTAATCAGATTAAAATCATGTAAGTTTTCCATTTTAATTTATTTTATTTTGTTTTGTGAACATGTATCTAGAAAATGTTGCCCTAATTAGGGAGGGCATAATATATGCATCTTATCATTACTATTTCTTATCTTTTTTATATCATTTCAATATTGTTATATTTTAATAATTTGCTTGACCTTAGAATTACCATATGTTGTATGTTTTCAAAAACTTGCATTAATTTTCTGCTGCTTTTGTGTTGGAGTCCTGGCATGGTACTGTGTGATAAAGCGCTGGACCACAAGGTCCATTGGAATCACAAGGTCACTGGTTCAAACTTAACAGTCAATCTTCAGAAACCCTGTACAGGGCTGGTGTGAATCAGAACTAACTCAACAGCACTTAACAGCAAATAACAAATTTTTGTATTATACACTGTTGTTGATAGGTGCTGTGGAGTTGATTTTTCACTTATTGTGACTGCTTGTGATAGAGTAGAATTGACCCACAGAGTTTTCATGCCTATAATCTTCATGGGCGCAGATCATCAGGTCTTTCTACCCATGGGTTGAGTTGGAACCAACAAACTTGGTTAGCAGCTGTGTGCTTAACTATTGTAACACCAGAGCTTCTTTTATAACATGTATGTGGAGGTAAAAAGGTAATGCACATAAGATAAATCCATAACTTGCCTATTCAGAAGTAGCCATTATTTCTGTATTGACTCATTGCCTTCTTCAGTGTCGTCAATTTAACTCACTCTCTCTTGGGAACCCTGAAATTCTTCACTTCCATGTGATTTTAAGAATCTGTTGAGAGCTCTATGACAGCTGCCTAATGTACTTACAAGCAAAATACTTAGGACTTTGTGCTTTGACCTACTATCTACACTGCTATGATAATTTTTGTGATCACCAAACATTGGGACCCATCTTTCCCTGCTGGAAATTCCACTACCACTATTACTACCACCATGATATTATTTTACCACCAATACTATGCTAGTAAAGAGCCTTGGTAGTGTAATAGGTTACAAGTTGGGCTGCTAACCAAAGACCAGCAGTTCAAATCTACCAGCTGCTACAATAAAAATTACAACCTTGGAAATCCTTTACATAGACCCTCTGAGTAAAACTGACTCCATGGCACACAACCACCAATCACTACCATAATGTGTTTTTCTCTTAATTCCAACAATAATACGTGTTGTAACATCTCAGTTGATATTAAGGAATTCTTGAAAATAACACTAACAAAGTATATAAGTATTTATCAAGTAGCAGTGCATTTAAATGTTGTTTGCTATGTCAACTCATTCTTATGGCTGATTGCTTCAGCTTTAACTTATTCAGCATTCCACATCCCTCACCATACTCAGAGTTAAAATGAGACAATCTTTGTGCAAAAGTTTAAATCAATTTTTTACTTCTTTTATTAAGAGGAAATAGGGTTTTCTTTCTCCTAAAATAGGATTCGTTTACTGAGACTTTGATATTTTTCCTTACCTCAAGAATTAGACCTTACAAAAATGAAAATATTTGATTGTTTAGATAAAATATCCTGATGACCCACAAAGTCAAAGTTCTTCAGATGGTCCTAAAATTAATCCATATTATAAACTTGAAGTCATAAACCAGTCTGAGACATTAAGCTTTGCCTAAATGTGTTTGTGATCAGATAGTATTGGGCTATGCAAAGCTTATTAGGTCTCTTTCCAGTAAATATATGATATGCTGATAGCCTTGTTTGTGAACACACATATATAGGACCTTATCCAATTTATATTTGAATTCATATTTTAAATATGTAACCTATTCTGTTGTTTGAAGTAACAGTCTTTATGTCAAGCTATGTATGAGGAATCTTAAAACAAACAAACAAACAAAAAAAAACTTATGGAGAAATGAAATGAAAAGATAATGGAAAAATTTCACAAACTTTTTGAAATGCTTTCATATGTTGAATAATTCTATAACAGTCTTTTGTAAATATTTTCTAATGTTTTTGTGACAGTTATTTTTTTGTTTTGTGTTGTTTTTGTTTTTGTCAAATTGTCTGGGGCAGGATTCTCAGTTGTTTGGTAGTTGATAAGCATTTATTCCCCATGCTTAAATCTGTATAATATAACCACCTCTATGATGAGATCTGTTATGAGAAACCAATAAATTGAAAGGAATTTTCCTCAGGAATGTGACCTGCTTCCTATATACTGGATACTCAGGCAAAACTTTCTGGCTTTTTGTTGTGTCTGGATCCAGGCTCACTCCAGTTTTTAGACTTGAACCAGTGACCTGCTAGGAATCAGCAGCAGCTTGCCTTCTTACTTGCCTGCTGTCTGACCACCAATTTTGTTTCATCTGACACACATATTTGGGACTTTCCCACCTCTACTAGTATGTGAGTCAATTCCTTAATATAAGCTTTATATAACCTTCACTAATTTTTTTCCCTAGAGAACCCACCCAAAGCCATTTGGTACCAAGAGGGGTTCTAGAGAAACAAAATCATAAGGATGAGTTTTCTAAAGTGGTTATCACATCTGACTAATTTTAAGGCACTGATAACTCTGCCTCCACTAGTAAGGACGGTAAGGGTGCTGCTAATCCATGGTGTGAGGTAAATCTCTTCATAGGATTTGCAAGGTTGTAATTGTCTATGGAAGCAGAATATCACATTTTTCTCCCCCAGATAAATTGTGGTTTCAAACTCTAATCTTAGTTCTTAACTACTAACCTATCACAGCTATGTAATAGTGGAATTGCTTTCTTTTATCAGTTTAAAAATAATTTTCCTATTAACTTGATTTGTGCTCATTATTTTTTCCCATTATATTTTCACCCCAGTGTTGCATATTCAAATTAAAGAAATTATTTTTTTAATTATTTTGAAAATCACAAATGAAGTTGTTATTCAGTGATTAAATAAATTAAAGGAATTGTCTGCTCTATTGAAATCTCAGCTGTACTTTTCCCAGATTGCAACGAGCTATCTTATTGAAGTTTTGTAACTATAAATATCAGAATAATGCAGAATATGAAAAACCCTGCCAGGAAAGTAAGATTTTTTTTTCCTGTTTACTAATATGAATGATGGAATTTAAGGTGATTATTTTAGACA
>NW_006408765.1:177070-191738 GCF_000296735.1 Chrysochloris asiatica
ATCCTTCCTGGGGTTCTTTGAGCTTCTTGAATGTTTATCTTTTCACTTCAGGATGTTAGAGAGGTGTTTTTTCCAGCAGTTCTTCAAGTATTTCCTCTGTGGACTTGTGTGATTCTTCCTGTTCCAGAATGCAGATAATTACTAAGTTATTCCTTTTCATGTTGTCCAACATGAATCTTAGACCGTCTTCAGATTTTTTTTATCCCTTTTTCTGTTTGCTCTTCGATCTTAGTGGTATTGAGAGATTTGTCTTCCAGCTCACTGCTTCTGCCTTCCATCTCTTCTATTCTACTCCTTTGCCCTTTCATAATATTGTCTATTTCTGATATTCTGTTATTGATTGTTTGGACCTCTTTCTGTAGGTTTCGCATTGTTTCCAATACTGTATCTATCTTACTTGATTGTTCCTGTAGCACTTTCCTGACGTCCTCCTTATTTTTCTCAACTCCATTGTAAAGTGTTTTGAAACATTTTATAATCCTGTTTCTGAATTCCTTCTCAGGCATTTCCATAGCCTGCCCTCCTTCCATAATGTTGTCCAGGTCTACCTCTAGGTCATTTGTCTCAGACATTTTATCTTGTTTCTGGACATGTGCCGATATGTTCATATTCTTTTGCTTCTTGGATATTTTTAGTGTTTATCTGTGGCTTTAGTACTTAATTGAGTTTGTGTTTTGGTATTTTTTTATGTTTTCTGATTGCTTCCAGGGAGATGTGATCTGGATGTGGGCTTCCCTTTTTACTATTCTTATTGTTGAACTTCGAGTAACTTTCATAAGTGTTGTCTGACACCCTGGTGTATGTCAGTTGGTATTGGTTCTTGCCTGGGTTTTGGTGTTTTATAGAGTGTGATTGTAGTTTGACTATATGGCAGCAGTGCTGTCTCTTCTTGAGTAATATCAGGAGAAAAAGAGTCCCCCAGATAGATAAGGGGGAGCATAAAACATTAAAACATCACCAGCAAAAAAAAAAGAAGAAGAAGAAAACAAAAAATAATAAAGAGCAAGAAAACAAAACTAGACTGAATACTGTAGTCTGTAATCACAGAAATGGGAGGGGAGGGAGAGAAGAAAAAACAAACAAACATAAAATGTTGCCTAATATGAGTATGACTTTAATCTCATGTCTTCAGTTTATGGCCTTCAAAGCTGCCTGAGAGATTTCAAGATGCACTGTTGTTTGTTATGCTGTTCGTCAGGATTTAATTTGATTTTAGACCTGTTTTGTTTTTAAATTATCTTTCCCTCTCTACACCCCTGTCCTGGCCTTTTCCATATTTAAAACAAAAAATAGTGCCAACTCTTGGGCTGAGAGTATCTTTGTTCATGCGTGGCAGAAGAACCCACCAATGGTGAGGGTGGGAGGTGTCCACTTGTTCAGGCACCCCCTGTAGCCGCCAGAATGGAGGTGCTCAAACAGTGGGTTGGCCAATGAGCAGATACCAAAAAAAAAAAAGAAAATCAGGACAAAGCAAAATTGACAAAGGTGTATTGTCCACCTTTGCTCAGAGGTTTCTGTAGTGTGTCTCCTCCCCTTCTTGGTTTTGCCATTTGGTCTCACCCAAGTTGTCGGCTCTGGGCCACTGAGCCTGGCAGATTCCAATGTACATGATTTCTTACTTTCGCTTCAAGTTCCACTAGCTATAAACCTTCAAACTTTTTAAATATTCGTACCTATGTGGTTCTGAGTTTTAGAGCTCTGCCTGGTATTCTGTGGTATTTCTGAAATGTGAACTTCACTATACCTCCATCCTATCTGCCATCAAGCCCCACCTCCACGAATACCTTTTTAAACAACATAAATTATAACTATACACATGGACATCACCAGATAGAATACACAGAAGTCAAATTGACTACATCTGTGGAAAGAGAAGGTGGAAAAGCTCCATATCATCAGACAAAACAGGGCCAGTGGCAGATTGTGGAAAAGACCATCAATTGCTCATATGTAAATTCAGGCTAAATTTGAAGAAAATGAAAACATATCTATGAGAGCTAAAATATGACTTTGAAATATTCCACCAAATTTAGAGATCATGTGAAGAACAGATATGATGCATTAGACAGTAAAGCCCGAAGACCAAAAGAGTTGTGGGATGACATCAAGAACATCATCCAATAATAAAGCAGAAGATCATTAAGAAGATAAAGAAGGAAAAGAGTGAAATGGATGTCAGAAGAGACTTTGAAACTTGCTCTCTAGTGTAGAGATGCTAAAACAAATGAAAGAAATGAGGAGGTACAACAGCTGAACAGAAAATGTCAAAGGTCAGCTTGAAAAGACAAAGTCAGTTATTACAAGGAAATATGCAAAGATCTGGAGTTAGAAAAACAAAAGGGAAGAACACACTCATCATTTATCAAATGAGGGAACTGAAGAAAAAATTCAAGCCTCGTCTTTTATTATTGAGGGATTTTCTGGGCAAATTATTGAAAGATGCAGAAAGCACCAAAAGAAGATGGAAGTAATATACAGTCACTGTACTAAAAGGAAAAGTTCAATGTTCAACCATTTTAAGAGGTATTATATGATCAAGGGCCAATGATACTGATGGAAGAAGTCCAAGGTACATTGAAGGAATTGGCAAAGGCACCAGGAATTGATGGATACATATTGAAATCTTTCAACAAACTGATGCTGCATTGGAGGCACTCACTTATCTATGCAAAGAACTTTGGAAGACAACTACTTGTGCTACTGACTGGAAGAGATCTGTATTTGTGCCCATTCCAGAGAGAGGTGACCCAATGGAATGAGGAAATCATCAGACAAAATCATTGACACCCTATGTAAGTAAAATATTGCTAGTGATAATGCAAAAATGGCTGCAACCATACATTGACAGAGAATTTCCAGAGGTTCAAGCCAGATTCAGTAGAGGATGTGGAGTGAGGGACATCATTGCTGATGTCAGATGATGTCACATGGACCCTGACTGAAAGTAGAGAATACCAGAAAGATGTTTATCTGTGCTTTAATGACTATGCAAAGGCTTTTGATTGTGTAGAGCATGACAAGCTATAGATAACATTATGAAGTATGAGCATTCTGGGACACTTTGTTGTACTTTTGAGAAACATGTACATGGACTAAGAGGCAGTTGTTCACACAGAACGAGGGAACACCAAATGGTTTAAAACTAGAAAAGATTTGCACTAGGGTTGCATTCTTTCACCATACTTGTTCAATCTTTATGTTTAACAAATAATCTGAAAAGCTGGATTATATGAGGGAAAACGTGTCATCTGGATGGAAGGAAGTCTTATTAACAGCCTGCATTATGCAGATAGGAATCCTGGAGTGGCTCTGTGGGCTAATGATTTAGACTGCAAAGTCATTTGTACTGCAAAGTCAGTAGTTCAAGCTCACCAGCTGCTCTTTGGAAATCCTCTACAGGGTTTCTATGAGTCAGAATCAACTCAATGGCACTTAACCACAACAACAAGAATTATGCAGATAATGTAACCTTTCTTGCTGAAAGAGAAGAAGACTTAAAATACTTACTGATGAATATCAAAGATCACAGTATGGGTTGCATCTAAATGAAAATAAAACAAACATCCTTACCATTGGACCAATAAACAAATCCACATAAATGGAGAAAAGATTGCTGTTGTCAAAGACTTCATTTTGCTCCTATCAATGCTTTGCATTCATGGAAGTAGCAGTCAGGAAATCTTAAGAAGTATTGCATTGGGTAAATCTGTTGCACAAGAACTCTTTAAATTATTGAAGAGCAAAGGTGACAGACTGATGTACCTGACACAAGCCATGGTATTTTTAATAACCTCATATGCATGTGAGAGTTGTTCAGTGAATAAGAAAGACTGTAGAAGAATTGGTGTATTTCAGTTATGGTATTGGAGGAGAATATTGAAACTATCATAAATTGCCCAAACCAAAAACCCAAATAGATCTGTACTGGAAGAAGTGTGCCCCTTGGAAACCTTGATGGCCAGAGTTCGTCTCTCATACTTCAGTCATGTTGTCAGGAGGGACCAGTTATGGGAGATGGATGGATATCATGTTTAGTAAAATTAAGGGTCAAAGAAAAAGAGGAAGACGCCCAGTAAGATGGACTGACACAGTGGCAGCAACAGTGGGCTCAAACATAGCAGTGATTGTGAGGTTCGCCCAGGATTGGGCAGTGTTTCTTTCTGTTGTGCATAGAATCGCTTTGAGTCTGTACTGACTTGATGGCACCTAAGACAACAGCAACAATAAACTTCTAAGTAGTGTTTTGTGGTGAAAACGTTCCTTTTGTTTTCCAGCTTTACCCAGATGGTCCTAGTGGCTGTGTGTCTCCGAGTCTGTTCTGACTCTTGTTGTTGTTATTAAGTACCGTGGAGTTAGTTCTGACTCATAGTGACCCTGCACAGGTCTTCCGAGGCTGTAAATTTTTATGAGAGCAGAAAGCCTCATCTTTTACCCGCAGAACAGCTGGTAGTTTCGAACTGCTGTCTTTGAGATTAGCAGCCTGATCTGTAATCACTACACTACCAGAGCTCCATGTATTTTCTGAGACTGTAAATCTTTACAAAAGCAGAAAACCTCATTTTTTCTCCCATGGAGCTACAGATGGTTTCATACTACTGACTGTTAACAGACCACTGTATAACCAGCTGTGCTACTAGGCCTGCTTAATCCTACCCTATTGATTCCCCAAAATACTTTTCGCAATCTAATTTGCCATAAACTATTTTATTTCTCATCTTACTACTATGTCTTCATTATAACAATTTCTTACTCAGCCAGACAAAGGCAATCACTCACAATTTGCTTCAATAGATCTATGTACTCCGCTCACTAAAAATATCCATCCTGGAAGCAAGTAGTAAAACTTCTGGAGGATGATTTTCAATGCTACATGGATGGTTAGAAAAGTAATCGCCTTTTATCAGAAAGAACCCTTAGTGCTGCTATTCTTGTCTTCTTATTTAAAGCGTCTATGAAATTTTCACCCAAAGAGTGAAAAACAGAACCTGTAAGACTGGGAAAAATTTTTGGCAATGACTGACTATCAGAGTCTTAATGTTGTGTTGTGGGTTAATGCGTTGGAATGCAAAATCAGTTTGAACCGCAAGGTCGGCAGTTCAAACTCACCAGCAACTCCTTAGAAACCCTGTACAGGGTTTCTATGGGTCAGAAGTGACTCAACAGCATTTAACAACAACAATCAGACAGGGGATTACCCTCTAAGGTTGTAGAATACTTCAAGACCTCAGCAACAAATCATTCAATTTCTAAGTGAACAGAGAACATGGACAACCAGCAAACATAAGAAGAAATAGTCATAATTATTAGGCATTTGTTATTGTTGTTACTGTTGGGCGCCATTGAGTCGGTTACAATACATAGGGACCCTATTCACAATGAAACAAAACACTGCCAACTCCTGTGTCATACTTACCATTACTACTGCCACTGAGCCAATCCATCTCGTTGGGGAGTCTTCCTTTTTCATTGACCTTCTGCTTTACTTCCTCTTAAAAACAGTAACTAGAAAAATAATATCAGAACCATTGACAGCACCAATCTACATTTATTGTTATTTTAGTTATTGATCCAGTGGTGAGGATTTTTGTTTTCTTTACATTGAGGTGCAGCCCATATCAAAGGCTGTGGTCTTTAATCTTCATCAGTAAGTATTTTAAGTCCTCTTTGTTTTCAGCAAGCAAGGTAGTATCATCTGCATATCACAGGTTGTCAGTGAGTTTTCTTCCAATTCTGATGTCACGTTCTTCTTATCATCTAGCTTCTGGTATTATTTGTTCAGCATACAGATTGAATAAGTATGGTGAAAGAATACAACCCAGGCACATACCTTTCCTGATTTTTAACTAGCGTCACATTATTCTATTCCAAAGTCTTTCTCTTGTTCTATGTACAGGTTCCTCTTGAGCAAAATAAAGTATTCTGCAAAGTTGTCTATAGCTTTTCATGATCCATACAATCAAAAGCCTTTGTAAAATCAATAAAACATAGGTTGCAAAGCCAGTGGTTCAAATTCACCAGGCGCTCTTCGGAAACCCTATATAGGGTCTCTATAGGTGGGAACCAACTCAGAGGCACTTAGCAACAATAACAAATACAAATCTCTTCCTTACATTCTCTGTTTTCAACCAAGATCCAGCTGATGTCAGCAGTGGTATACCTCAATCCACATTCTCATTGGAATCTGGCTTGAACCTCTGGCAGCTCCCTGTCAAAGTACTATTCTAACCATTTTGGATTCATCTTTAACAAAATTTTATTTGCATATGGTATTAAAGATACTGTTCTATGATTTCTGCATCCCATTGGGTCACCTCTCTTTAGAATGGGCACAGATATTGATCTCTACCAATCAGTTGGCCAGGTAGCTGTCTTCCACATTTGTTGGAATAGATGACTGGGTGCTTCCAGTGCTTCCTCAATTTGTTGAAATATTTCAACTTGTTTTCCATCAGTTCCTGGAGCCTTGTTCTTTGCCAGTATCTTAAGTGCGCCTTACACATTTTCCTTCAGTACCATTGGCTCTTGATTATATGCTACTTATTGAAATTATCAAAAAGTGACCATTTGTTTTTGATACAGTGACTACTCCTTTCATCTTTTTCTTTTTTTAAAAAAAGTTTTTATTGTGAATTGAGTGATAGTTTACATGGGAGAACATTAGCTTTACATCCATCCTATCGTATTTCATTTCATTGCAATGATTACAGTCTCCTCCATGCATCATCAAGCAACCAAAGGGTATAACCCACAAACCTGCCCCTGACCATCAGCACACAGAACCTCTCTCTCCCTGAGTCCAGAGTCCCCAGCCACTCCTTATCTCCACGTCTTCTCTGCCTCCATCTCTGGCATCACTGCTTCTCTGGATAGGGTCCAGCCCTTCTCCCTTGATGGTCCCAGGGCCCTCCACTCTTGGACTACAAAATCAACCACTCCCCTCCTTTACTTACAAAGTTTCTACCTTTATATTTCCAACATTCACAGGTAGTCATGATAGCGATTTTTCACTATTAAATCCCCATCTCCTTCCATCAGCCCTTTTCAGCCAGTTTGGAAACCGCTCAGTGGAGAGTCTACATTCTTCTGCACCCTCTGGAACTAGCACCCCCCTCCCCATTTTGGGAAGTCAGTGTCTAAGTTGCCCATCCCTGTCAACCCTGTGTACCTAGGGGGTAGGAATGATCCTCACTTTAAAGATTTGTTCCCTCTTTTGAGCTACTATATCCATACGTATAGGTCAAGTTCATCAAATTGTAGTGGATTACTCTTTTTTTCCTCTTCTTTTTACTTCTAGTTGAATTCTGATCATCCAGCCATGAAGTCAGGTCAAGTGGGGACTCTCTGCAAATATGCATCTCCTCTCACTTCATATCAGCTGGACACTTCATTCTCCGCTCTAGTCCTCTGTGTACATGTCCCAGTTTCTGAGCTCAGGAATCCCGAGGTCTCACCATACTGCTGGCCAAACAGGTCTCAACCTGGGTTGACAGGAGTCTATTGAATGTGGTCGAACTTATCTCACAACTTCATTACTGTTTTTGTCTCATTTCCCTGTATCAGTGACCAAAGTGATCACCAGCAAGACCACATGCCTGCTCATGTATTCCCCTTGAGTCTCAATCTTGGAAGTTGGGTTACCCTGAGGGGACCCGACCGCTTGCCTTGATGGCTCCCAGGCAAACAACTTGCTTGTTCTTGTAGTAGTCAGTGAGACTTGCCATTATTGATTTGTATTTTTTCTGTCGGTCTTTCTTTCAAGAAGTTTCTTCTGTTCTTCTAGCTGCTTCAGGCTGGTCAGCTTGTCCTTTCAAGTGGAAATTCCCCACCTTAGAAGATTGTGGATAGGGCTCAGGATTCCACCTATGGCCTTATGCAATGCAAAGGCTCCACAGGAAGCCTCCTTCACTGGGCAAGTTCTAACCCCATTTTATGTCTTCTGGAACTGCCCTTAGAAATTTTCTTTTCAGTTCGTTTATTTCCTCATTTCTTCCAGTTGCTTTAGCATCCCTATGCTAGAGAGCAAGTTTCAGAATCTCTTCTGATATCCTTTTGATATTTTCCTTCATTCTTGTCTTCTTTTTTTTTTTTTTTTAAAGTTTTCATTGTGAATTGAATGAAAATTTATAGGGCAGATCATCAGTTTTACATTGAACGAATCATATACTTTGTTTCATTACAATAATTATAATCCCTTCCATGTACCATCAGTTAACAGTATTTCCCTGTATTAATTTTCACTTTTTATAAACACTCAGACATATATAATAATTTATACCACCAAAGGGCACATTCTGCAAGTCTACCTCCTGTCTGCCAGCTCTCAGTCCCTTTCTTTCCATGAATCTGGAGTCCTCAGCTGTTTCATGTCCCCATCTCTGCCTCCATCTCTGGATAAGGTCCCGCTGCTTCTCTGGATAAGGTCCCGCATTCCACTTGTGCTCTTCTCCCTTGGTAGTCCTAGGGTCCTCTGTTTCTGGATTGTAAGATTAACTACTCCCCAGCTCTGGTAGTAGAGCGGTTATGAATTGGGCTGCGAACCACAGGTCAGCACTTTGAAACTACCAACTATTCTGTGGGACAAAAAAGAGGCATTCTGCTCCCATAAAGATTTACAGCCTCAGAAACCCTATACAGGGTCGCTATGGGTCGGAATCGACTCGATGGCACATAACAACAACAACAACAACAATATAGGGAAAATGGCATTGAATTGTCTTATGCTACTTCTTATAAAAATGATATTTGAATTTTTATATTATTGATGAACCACAAAAATCCCAAATAACATATTGTTACATCAAAGACATGGAAAATAGTAAAAAAGAAATGAATGTACGGAAATATTTGGAATATTGCTGTATTAACAGATACACATAAAGTTCAAAAGCACAAAATAGTGAAAAATGCAGATAAATATTAAGGTTGAAAATAAGAAAATAGAAAAAAAAAGTGCTCTGATTGTTAAAAAAATACAACAATAACAACAAACACACACATAATAAATAATCTTATAAAGAAAAAATTTTGAAAATACAGTGTTAAAACAGAGGGTACATTGACTGTCAAAGCATAAATAAAGTTAAAAAACCATCTAAGGAGTCACTAATAGCCAAATATTAAAAGAAATTAACATATAAAGAAATACTTATCAAAGATGAACTCAATTATACATTAAAATGTTTCATGGGATTAATGATAACATGAGTTAATATCAAAGAGTTTAAACTGATAATGCCTCATCGTGTTGAGTATATAGGATAGTAACAATAATATTAAAAACTATTATAATGATTAGAAGAATAATACTAATAGCTAACATTTATTGCCCCCATACTAGTGCCAGGTATTTTTCTTGAACATTTTTATATATGAGGATAAGTAAAGAAATCATACTACAAAAGCATATAAATCATTATTAAACAAAAATATCAAAATGTGAACTTATTTTTTCTTGATGACCTGCATCTACTTCTATACACTTTTGAAGGTGATTTTCCATTCTCTGTATCGTTCCCTTAAAAATTCTGCTTTCTTCAATATTTTGTTTTTGTTTAGTGCCATAGAGTTGGTTCTGACTCAGTGATTCCATATAGGGTTCCCCAGGAGAGACTGGTAAGTTTGAATTGTTGTTAGTAGTCCAGTGCCAATCCTCCAGCACCATGCCAGGACTACTTCTTTAATTTACATAGAAGTTTTAGCATATTCAAAGGAACTCAAACCACGGTCCATTTCAATGTTCTTTGAGTTTGGGGAACAAAAAAAAAATCTGCAGGGACTATAGAGTAGATGAGGTAAGCTTTCCCATAGAAGCTTTTGTTGGACAACCTTTGATACTCTTGAAGAATGAGCAGTTATGATGGGGAAAAAAAAAGAAAGAAAATCCTAGGCATAACTTTCCTGGCCTTTTTCTCCATACAGTTTTCAACATTCTTAAAACGTCTTCCTAATGACCCTCTGTGATTGTTCTGCTTTCTTTTGGAAATTTTATCAAGATTACTGGTTATGAATCTCAAAAAATTGTTACCATAAATTTCTCAGCTGACTATTCTGCCTTGAGTTCAACTAGTTCAGCAGATAGTCATAGAAGTCACTGCCTTGATTGTTGTCGTTGCTTTTAAATGCCGTGGATAGGTTCCTATTCATTGTTGTTGTTGTTGTCATTAAGTTGGTAATGACTCATAGTGACCATATGCACAACAGAACAAAACACTGCCCTATCCTGAGACAACCTCACCATTGTTGTTACATTTGAGCCCATTGATGCTGCCACTGTCCCAATCCATCTCCCTGGGGGTCTTCCTCTTTTTCTCTGAACATGATATCCTTCTCCTGTGATTAGTCTCTCCTGACAATATGTCCGAAGTGTGAAAGACGAAGTCTGGCCATCCTGGCTTTCAAGGAGCACGCTGATTATACTTTTTCCAACACAGGTCTGTTCGTTCTTTTGGTAGTCCATGGTACTTTCAATATTCTTCTCCAACACCATAACTCAAATACATTATTTCTTCTATAGTCGTCCTTATTCATTGTCCAACTTTGTCATATGAGGTTATTGAAAATACCATAGCTTACATCAGGTGCATCTTAGTCCTCAAGCTTACTTCTTTGCTCTGCATCACCTTAAAGAGGTGTTATGCAGCAGATTTTGCCCAATGCAATAAGTCCTATCCATGGCAACCCTGTATAGTGTTTCCCTGGAGCGGCTTTTCGAACCGACTTTGAGGTCGAGTACTTAATCATACAGCGTCCCTCCAGGAATCCTCTGCTTTGATTAAACAATTTTTTTTCTGAAGGCACCCTATTGAGACTAATGGAGTTCTCATGTGGCGCTGCAGGATAATGCACTGGGCTGCAAGGTCAGTTTGAACTGCAAAGTTGGCAGTTCAAACTTACCAGGCGCTCCTTGGAAACCTATATAGGGTTGCTCTGGGTCAGAAATGACTCTACAACACTTAACAACAACAGCAACAACAATTAAGATTAACACCTTTGTGTTATTGAAGAAACATAGCTGCAGTCATCCACTATTTGTTGCTGCTAAGTGGAGTTGGTTCAGACTCATAGGGACTGAGTATCTGGTTTCTGAGGCTTTAAATATTCTTGAGAGCTGAAAGCCTCATCTTTCTCCATCACAATAAGGCTCAGACTATGGACAGTGTGGTTTAAAGTCCAGTGCTTATCTTATGGAGCCACATTCCTCCTCGACTAATTGTAAACATATATTGAAATATGAGTCATGATGTGGTGCTGTATAGTAAGCAGTGGACCACCAAGTCAATATAAACTGCAAGGCCAGTGGCTCAAATCCTCCTGCTGGTCCTTGGAAACCCTATACCGGGTCTCTATGAGTTACAACCTATTCAAAGGTACTTGACAACAACAATGTGTGATTTGGAACTAGAGTAGAAATCATTTTTACTAACTTTTTTATTAATGTATTTAATCTTCATCACAAACCAACAAGCCAAAGGTTAGTTTTAATGATGTCATTTGTAGACATTCAATCTCTTGAAGAAAGTTTGTCTTTATGGTATGTGGATCCTGAGTGTCAATCAATGTTAAATGACTAAGAATGTTCTAAACTGCTATCATTCTCTGTAGTGTAGGAATATAATTTAAGATTTTGTGATATTTAAAATTTAGCAGTAGTTTATATTACTGCTATACACTAGCTGAAAAATGAATGTTACAGTGTATGTCAATGCCCTTAGAGTCACAATTAGAAAATGTCACAAAAAATTCTACAAAGATATACAGGCTAAATACAGTGATTAAATTCATCTGAAACTGCTATTAATTTATTTCGAGCTACTTAGATTAATTTGCAATAAAGTTAACTTTATTATTGCTTAAAATAGTTTTATGGAGAGTAATTTGGATTAATATCCTGAAATTCTAGGGTAACAGCAACCCAGAGAGTATTTGTCTACCTTCATAGTCTGACTCTAATGATTTTTTAAATGAATTTAACAAAGTTGAAAACTCTGAAGCAACCAATCAAAATTATATCTAGAGTTTTTTATGTTCAGTAATTAATAAATATTGTTGTAATTTGTTGCTATAATGATACTTATAAAGGCTTGAGGTATCAAATTGTATCTAAGGGTGAAATATTACAAATCCATTGGCAAAGAAAAAACAACACCAAATAATGTGACTCAGACAATAATACGAACTGAGCAAACCAAAGCTCCACTGACCTTGAAGATAGTCTCCTGATATTCTCACACGATAATTGCTATGAAGGAGTAGATATAAGTAGGATATTCAATGCAGAAGAGAATTCCATAAATGAGACCACTCTATTGGTTTCCTGCACCACTCATCAGGTAGTTCGTCAAACTGTGATGGCTTTCATGTTTCAGGGTTGCTGGAAACTGTGCCACTGATAATTTCAATACCATTAAAGCTACCCATGTTAAACAGGTTTCAATGGATCTTCTAGACTATGATAGATTAGGAAGATGGAGAGGCAGATTATTTCTGAATGTTTGTTGTTGTCAGGTGCCATCGAGTCGGAACTGACTCATAGTGACCCCATGCACAGCAGAACGAAACAACGTCCGATGCTGGGCCAATCCCCCCACGGCTGCCACACTTGACGGCATCAGTGATGCCACCTGGCTGATCCATCTCGTTGGGGGTCTTCCTCTTTGTCACTGACCCTACATCTTACCCAGCATGACATCCTTTTCCAGCGACTGTTCTCTCCTGACAATATGTCCAAAGTATGAGAGACGAAGCTTAGCCATCCTGGCCTCCAAGGGAACACTCTGGCTGCACTTCATCCAAAACAGATCTATTGGTTCTTTTGGCAGTCCATGGCACTTTTAGTATTCTACTCCAACACCACAACTCAAAGGCATCAATTCTTTTACTGTCTTCCTTATTCACTGTCCAGCTTTCACATCCATATGAGGCTATTGAAAACACCATGGCTTGGGTCAGGCGCACCATAGTCCTCAAGCTGACATCTCTGCTCTTCAACACTTTAAAAAGTTCCTGTGCAGCAGATTTGCCCAATGCAATACGTCGTCTGATCTGAAAATCTTATGAATAGCAGCTGAACGTTGTCAGATATAGTGCCTGTAGATGTAAATGTTGCGAATAGCACCAGAACTATGTTAGATGAAGTGCCTGGATATAAGTGCCTCAGATTGGAATGCACTCAATATACTACTGGGGAAGTGACGCTTCCTCAAAGTAGAAGTAACCATGATGATGAGAATGGAGTAATACTTTCAGGACCTTCATTTGCCGATTGGGCACAACTCAAAATGGGGAGAAACAGCTGCAAACATCCATTAAAATTCCAAAATATGGAATGAATGAACATTTCAAGATCTACCTTGAAGTGCAACACTGTCCATGATAGGATAATATCCATATGTCTACAAAGAAGATCAATTAATTCCACTATTACTTAAATTTTTATACCAGACACTAAAGCCCGTGATGATAAAACTGAATAATTCTATCACCTTATTAATTATAAAATTTTTCTAGCAACTTTGTCAGTCTGAAATCCATCAAACATGCAATCAAGGTATATTGATAATTACTGACGACTGGAATGCAAAGTCTGGAAACAAACAGGAAAGATCAGTAATTAGAAAATATGGCTTTGGTTATTATACAAATGATGCTAGAGATCGCACGATAGAATTTTGAAAGATGAATGACTTCTTCATTGCAAATACCTTTTTGAACAACATAAAAAATGACAAATCACATGGAACTCACCAGATCAAATACACAGAAATCAAATTTACTACCTCTGTGGGAAGAGACAGTAGAAAAGATCAATATCATTATCTAAAACAAGACCAGGAGCCAATTATGGAACAGACTATTAACTGCTCATAGGCAAGTTCAGGCTGAAGCTGAAAAAAGTTAAAGCAAGTCCACAAGAGCACAAAATACTACCTTGAAAATATTATTCCTGAATTTAGAAACCATCTCAAGAACAGATTTGATGCGTTAGAAACTAGTGACCAAAAATTAGAAGACTCATGGGATGACATCAAGAACATTATACAGGAAAAAAAGCAAAATATCATTAATAAGATAGGAAACAAAGAAAATAACAAAACGGATGCCATAAGAGACTCTGAAACTTGTTCTCCAATGTATAGATGCTAAAGCAACTGTAGGAAGTAAGTAAGCTGAGCAGAAAATCATATAAATTTGAATAAGTCAGAAGATAAGACAAATTAAATATTGTAATGAAATGTTCAAAAACCTTGAGTTAGAATAACAAAAGTGAAGAGCACACTAAACATTTCTCAAGCTGAAAGAACTGAAGAAAAAAATTAAAGCCTTGACTTGCTATATTAAAGGATTTTATATGAAATATATATTGAATAATGCTTAAAGTATCAAGGAAGATAGAAAGTATACACAGAATCACTGTAACAAAAAGAAATGACCATTGTTTAAGCACTTACAGAGGTAACATACAGTCAAGAACTGATGGTATTAAAGGAAGAAGTCCAAGGTGCTCAGAAGGCATTGGCAGAAAACAAGACTCTAAGAACTGACAGAATACAAAATGACATCTTTGAACAAACTGATGCAGCACCTGAGTTATTCATTCATCTTCAGCAAGAAATATAGAAGACATGGCCAGCTATCTGAAACATATCCATATTTGTGCTCATTCCAAAGA
>NW_006408765.1:191838-193338 GCF_000296735.1 Chrysochloris asiatica
TCATTAATAAGATAGGAAACAAAGAAAATAACAAAACGGATGCCATAAGAGACTCTGAAACTTGTTCTCCAATGTATAGATGCTAAAGCAACTGTAGGAAGTAAGTAAGCTGAGCAGAAAATCATATAAATTTGAATAAGTCAGAAGATAAGACAAATTAAATATTGTAATGAAATGTTCAAAAACCTTGAGTTAGAATAACAAAAGTGAAGAGCACACTAAACATTTCTCAAGCTGAAAGAACTGAAGAAAAAAATTAAAGCCTTGACTTGCTATATTAAAGGATTTTATATGAAATATATATTGAATAATGCTTAAAGTATCAAGGAAGATAGAAAGTATACACAGAATCACTGTAACAAAAAGAAATGACCATTGTTTAAGCACTTACAGAGGTAACATACAGTCAAGAACTGATGGTATTAAAGGAAGAAGTCCAAGGTGCTCAGAAGGCATTGGCAGAAAACAAGACTCTAAGAACTGACAGAATACAAAATGACATCTTTGAACAAACTGATGCAGCACCTGAGTTATTCATTCATCTTCAGCAAGAAATATAGAAGACATGGCCAGCTATCTGAAACATATCCATATTTGTGCTCATTCCAAAGAAAAATGCTCAATGGAGTGCAGATATCATCAAACAATATAATTAATATCACGTGCAAATAATACTCATTTTGAATAAGTGAATAAAATTTGGCTGATCATAAAAAATGGCTGCAGCAGTATATCAGCAGGCAACTACCAGAAATTCAAGCCAGACTTAGAAAGAGATGTAGAATGAGCGATATCATTGTTGCCGTCAGATGGATCTTGGCTGAAAGCAGAGAACACCAGAAAGATGCTTACATGTGCTTTATTGTCTGTGCAAAGGCTTTCAACTGTGTAGATCATGACAAGCCATGCACAATATTGTGAAGAATGGGTATTCCAGAACACTTACCTGTGCTTATGAACAACCTGTATATAGACCAAAAGGCAATCGTTTGAACAGAACAAGGGGCTAATGAATGATTTAAAATAAGGAAAATTGTCTGCCAGGATTATATCCTTTCATCATATGTATTCAGTCTGTATGCTGAGCAAATAATCTGAGAAACTAGATAATATGAAGACGACTGTGGCATCAGAATTAGAGGAAGTGTCTTTAACAATATGTGTTATGCAGATGATACAACCCTGCTTGCTGAAAGCTAAGATTTAAATTACTTGCTGATGAAGATCAAAGACTACAGACTTCAGTGTGCATTGAATGTCATCATAAAACACAAAAGTCCTTAAAACTAGGCCAATAAATAGCACCATGATAAGTGGAGAAAAGATTGTATTTGTCAAAGACTTCATTTTGTTCATATCAATCATGACCATTCATGGAAGCAGCAGTCAAGAAATCAAATGACATATTGCATTAGGCAAGACCTCTTTAAAGTGTTAATGAGTAGAGCTTTCAGTTTGAGGACTAAAGTACATTTGATCTAAGCCATGGCATTTTAAGTT
>NW_006408765.1:193608-198606 GCF_000296735.1 Chrysochloris asiatica
GACTCATAGCAACCCTGTACAGACTTTCTGAGGCTGTAAATCTTTATGGGAGCAGAAAGCCTCATCTTTCTCTTGTGTAACAGCTGGTAGTTTTGAACTGCTGACCTTGCGTTTCACAGCCCGATTTGTAACCACTACGCTACCAATGCTCCTTAGAAGGATATGATTATTTGTAAAACAGAGGGTCAGTGAAAAAGAGGAAGCCCTCCAAAGACATGGACTGGCACAATGACAACAGCCATGGATGTAAGCTTAACAATTGTGAGGAACGTGCAGTACAAAGTAGCATTTGTTTCATTATACATGGGGTTACTGAGAGTTGGAACCAACTCGAGGCACCTAACAACAATACTGGTTTCTCATCACCACCATAACACAAATTGGGTTATTTATAATAACAGAAATTTATTGACACACAGTTCTGGAAGCTAAAATTCAAAAATAGAGCATTGGACTTAATTTTCTTCTGAGAATACTGAGAGGAAATTGTAGTGTTAGGTATTCTTTGGTTTCAGTGGAAGTGTCACATTGAGTCTTTTCTCTTCTCCTTGTCTCTGTATATCTTCTCCTGCTTTATAAGGTTGGTCTCCAAAAACCCTATTAGTAAATATTCACATTAACAGTTTCAGATTCAAAGATTAATAAAATATTTCAGTGAGACAAAATTCATCCCACATTAACCACACTAACTCTATACAGATACATCATATCCCAAAATTAGAAGTTGATATGAATAGCTCTGTGCTACTTTGCCTCCTAATGAATTTTTTTTTCTCAAAAATTTTCAGACTATGGAACTCCTTTCAGAGACAGATAAAATAATAGTCATTATTATGGTTTCTCCATTAAAAATTACCACTCCGATAATTTAAACTCAAGTTAAAAAATATAAAAACTGAAGAAAAAAAAAATGGTAATGCACACAGCCAGAGTTTAGCTAGAACTTGTTTCAGATAATAAATAATCTATCCAAAAATAAAACCCACTGAAACAGAACTGAATAGAACTACACCATAGGATTTCCATGCTATAAATCATTGCAGAAGAAGACAGCCTCTTCTTTGTTCCCACAGAGTGGCAGTTGGATTTGAACTGCTGACTCTTCAGTTAGTAATCCGATGCTTAACCCATGTCCCACCAGATTTCCTTAAAACACAAATCTTATTTAAAAAAATAATAAAACTTATAAAAACAGGTAAATAATAAACAAGTAAAGGAGAAATAAATCTCTTGAAAATGCATTTGAATATTAGACATTGGTTTTAGGGTGAAAGACAAACTACAGAGGAAAATATTGGGAAAATAATTACATACAGAAATATTATCTCTATAAGCTTCAGTTCTCCAGTCTTTAGTAAAATGTAAAGTCTGTGTATGGCCTATAACATTTCTCAATATTCCGAGAAAGCTTTTTTATTGATGACTTAATTTTGGAACTTTTGTAGTTTTGTAGTGTGGTTTTAAAGAATAATGTCTGTATAGGTACTACCGCGCTTATGTAGCATGTTTCTTAGAAAAAAAGTAGTAATAGATAGGTTCGGAATACCACTCTAATAGTGAATTGTGCAAAATAGTGCATCACTGACTGGTTTCATGTGTGTTGTTGTTGTTCTTTTGTGCCACTGAGTCACAGTGACCCTGTGTAGGGATTCTGAGAGCAGCTGGTGAATTTGAACTTCTGGCCTTGCAGTTAGTACGAACACTTATACTACAGTATCACACCAGGGCTCTGCATGTGCCTTGTTGTAGCTATTAAGTGCTATTTGGTCAATTCTAACTCATAGTGGTCCTGTGTAGGATTTCCAAGGAGTGGCTGATGGTTTTGAACTGTCGACCTTGTGGTTAACTGTCCAGTGCTAATCATACATCAAAGGATGTTTAAAGAATAGAAAAAATGAAATTTCCTTGAATAAAATAATGCATTTCTAGGATAGAAGAATGAGAAAGAAGGGGGGAGGTGGTGTTGTTAAGTGCCATCGAGTCCATTCTGACTCATAGCGACCCTGTATAGGTTTTTCATGGAGTGGCTGGTGAGCTTGAATCACCAACCTTGCAGTTCAAATGGCTTTGCATTCTGGTGCATTAATCCACAGTGCCACACTAGGACTTTATGAGAAATTCTGTGAGAACTTCATTTCAGATAAAATTAAACATCAGGATATTTTAATAGAAATTATCTTTCATGATGTATTTACATCTCTTTAATATTTGATAGGCAGGTAAAAAAGAATAGTTTTTATTTAAAATGTAATACTTAGACATAAATACTGCCTCCAGATTAAATTCTCAGCCATGTCTTAATGGAATTATAACTATACAGATGTCAGTTATTATTAGATTATAGCAAGTACTGATTATTCACACGTCTGTGGGTTGGCTGGGGATCTGTCCAGCTTAGTTCAGCTCAGATGTGCTTTGCTGGGCTCTGTTCCACAGGTTCCTACGCATCAATGTCCAAGATAAAGTTGTAGTCCTAATATAAAGCAGGTTGTCTCATTGGAGATTGATTAAAACATTAAAGACGGAAGTAATCCAAACAATTATATTTAAAGATTCTATGTGGACAGTGATGTCTTTACACATTCCATTGGCCAACTGATCAAAGAAAAAATCAAAGGGAAATTGGAAAATATTTTTAACAATATAAATAAAAGCAAACATACCTACTTAGAATGTTATGTTTATCATTTCAAGCCAAATTTTGCTTCAAACTTCATTTTCCATTAACCATTGTTGTTGTTTTTGTTATGTGCCATGGAGTCGGTTCCGACTCATAGCGACCCTGTACAGTTAACCATACACAAAGGCTTTCTGATACAGTACAATTTACCTCTTTACATTTCTCCTCCTTGCTTCCTTGTTATGTTCTTGTTCTAAAATTATACTGTATACTTTAGCAAATATGATACTGGTTGCTTTTGGTCAGCATATGCTTCACCTCTCCCAAACTAAGTATTATGTGTTGTCTTTAATAGTACAATGAATGCTTACTTAGTGCATACAATAATTAGGTCATAATTAGATATAATAAATTTAATAAATGATGTTTAAGAATATATACAAATGCTCCAAAATGATTTTATTATTTATTTTTATGTCACGGTGTCATGACATGGTGTTGTGGTAGGATCAATGTTATTAAATACAGTGCTTAATAGGGCAGGAAATTTGTTAGCTTTATCGTCCTATTTGCCTTAAAATGTTTAATTCTTCAATTATCTATGAAACACTACAAACTTAGACTTTAAAATTTTTCTATGCAACATTGCAAAGTTTGACTTTTACATTTCTCTAATGAATATGCATTAAAAGAGTCCTGGTGTGACACTGTAGGAAATATACTGGGTTGCTAACTACAAGGTCCATGGTTCAAACCCAACAGTTGCTCCTCAGAAAACCTATACGTGGTGGCTATAGGTTGGAACTAACTCTATAGCACTTAAAAACAATACAAGTGCATTCCAACTAAGCGTCTATCTTTCTTAGCGTACTGTTGTAGTATGTAGGATAAGCACTGGACTTCTAACAACAAGGCTGACAGATCAAACTCACCTGTTTTTCCTCATTAACCGTATGTAGAGTCACTATGAGTCATAACCAACTTGATGACACTTGACAGCTACAACAACATGTATTAAAAATAAATACTTGCTTATTTGTAAACTCAGCCTATTTAGACAATATTAAATAAGATTTGGCTCAGTTACATTGAAGAAAGTACACAAAGTATAGTTATAACTATGATAGAGGTTTAAGTGTTTTGTGTATTTTTTTAATCAATGGAACTACAGGATTAAGCAGTTGAAGCTATCATAGTTCTATTGATATGGAGTTTCTCTTTCTACTTGTGTATCTGTTCCCTTAGCACCTTATTAGAGATTAAAGGATAGAAATAAAAGTGGGTCTGCCCATGAAACCCACTTAAATAACTTTCTTAGCAAACTCATTGCCATATAATATAAGTCCCATCAACAATCACTGCATAAAATGGGAAGGCAATATAAAATAGTTTGTCTGTTTGTTTTATTTCATTCTAAATGAGTATTGCTACCCACAAAAATCTAGGTGTGTTTCTACTTCAAAAAGGAAGAATTTAGGCTAAGAATAGTGTATACCATGGGGTCCTGTAGGAAGGACTGTACTCTTCCTAATAATGGAGACTGCATGATGAGTCAGTTCCCACTCATAGTGACCAAGTACAGGGTTTTTGGGGCTGAATAGCTTTGTAGGAGCAGAAAACATCATCTTTTTTCTGTGGAACAGTTGGTGGGTTCCAACTGCTGACCTTGTTGTTTGCAGTCCCATGCATATCCTACAGAGCTACCTAACACGTAATAAATAATTATAAAACAGCTATGCCCTATTCATACTATTTGAGATGTTGACTTGGAGGGCATATTGACAAACAAACTCATCAGTTCTCTATCTTGAGATAGGACACATGGATTATGGGATACCTTTCTCTATGGAATGAAAATTAGAGCTCTGTGTTAAGGGTAGGCACTGGATAAGCACCTAACTCATCTGCCAATATGTCATACTGTGGTGGCTTGAGTGTTGCTGTAGTTCTGGAATGTATTCAACCAGTAATTTAAATACCAGCAGGACCACCTATGATGGACAGCATTCAGACTAAAACTGACTGGGAAGAAAGAGACAGACAACTTCAGAATATGTAGTCACTGAAAACCTTATGAATAGCAATGGAATACTGTCAGATAGAACCAGAATATTTAATATCGAAACATGATGATGAGGACCAGAATATTTGCAGATATAGTAAAAGATGAGCCTCTTAGTTTGGAAGGCACTCAGAATATGACTGGCAAAGAGCTGCCTCCTAAAAGTAGAGTTGACTGTGATAAAGTGAATGAAATAAAGTTGTCAGTACCTTCATTTGCTAATGGGGCACAACTCAAAATGAAGAGAAACTGTCATAAATATCCATTAGTAATCAGAGCATTTATTGTATTAAGTATGAATCTAGGGAAGTTTGAA
>NW_006408765.1:198959-200476 GCF_000296735.1 Chrysochloris asiatica
GGAGCTCAATTCTGTTCCATTGATCTATGTGTCTTTCATTGTAACAATATCAGACTGCTTTGACCACTATGGCCCTGTAGTAATTATTCAAGTCTGGAAGCATGAGGCCTCCCACTTTGTTATTTTTCTTAAGCAGTGTTTTGCTTATCCGAGGTCTCTTTTCCTTCCCAATAAAGTTGATTATTGTTTTTTCCATCTCTTCAAAGAATGTTGCTAGAATCTGGATTGGGATTGAATTCTACCTGTAGATTGCTTTGAGTAGTATTGACATTTTAATGGTATTAAGTCTTCCTATTCATTAGTTAAGGAGCTCTGGTAGTGTAGTGGGTATGAATCAAGCTGCTAATCTCACAGTCAACTGTTCGAAACTACTAACTGTTTCATGGGAGAAAGATGAGGCTTTCTGCTCCCGTAAAGTTTCACAGCTTCAGAAACCTTGTACGGGGTCTCTGTGAGTCAGAATCGACTCCATGGCACATAACAACAACAACAATTCATGAGTATGGTATATTTTTCTGATTTTGTTAATCTCTTTTGGTTTGTTGTATTAACATTTTGTAGTTTTCTTTGTATAGGTCTTTTATTTATCTGGTTAGATTTATTCCTAAATAGTTCATCCTTTGGGAGGCTATCATAAATGGTACTGATTTCCTTATTTCCTTTTCAGAGTTTTCTTTATCACTATAGAGGAATCCAACTGATTTTTGTGTATTGATCTTGCTCCCTGCCACTTTGCTGAATTTTCCAATGATTTCCAGTAGTTGTTTTTTGTTTGTTTGTTTTTTTACTGAGTCTTTGGGATTTTCGATGTTTAGGATCATATCAGCTGCTAATAGACAGAGGTTTATTTCTTCTCTGCCAATTTGGATACCTTTAATCTCCTTCTAACTTTGACTAAGACTTCCAACACAATGCTAATTGGATTTGCGATAACTACATCCTTGTCTGGTTCCTGTTCATAGGTTGACAGGAGGAATGCTTTCAGTTCTCCATGATGAAAATAATGTTGTCTGTTGGTTTTGTACAAATGCTCTTAATTATGTTGAGGAATTTTCCTTCAGTTCCAGCGTTGTTTAGTGTTTTTTATCAGGAATGGGTATTGGATGTTATCAAATGCCTTTTCTGCATCAATTGCTATAATCATGTGTTTTTTGTCTTTTTTGATGTTGTTTATGTGGTGAATTATGTTGATTGTTTTACTAATATTGAACCATCCTTGCATCTCTGATATGCATCCTGCTTGACCATGATGTATTATTTTTTTGATAAGTTGTTGACTTTTATTAGCTAGGATTTTGTTGAGAAACTTTGCACCTATGTTCACGAGGAATATTGGTCTATAATTTTCTTTCTTAGTGATGTCCTTCTCTAGTTTTGATTCTGAGGGTTATGCTTGCTTCATAATATGTATTAGGAAGTTTTCTGCTCTTTTCTATATTCTGGAATAGTTTGAGTAGAATAGGTCATCTCTTCTCAGAATGTTTGGTAAAATTCACTGGTGAAGCCATCTGAGCCTA
>NW_006408765.1:202577-211923 GCF_000296735.1 Chrysochloris asiatica
TTTTGTTTTGTTTTTGTCTATTCCTTTTCTGGAATTCCAATCAGCATCAGGTTATTCCTCTTCATGCTGTCCCACATGTATCTTAGGCTTTCTTCACATTTTTAAATTCGTTTTCCTGCTTGTTCTATCTTAGCCTTACTGACAGGTTTGTCTTCAACCTCATTGATTCTGGCTTTCATCTCTTCAATTCTACACTTTTGCCCTTTCAGTGTGTTGCCCATTTCTGATATTTGGCATTAATTATCTGGACCTTTTTCTGCAGGGTCTTTCTTGTTTTGTACACTATTTTGATTTTTATTTCTTGTAGTGCTTTTCTGACTACTTCCTTGTTTTCTTTGACTTTTCTGTGGAACATTTGGATGCACCTCAATATCACTCTCCTAAATTCTCCATCAGCCAATTCCAAAGCATCTTCACCATCTAATACCAATCCTAGCTCTTCCTCTTAATTATTTGTCTGAGCTACTCTGTCTTACTTCTGCACATGAGCAGAATTTTTCTGCTGCATTTTAGGCATTGTGGTACATAAATAAATGTATAATGATGTGTTCTTAAGCACGCTCCAAATTGTGTCCTGCTTGGTGTGATCAGGAGATGGGCTTCTCTGTTTACTGTTCCTGTGGCTCCCTTTAGAGTGTTTTAAACAGATGTTGGCTGTACATGTTATTTTGATATACAGCAACTGGTATTGGCTCTCGCCTTTTTGTTGGGGCTTTACAGGGTGCAAGTATAGCATCACTGTATGACAGTGTTGCTGTCTATTGTTAGGTGAGGCATGAATAAAAAGTCCTGCCAGAGTTTGGACTTTTTATTTAGCCAGGAGGGCTAAATTCATGACTAATCCCAAAGTCTAATGTCATTAACAACCCTACAAGGATTGCTCTTCAAAGCCATCTGAAACTTTTGGATGTTTCCTATTTGAGTGGTGGAAAAATACTTGCTCTAGGAAAATCCTTCCCCTGGACAAGTTAGGATATCAATGCCAATTGTTCCATGTGTCACAATCCTTATGGGCACAACACTGGACCTTCTTTGGGGGAGTACTCCCACACATGTGAAGATAGAGAGGGTATGACAGTAGAGAGAAACAAGAATGGATGAAAGAAAGAAAAAAAAAAACAAGAAAAAAGAACTTCACACATTTATTTCCATGTTGGTTCTGCATTGGGAATGGACTCATTGCCGTCGCCGCCCAATGTCCTCCACAAAGGCTGTGGCTTGTCAGCTTTCCTGTTTCAAAAGGTGCTCTGTTTATTGTCACCTGTTCATATCTCTGCACCTGCAGGCCCCTGAAATGTTGCACTCTCACTTCATATTAAATTCAGAGTTTCAGGATTCTCCCAGCAATCAGTTTCACCCAGTGACTCAGTGTTGAGTCAGTTAGCCAAATAATTTCAATTTGTGTTTTGTCATTTCCTGAAGTCTTGTTTTTCACTAATGCCTTCAATGCAACTTGTAATTCTTTCTTTACTACCATTGGTTCTTGATCATATACGACCTCTTAAAATGGTTGAATATCAACCATCTCTTTTTAGCACAGTGAATCTCTGTATGCCTTTCATTTTCTTATGATGCTTTCTGCACCATTCAGTATTTTACCCATAGAATCATTCATTATAACAAGTTTTTGAGTTTTTCTTCAGTTCTTTCAGCTGGGGAAATGCTGAGTATGTTCTTTGTTCCCTTATGGTTTTCTAACTCCAGGTCTTTGCACCTTTCATTATAGCAATTTACTTTGTCTTCTAGAGCTGCCCTTTGAAGTTTCTGTTCAGCTCTTTTAGTTGTGATTTCCTCCAGTCACTTTAGCATGTCTATGCCAGAAAATAAATTTCAGAGTCTTTTTTGACACTCATTTTGGTATTTTCTTTCTTTCCTGTCTTTTTAATGACATTTTGCTTCTTCTTGCATGTAGCTCTTGATGTGATGCCAAAACAGTGTTGACCTTCAGTGATTAGTATCTAATATATCAAATCTGTTCTTGAGATAATTTCTGAATTCAGGTAGGATATGCTCAAGGTCATATTTTGCCTCTTGTTCAGGTTTACCCTGAACTTGCATATGAGCAACTGATGTTCTTTTCCACAGTCTGCCTCTTTCTTTGTTTGGCAGATAATATTGAGCTTTTTTGTTATCTCTTCCCACACATATAGTTAATTTTATTTTTGTATATTCCATCTAGTGAAGTACATGTGTATAATCTTCTCTTATGTTGTTTAGAAAAGGTATTTTCAGTGAATAGTTCTTTCAAAATTCAATCATGCTATCTCCAGTATCTTTTCTATCACCAAAGCAGTATTTTCCAACTACTGATCCTTCCACTTTATTCAATCTTTATATTCCAGTAACCAGTAACTATTAATATTTCTTGGTTGCACGTTTGGTAAATTGCAGACTAAAGAAGTTGGTAGAGTTCATCAGCTTCATCATCACTGGCTATAATGGTCGGTTTATAAATTTGCATTTACTGCTCTACCTTGTAGGCATATGGATATTATCCTATCACAGACAGCATTGTGCTTCAAGTACATCTTGAAATGTTCTTTTTCATGATCAATGCAATGCCATTCCTCTTGAATTTGTTGTTCTTAGCATAGTAAGCCATATTACTCTCTGACTCAAAATGGTCAATACCAGTCCTTTTCAGCTTACTGATGCCTAGGATATCACTCTTTATACGTTCCATTTTATTTTTACAACTTCCAATTTTTATAGATTCATACTTCATGTATTCCATGATTATTAATGGATGCTTGCAGCTATTTCTCCTCATTTTGAGTTGTTCCACATCAGCAAATTTAGGTTCCAGAAGCTTTAATCAGTTCATGTCATTCAGGTCAACTGTATGTTATCAGGCATATCTCTTTTCCATTTATATCTGAAGTTCCTTCTAACCTTAATGGCTCATCTTCTGGTACTATACCTGCCAACATTTTGGTGATATTTATGTTGTTTGAATCATCTGCTAGTATATATGACAATGTTCTGATAGTATTCATAAGGTCTTCAGTGGCTAAAGTTTCAGGAATAGTCAAAATCTCCTTCCTATTCTTAGTCTGGAAACTTGCCCATCATGGGTGACCCTAATACCATAGCTTCCAGAATCACAGCAACACACAAGCTACTACAGTACAACAAAGTGACAGACAAGTGTTAGGTACTTTTCTTAGGGGGATGAAAAGAGATAGGAAATTGTCCAGAGGATGGTATGCGTACCATGTAAATTACTAAGATACAGAAGTAAGACTAACATTGCTATATTCCCATAGAATATGAGAGGAATTTTAAATTTTCAAGGAAAAAACTGGAATTAACAATGATGAATTTTTAAAATAAAATTTTTGAAGCACCGTTGTAATGTATAAGGAAAAATGTACAGGTAAATTGTTATGTTGCAACATCAAAATAAAAAATAATTGTTATTAAGTTTATTCTCTTAATGAACCTATAAGACAGAGGAAAAACTGCCCCCTGTGATCTCAGAGGTTATATATTTTTTGATAAGCAGACTGAAATATCTTTTTCCAACAAAGAAGAAAGTAGGTTTAAGCCCACTTTAACCATTTATCACCTGGGCTTTTTTAATGAATCAAAGGAAATGAGTGAGAACCTTGGTTCAGAATCCTTAGGTAATTTACACAAAGCTCTTTAAAATGTTGTCACGGAAGACTAGAGATATTCTTTGAAAAGTAATTGAAAAGAATTCAGTAATTTGGTAATTTCGTAGGAATTATATTTTAATGGAAAGAATGGGAATATATTTTATAGGAACTTTAATGGCATAATGTGAGCTTCTATCTTAAAATTATGATAGTTTTGCCTTGGTGCTACTGCAGCATCTCATATCACATCTAATCACTTAGCAAAAGCATATCTTATTGTAAAAGGTTATAAGTATAACACACAAAATAGAGCTCTTTTGGAAACTGTATCTTGTAGGAACATTAAATGACCATAATTGAAATGATTATTTCTGTAATGTTATTTGATGAGCATATGCATAGCTTAAATGTTCTATTCTCTGTGCTTGGAGAAATTTAAAAATATGTCTAATCACCTACTGCCATTAATTCAACTCCTACATATACCAACCCTATGTAGTGTTTCTGATGACTGTAAATCCTTATGGGAGCAGATAGCCCCATCTTTCTCTCATGGAACAACTGATGGATTTGAACTACAAAATTTTCAGTTAGCAGTCTAGTGCCTAAATCACAGAACCACCAGGGATTCTTATATAGTCTAAAAGAGTCTCAAATTAGCAAGTACTAAAACAAAAAAGTCACTTCATTTAAAATATATTTTAATTTACCTTCTGTATAACCTGGTTGAAATTATCTTACAGTGTAATTATGTTTTCCAGTCCATGTGTCTTTTAAAAGATGAAGATTTACTTTGTTCATTAAGCAAAGATATTTTGCTTTCTCAGTTGATCTATGCCATAACTTCTGCTAAGGATTAGCAATTATTTTAAGATCTGGCATATACTTAAAATTCTTGTTTGAGATTTATATTTGCTAAGAATATTACTGAGTTTACATTCCTGAGTTTACAGTACCTACTTTCTACATACAATTTCCTAGATTTCTGGTTACCTACTCAATTATTCCCCAGTGAATTATCAATAAAATATTCAAAATCTCTAAGCTACTAATTTACCTATAATTTGCCTGTTAATTGGTCCTCATCTGCTCTCTTGTTCCACTTTTAATTCCTTGAGTTACTGTTTTAAACAATCTGCTGTCAAACCCCCAAACTAATTGGCCCTTTATCTATTCCTTCAATTCCTTTAGCAAAACTTCAAACAGGGATAATCTATCAGCTTCTAGTTATAATTAGCAGTGAGAGAAAGTCATATAACTGAAATATAGATTTCCACAAACCAAAATCAACTTAAGTTTCAATAAGTCTTATGCTTTTCTCATTAACTCACTCCCTAAAAGAACAACTTTAATTTATTTCCCTTTTATTTGACCTTCCTAGGACTGTTCTATATGTGCAAGCTCTAACTTCTCAGAAAAAAAAGCAATACCAGTTATACAATAATGCTCTAAGCCCCTCACTCCCAAGTGTGTACCAAGCATTTGCTCAACACACAACTTATTTTTGTCTTCTCAGGAAAACTAAAAATTTTGATTGGTTCTCCTTTTCGTATCTTCCAGGTTCTCCCTTGTTTATTTCTTCTAGGGTGAAGGCAATAGTTGGCTATTATATCTAATGAGTTCCCTATATAGTCAAATATAATATCTGCAAATGATATGTTACCCCAAAAATGATTTAATAATTAAAATTTTGTATAAATGTGTTTCCTTTTCTTTCTACATTAATCAAGGGATCAAAATCTGTACTGCTATGTAAGAATGATTTTGTTGATGGTTGTTGTTGTTGTTGTTAGTTGCCATTGAGTTGGTACCAACCCATAGCAACCTTATGCACAGCAGAATGAAACATTGCCTGATCCTGGGTCAACCTCACTACTGTTGCCACGCATGAGTCCATTGATGCTGCCACTTGGCCAATCCATCTCTTTGGGCGTCTTACTCTTTTTCTCTGACCCTCCACTTTCCCAAACATGATATCCTTCTCCAGCGACTGGTCCCTCCTGGCAATATGTCCGAAGTATGAGAGACAAAGTTTGGTCAATTTGGCTTCCAAGGAGCACTCTGACTGCACTTCTTCCACAGTGGATCTATTGGTTCTTTTGGCAGCCCATGGCACTTTCAATATTCTCCTCCAATACCATAACTCAAAGCATCAATACTTTTATGGTCTTCCTTATTCACTGTCCAGCTTTTGAATGCATATTAGGTTATTAAAAATACCATGACTTGGGTCAGGCGCACCTTAGTCCTCAAGCTGACGTCTTTGCTCTAAAACACTTTAAAAAGGTCTTGTTCAGCAGATTTGCCTAATGCAATAAGTCATCTGATCTCTTGACTGCTGCTTCCATGAGTGTTGATAGTTGATCCAAGAAGAATGAAGTCCTTGACAACTTCAATCTTTTCTCCATTGCTAAGAATGTTGTTTATTGGTCCAGTGGTGAGGATTTTTGTTTCCTTTACATTGAGATGCAATCCATAACAAAGGCTGTGCTCTTTGATCTTCATCAGTAAATGTTTTAAGACCGCTTCACATTGAGCAAACAAGGTTGTATCATCTGCATATCGCAGGTTGTAAATAATCTTCCTGCAATCCTGATGCCACGTTTTTCTCCATATAACCCAGCTCCTCGGATTATTTGCTCAGCATACAATAAGCATGGTGAAAGAATACAACCTTGTCGCACACCTTTTTTAATTTTAAACCATTCAATGTTCCCATGTTCTGTTCAAACAACTGCTTCTTGTTCCAGGTACAGATTCCTCAGAAGTACAATTAAGTGTTCTGGAATACTCATACTTCGCAATGTTGTCCGTATCTTGTCAAGATGCACACTATTGAAAGCCTTTACATAGTCAATAAAGCACAGGTAAACATCTTTCTGATATTCTCTGCTTTCAGCCAAGATCCATTGGACATCAGCAATGATATCTCTCGTTCCAAGGCCTCTTCTGAATCCAGCTTGAACCTCTGGAAGTTCTCTGTCAATGTATGATTGTAGCCGTTTCTGTATTACCTTGAGTAAAACTTTACTCGCTTGAGATATCAAAGAGATTGTCCGATGATTTCCGCATTCTGTTGGGTCACCTCTCTTTGGAATGGGCATAAACATTGATCTCTTCCAATCAGTCGGCCAGACAGTTATCTTCCAAATTTCTTGGCAGAGATGAGTGAGTGCCACCTGTGCCGCCTCACTTTCTTGAAAGATTTCAATTTTTATTCCATCAATTCCTGGTGTCTTGTTCTTTGCTAATTCCTTCAATGCACCTTGTACTTCCTCCCTCAGTATCATTGGCTCTTGATCATATGCTACTTCTTGAAACAGTTGAACATTAAACATTTCCTTTTGGTACAGTGACTTTGTGAATTCCTTCTATCTTTTCTTGATGCTTTCTGTATCATTCAGTAATTTGCCCAGAGAATCTTTCAGTAACGAAAGTCGAGGCTTGAATTTTTTGTTCAATTCTCCCAGCTTGAGAAATGCTGAGCGTGTTCTTCCTTTTTGGTTTTCTAATTCCAGATCTTTGCACATTTTGTTTTGATATTTGGCTTTATCTTCTCGAGCTGATCTTTGAAATTTTCCTTTCAGCTCTTGGACCTCCTCGTTTCTTCCATTTGCTTTAGCATCTCTACACTGGAAAGCAAGTTCAATGTCTCATCTGACATCCATTTTGACCTTTTCCTACTTTCTTGTCTTCTTAATGACTTATTGTATTCTTTATATATGATGTTCTTGATGTCATCCCACAATTCTTCTGGTCTTCGGTTTTTAGTGTTTTAATGTATCAAATCTGTTCTTGAGATGATCTCTAAATTCAGGTGGGATATATTCAAGGTCATATTTTGGCTCTTATGGACTTGTTTTCATTTTCTTCAGCTTCAGTTTGAATTTGATGATTGTGATAGTGAAAATTCTGATGTGGTTATGGTAGTGAAATATATATCTGAAGCTTCACAGTAAGTAGAAGATATCAGTAGATTTTGATTTGTGAAATTTTATCACATTAAGAAATTCTGTTTTGTTGATTTCTAAAAGATTTTTTATTATCTAAATGTTGAGCTTTTCTGAAGATTTTGTTTTAAACTAACCAAATAAAGTTTATCTTTAAGGTCATTAATTAGTAAATTACATAAAAACTGTATTTTCATTTTTACTTTTTCTTCTAATTGGACCAGGTATTCTTTCTTTGTACTAACAATAACTATATTTTAACATAATTTTCTATTCAGAAAAGCATTGGACCACTAATTTTAAGGGTAATGGTCCAAACCTACCAGCCGCTTCTTGTAAACCCTATGCAGGGTTGCTATGAGTTAGATCTTACTCAGAAGCACTCAACAACAACAACAACAAAGGAAATACTTTGCATATATATGCGAATAACTCTTAATCTTTTAATTTTTACTGCTTCTATTCATGTTACTGTTATAATAGCCTAATAAAATAAGCATATTAGCTTTCGTCATCATTCTATTTTGAGAAACGCTTGGTTAGGAAAGCTCTTCCCCAAATTAGGTGAGCTTTGCTTTAACACTGTGGGTACCTAGGGTTTGGGATTGTGTAAGATAGTTTTGATTTTCATATTTACTAACTCTGAATTGATGTTATATAGAAACATCTACACTTGATTTGGAGTCCTGATGTGGTGCAGTGGGTTAATGTGTCAGACTGCAAAGTCACTTTAAACTGCTAGGTTCAAGCTCACCAGCTACTCCTCAAAAACCCTATACAGGGTTGCTATAGGTCAGAATCAACTCGACGGAACTTAACAACAACAACAACACGTGATTTAATATCCTGAGATTCATTGATCTCTGCTTAAATGATATTTTAATAATATTTGTTATCAATAATTTTTTAAATAGCAATTTTTAATAAGTTACTTTAATCTCTTTTGTCCACTTCTTTCCATTATCATTCTCTATTTTGGTGGTTTTCTTTTCTCTGGTGTTCTTCATAATGTGATACATATCATATTTCTTACTTAAAATCAGGTTTAATAAGTCTCTAGTACTCTGTTCAATATTTTAAATATTTTGTTATAATATACATTTGTTATTTCTGTTTCTTTGCTACTTTCTAGTTTCAGAAATTGTGTTTATCTTTTTTTTTTGGTTACTTACTGGTAGGTAGAATTATAACTTAAAGGTGTTGTTCATACCCTAATCTCTAGAATCTGTGACTATATTACAATACATGTCAAAGAAACTTTATTAATGAGATTAAGGTTAAGTGTCTTGAGACTAGGAGTTATGCTGCATTGCTCATGTGAAAGAAGAGGAAGAGGTAGTAAGTTAGAGAGGTGTGGCTTGAGAAGTTAAACCACTGTTGTTGACTTTGACAATGGGAGACAGAGGTCATGAATCATGGAATGCAGACAGTCATTAGAAGCTGTGAGGGCATTGAAACACAAATTCTCCTAGAGCTACCACAAAGCAATGCAACCCTACCAACACCTTGATTTTAGCTTGGTAAGGTGTGTTTCAGACTTCTGACCAGAAGATCGCAAGATAGTAAAATTGTGTTGCTTTCAGCCACTAAGGATGTGATAATGTGTTATGGCAATAATAGAACAGTAATACACTGGTAAATATACTTGAAGCTGTAAATGCTCCTAGAAATACTAGTATAGTCATATTATACACATGTTATTTACTGCTTCATAGTTTATAGTATTATGATTCATTTCTTAATTGCTTTTATTACAAGCATACTTGGAGATAGTGCAGGTTTGACTCTCTACTACCA
>NW_006408765.1:228910-230087 GCF_000296735.1 Chrysochloris asiatica
TATGAAGCTATTGAAACAATCATTGTTTGGGTCAGGCACATGTTAGTTCTCAAACTGACATCTTGCTCTTGAACACTTTAAAGAGACCTTGTGTAGCAGATTTGCCTAACACAGTACATTGTTTGATTTTTCTAACTGTTGCTTCCATGAGTGCTGATGGTTGATATGAGCAATATGTAGTCTTTGACAATTTCAATCTTTTCTCCATTTATCTGGATGTTATTTATTGGTCCAGTTGTAAATATTTTTGTCTTCTTTACATAGAGATGCAACCCATACTGAAAGCTGTGGTCTTTGATCAGTAAATATTTAAAATCTTTTTAGTGTTCAACAAGTAAGGTTGTAATCTGCATATTCCAGGTTGTTAATGAGTCTTTCTCCAACCCTGATGTCACGTTTTTCTTCATATAATCCAGTTTCTCCATATAATCTAAATTCTGAGTTTATTACTCATCATATAATTTGAATAAGTATGTGAAATAATATAACCCTAGCACATAACTTTCCTGATTTTAAACAATTCAATGATTCCTCGTTCTGTTCAAATGACTGCTTCTTCATTGATTTACAGGTTCCTCATGAGCACAGTTAAGTGTTCCAGAATACTCATTCTCCATAATGTTGTCCATAGCTTGTCATGATCCACACCATCAAAAGCCTTTGCATAGTCAATAAAGCACAGGTAAATATCTTTCTGGTATTTTCTGATTTCAGCCAAGATTCATTGGATGTCATCAACGATAACCCTTATTCCACCAAAGCTAACATCTGGCAGCTTCCTGTCAATGTATTGCTGCACCCACTTCTGAATTATCTTTAGCAAAATTTTACTTGCATGTGGTATTAATAGTATTGTCCAATGAGTTCTGGATTATGCTGGGTCACCTCTCTTTAGAATGGGCACAAATAGGTATCTCTTCCTATCAGTTGGAAAGGCAGCTATCTTCCAAATTTCTTGACATAGATGAGTGAGTTCCTTCAGTGATGCATCATTTAAAAAATTTTTCAATTTGCATTCTATCAATTCTCAGAGCCTTGTTCTTTGCCAATGGCTTCATTGCACCTTGGACTTTTTTGTTTTTGTTTAATTGTCTTTATCATATGCTACATGTTCAAATGGCTGAACATCAACCTCTTCTTTTTGTTACAGTGACTCTGAGTATTCCTCCCATAATTT
>NW_006408765.1:230187-241546 GCF_000296735.1 Chrysochloris asiatica
TTTTGGTTTTTTAATTCCTGGTCTTTGCACATTTTGTTATAATGTTTGACTTTGTCTTCTTGAGCTGCCTTTTGAAATTGTCTGTTCAACTCTTTAACCCATAATTTCTTCCATTAACTTTAGCATCACTATGATGAAGAGCAAATTTCAGAGTCTCTTCTGAAACCCATTTTGGTCTTTTCCTTCCTTCTTGTCTTCTTAATGACCTTTTGCTTTCAAGATATACGTAATGTCATTCCATTTTCTGGTCTCCTGTCATTTGTGTTTAATGACTCAAACCTGTTGTTGAGATGATCTCTAAATTCATGTGGGATATATTCAAGGTCATATTTTGGCTTTCATGATCTTGTGTTATTTTTATTCCACTTCATCCTGAATTTTCATATGAGCATTTGATGGTCTGTTCCACATTATGCCCCTGCCCTTGTTTTGGTTGTTGATATGGAATGTTTCTGCTCTCTCTTCCCATAGATATAGTCAGTTTGACTTCTGTGTATTCAGTGTGGTTGGGCCCATATTTATAGTCATCTTTTATGTTAGTTAGCAAAATTTCATCACAGTATCTCAGCATGATTTCTATCACCAAGGCCATATAGTTCAACTACTTATCCTTCCTCTTGGTCTCCAACTATTGTTTTCCAACCACCAACAGTTATCAATGCAAGTTGATTGCAGGTGTGCTCAGTTTCAGACTGAAGATGTTGTTGTTGGTGGTGGTGGTTATATGCAATTGTGTCAGTTCCGACTCATAGCAACCCTGAATAGGGTTTCCGAGGTTGTAAATCTTTACAGGAACAGATAGCTTCATCTTTCTCCCACGGAACCATTTGTAGTTTTGAACTGCTGACCTTGGGCTTGCAGTCTGTCTCATAACCACTATGCTACCAGAGCAAGTTGAAGATGTTGGTAGAATTCTTCAATTTCTTCATCACTAGATTTATTGGTTGGTATATAAATTTGAATAGTAGTTGTAATAATTGGTCTTCCTTGTAGGCTTGTGAATATTATCACACATAATACTATATTTTAAGATATATCATGAAATGATATACTTGATTATGAATGTGAAGCCATTGCTCATCAATATGACATTCCCAGCATGGTAAACCATACAATTGTCAGTTTCAAAGTGGCCAACACCAGTCCATTTCAGCTCACTAATTTCTGGGATATTCATTTTTATGAGTTCCTTTTTTTTTTTTTTTTTTGCCAACTTACAATTTTCCTAGATTCATACTTTGTACCTTTCTGTTCTGGTTGTTAATGGATATTTACAACTATTTCTAATTTTGATGTGTTCCCCACTCGTAAATGAAAGTTCCTAAAACTTTACTCCATTTGCATCATATCTGTGAAGTCTACTTTGATAAGGCAGCTCTTCCCCAGTTGTATTTTGATTATTTTCCAAACTAAGAGACTTATCTTCCAGCACTCTTTCTAATAACATTCTGGTCTTATTCACAGTGTTGCACTATTCAATATTCTGGAGTTATCTGGCCATTTTTCCATGGCTTTTTATAAGGTTTTTCAGAAGTAATTTGCCTTTCCTTATTCCTAGTATCTCTTAGTCTGGAAGCTTACATGAAACCTGTCAACCATGGATAATCCTGCTTGTATTTAAAATACTGGTGGTATAGCTCCCAGATTTATAGAAACATGCAAGTCACCAAAGTACCACAGCCTGGCAGAAGAATGGTGGGTGTATTATGTTGCTTCCAATTAAATACACATTCTATTTTCTTTCTTCATGTGAGATGAGGTTCCATTTTGTAAATATGGTATTCCAGGACACTCAAATATTTAATATGCATTTGAGGGATTTAGTGATAGGAAAACTATTGGCTATGTTTTATAGTGACAGAATTATTAATACTAAAATAGATACTTCTGTTCTTCAGTTTACCTACAAGTGGTTCAGGTTTCAGGGGAAAACAATTATGTTTTATACTGATTATATAATAGTTACTCATTATGTAAAATTTTAATATAAAATGACAAAATATTAAGGAATAACTCAATGTTCTCAGAAGCTAAGAATTAAGGATTTTGTTCACTACTTCTTGGAATAATAATGAGGTTATGTGAAATAAATTAAATTCTTTTAGCTAAAAGTATTAGTACAAAGCATGTTGATCATCATCTGTAAAGAATCCAGCCTTTTAATAATAAATTGGTTTGAATTTTAATTATCTTTAAATATCATTACTTATTTTTTCAGATTTTTGATAATTGAAATATTTTGTAATTGCTTTTTCCAGATAAAGAAATTTCTATGACACAGTTGAGCTCTTTTGTTACTACAAATTTGATTGGGGCTAAAGAAAGAAAAGAAATGTAGAAGTGGTAAAACCACAGGACAAATATATCAAAGTGTCAGTTTTACATCTGGCTGATATTATGATGACAACATATCTGTTAAGGCAAATGCTTTCCTGACAAGCTATTTAATTAGAATTACAATCATCTTCCCAGAAATAATCCTTAAAATAAATTGCCTCCTGTAAATGGATGAAAATAAATAGTTTGTCTCTCTCCAAATCTCCTGAAATGAAATAGCCAAAGACAAAGAGTCTTATAAATACCATAATTTTCAAAATGGAAATGTGGAAGGGGTAGTTAACATTAAATAACAGTAAGTGTTGCTGTGATTGCAAGTGCTTTCTTTTTTATTTCTTTCTGCATTGTTTTTAAAATAAAGACTTAATGTTGATGCCAAAGTGATAGCTTCTGGGATGAACTGTCATTAACTCGATGCTCTGCACTGATGCCTGTACTTCAGTGAAAAATAAAACTACCTAGATTTTTTATTTATTTATTTATTTTTAATTAAATGCAGTGCAGCACAGTTCAAGACCAGGAGAGAAATCCTAAGAGATTTCAGATTTTGATATTTATATTTACTATCAAGGTAACTTTAGAAAGCATTTTAATCTTTCTAAGACTATTGTTTTGTCTATAAGCTGGGCTCAACATTGTTCCCTTTATAAAGACATGTAAGAATTTTTAAATGCAGTACAATTTATTATAACTTCTAGAACTGTGTAAAATAGAAATAAGACAGAATGCAACAGTGCATACTATTAATTTTTTGTTTGTTTTTATGGAGTCATTGTGGCTTGTCAGAGTCCTTATGGTTTGGGAAAAAATGATCAAATGCTACCTAAGGAAGAAAGTAATATTTGTGTAGCAAGGAATCAGGGATTTTCAGAACTCAGAAGTACATTGTGTTTCATCTCTCTTTTATAATATAACTGCCAAGTAAAAAATGACTTTTGTTTCTTAAATTTGTATACATTAAAACCTAAATGATTTTGAAAATTATGTAATTACACAAATGAAAGGGGTCATAGTTGCATCCTATTTATATTGCTTACATATTCTTCCACATTTTTATGTCATGCACATGATAAAATAGACACAAAAATACAAATAATAATAATGCATTAAAGTTAAATAAATTTAGACATTGGATTGTTGCTCACATGTCCATAGCCAAATTTGTAATATACCTACACAATGGGGAATATCAAATAACTAGATATGTTAAAAAATATTATTTGGTTTAATGCTAATAAAGTAAGTGAAGTATATTGCTTCCATTAAATTATGTGTGATTATGGATAAAGATTGGATTTTAAGTTTTGGCTTTCTTTATTTTATATATATATATGTATGTGTGTATAAAATAGAGTGTCCTGGTGTGGTGCTGTAGGTTAATGTGCCAGACTGCAATGACTCAACGACACTTAACAACAACAGACATATATATATATATATATATATATACACACACACACACACACACACATATACATGCATGTATAATAAATACTGTAGTATACTAAATATGAAGCGGTGTTTCACTGATTTGCTTATATTTATAATTGGATATTTAAAAAACATACCTTTAAGTATGCTGGTTGTTTGAATAACAAAAGTTTCATATTTTAAATATCTGGTGGAATTTTAAAGTTTACACTTATCATATGATTTTCATTATGCTCTGGATAAGTACTAGACTGATAATTGCAAGATCGGCAGTTCAAAACCACCAGCCACTCCTTGGAAACTCTATACAGTGTTACTGAGGTAGAACCACCACTCGTCTGTCAGTTTGTTGCACTGTGGTGGCTTGTGTGTTGCTGTAATACTGGAAGATGTGCCAAGGATATTTTAAAGACCAACAGGGTCACCCACGGTGGGTAGGTTTCAGCTGAGCTTCCAGAAAAAGACAGACTGGGAAGAAGAAGAGACCGACTACTTCCAAATATTTAGTCACTGAAAACCTTATAAATTGCTGTGGAACACTGTTAGCATCAGATTATTGAATACTGAAGCATGATGAGGAACACCAGAATATTATCAGACATAGTGCCAGAAGATGAATCCCTTAGGTTGGAAGGCACTCAAAATGTGGCTGGGAAGAGCTGCATCTTCAAAGTAGAGTTGACTGTGCTGACACAAATGGAATAAAGCCCTTGGGACCATCTTTTGCTGATGGGGCACAACTCATAATGAACAGAAACAGCTGTAAATATCCATTAATAATCAGAACATGGAATGTATGAAATATGAATAAAGGAAAATCAGAAATTGTCAAAAATGAAATGGAATACATAAACATCAATATCCTAGGCAGTAGGAAGCTGAAATGGACTGTTATTAGCCATTTTGAATGTGACGATCACATGATTTACTATGCCAGAATTGACAGGTTGAAGAGGAAACACATCATATTCATCATGAAAGAGAATACATCAAAATTAATCATGAAGTACAACAATATCTGTGATAGGATAATATCTGTATGCCTAAAATGAGTCCTAGTGTGGTGCTGTGGGTTAATGTGCTGGACTACAAAGTCATTTGAACTGTAAGGTCGGTGGTTCAAGCTCACCTCTCACTCCTAGGAAACCCTATATAGGGCTGCTATGGGTCGGAACTGACTCAACAGCACCTAACAAAAACAACAAAGAAGACAAGTTAATATCACTATTATTCAAATTTACGTACCAACCACTAAAGCCAGTGATGATGAAATTGAATAATTCTACCAAATTATTCACTGTAAAATTGATCAAACATGCAATCAAGATGTATTGATAATTACTGCTGATTGGAATGCAAAGGTTGGAAACAAAGAGAAGGGATTAGTTGTTAGAAATTGTGGCTTTGGTGAGAGAAATGATGCTTGAGATAGCATGATAGAATCCTGCAAGACCAATGACTTCTTCATTATAAATACTTTCTTAAACAACATAAGAAATGACTATGCACATGGACCTCACTAGATGGAATACAAAAAAAAAAAAAAAAAAAAAAAAAAACCAAATAGACTACATTTGTGGAAAGAGACAGTGGAAAAACTCCATATAATAAGCCACAACAAGACCAGGGGCAGACTGTGGAACCAGACTGTCAGTTACTCACATGAAAATTCAGGCAAAAGCTGAAGAAAATTAAAAGAAGTTCATGAGAGCCACAATATGACTTTGAATATATCCCACATGAATTAAGAGGTCTTCTGAAGAAGAGATTTGATGCATTAAACACTAAAGAATGAAGACCAGAAGAATTGTGGGATGACATCAGGAACATCATACAGGAAGAAAGCAAAAGGTCATTGAGAAAACAACAAAGAAGGAAAAGACCAAAGTGAATTTCAGAAAAGACTCTGAAATTTTCTCTCCAGGGCAGAGATATTAAAGCAAATGGAAGAAGCGAGGAGATACAAGAGCTGAATAGAAAATTTTGAAGGTCAGCTCAAGAAGACAAATCAAATATTATAATGAAATGTGCAAAGAACTAGAGTTAGGAAACCAAAAGGGAAGAACACGCTCAGCATTTCTCAAGCTGAAGGAACTGAAGAAAAAAATCAAAGCTAGACTTGAAATATTGAAAGGTTGTTTGGGAAAATAATGAATGATGCAGAAAGCATAAAAAGAAGATGGAAGGAAAGCACAGTCACTGTACGAAAAATGAATACACTAGGATCAGGAGGAATTTAAAGATAGTAGGTGGAGGGGAATGCTTCAGACATAAGGACAATGTAGATGAAAATATGGTTGGTTCCTGGCGCACAGTGGGATCCCATGGGAGAGCCTATAAAGAAGTGCCCATGAGGGAAGACAAAGAGCAAATCCACCTTTACTATAGGAAGGTCAAGCCCCACCACTCATGTCAACATCTGTGACCAGCTACACCACACTTTTTCATGCTTATGTACTTACTTCCACACATCAAATGCCCAAAACTCCTGAGTCAGCACTAAAAAAGCATAAGGATAAAAATGCCCTCAAGAAGCCATCAAAGCAAGCAATCAAGTCCCTCAGGGTAAACCTCCCTCTCAGACTGAAATTCAAAGGGAACACATGAGCAGGCATGTAAGCTTGCTGGTGACCACATTAGTCTACTGGTGAGTGGAGGAGGGGGAAGTCAGCAAATGAAAAAATGGGCTGAGTTCAACCATGTTCCATAGACACCCGTTGACCTGGAGATGAAAGAGAGAAGAGGAAAGGCTGGTTGGTCCAAAGTGTGGTGAGACGTGTGGACACCTGAGTCCATGGACAAAGACATAGACACAGAGAGCTAGAGCTGAAAGTGAATCATCCAGCTGATATGAAGTGAGGGGGGATGTACAAGAACACCCAAACTTGCAGATAATACCTATTAAACCTAGCCTTGATGGCTGGATACTCAAAACTCGAGGAAGATAAAACAAAAACAATTTTTTATAAGGGAAACAAGGGTAAATTGCTACAATTTGATGAACTTGACCTATACTCATGGAGGTAGTAGCTCAAAAAAACCAACAGTAAGGGAAGGAGTCTTCACATCAAGTATCAATGCTATCCCCTCTGTATACAGGGTAGATAGAGATGGGCAACTTAGACATTGGCTACCTAAAATGAGGGGGCGATAAAGTCAAGAAGTGTCTGGCTTACAACTTTTCAAGAGGGAGTTTAGTTTAAGAGTGTGTGGAAGAAGATAGTGTCCCCACTGAGTAGTTTTCATCTTGTCTACATGGGTTTGGTGAAAAGAGATAGGGATAAGATTTTTATGATTCAGTAGTGAATAATTGTTATCATGACTAATTGGGACTGTAGCAGTTGTAAAGGCAGAAGTTTTGTAGCAAAAATTGGGAGTTGTTGATTTTACAGTCCAGAAACAGGACCCTAGGATAATCAAGGGAGAAGAGAACAAGTGGAATGTGGACACTATCCAGAAAAGCAATGACACCAGAGATTGAGGCCGAGATGGGGACAGGGAGAGAGGGAGCAGCAGCTGAGGACTCTAGATTCATTGAAAGAGAGGGACTGAGAGTTGGCAGTCAGGATGCAAGCTTGCAGAATGTGCCCTTTGGTGGTTTAAATTATTATATATGCCTGAGTGTTTATAAAAAAGAAAAAGAGAAAAACCCACTAAAATGAATATAGAGAAATACTGTTAACTGATAGTGCATGGAGGGGATTATAATAATTGTAATGAAACAAAGTATATGACTTGTTGAATATAAAAGTGATGATCTGCCCTATAAACTTTCAATTAACAATAAAAACTTAAAAATAAATTTTAAAAAGTGCCCTGGAGTTGTTTTCCAGAGAAGCTAGCAAGCTCACTGCTTCTGGTCAGATTCTGAGTCATACAATATCTGTGGGTCAGAATGGAACAATCCCTGGACATTGGGAAAATAGGGTCCAGAAATCATTATTAAATATGGGCCACATATAGACTGGAATCTTGTGACGCGAATTCTGAGGAATATTGATGCCTACTCCCTTACTTGTTTGAGTAATTGTAATGATCATCGGTCATGCACAGGACACATAGCTGATAAATAATATCCATAAAAATTCCGTATTTTATGATACTTGTCATAAGTAAGACCACCCATAAAAAAATCTGCATTTTTACTTCCTAGTGAGCTATTTTAAAGTTTGAACTGGTTTACCTACTGCCCTAGGCAAAACTTTAAAGGACAAATCTTTTAATAGGGCAAAGGTAAATGCCAGACCCTGGAAGGAATTTGAATTGGGTCTCAAAGAACCTCGAATGCTTGATATCGCCGAATAAGTTCTGTTACAATCAGAGGGCTTAGAGGTGGAATCAGTCTTAAAAGACTGCTGCACATGAACCCAATTAGCATTGTTTTTGTTAAGTGCTGTTGAGTTGGTTTCAACTCAGTGACCCTGCATAGGGTTTCTGAGGAGCAGCTGGTGAACTGAACCATCGACTTTGCGATTCAAATGGACTTTGCAAAGGTGCATGACCCGCAGCACCACACCAGGACTGCATGGGACCTCCTAAATAGTCCATTTCCCTGGTGGGGCACTGTGATAAATGTGTTGGTATGCAAGGTTGGTTTCAACCTCAAGTTTGGCTGTTCAGGCTCACCACTTGCTCCTTGAAAACCCTATGCAGGATTGCTATGAGTGGAATCCACTCCTTGATGGCACTTAACCACAACAACAATAACAACCCTATGAATAAACAGGAGGTCTTTTCTTTAACCAGAAACTTTTAAACCCCAGTAAAGCCTTTGTTAAGTAGATGAAAGTTAAGAGTTGCATTAAGACCTAACCATCTCCACTTGTAAGCCGCTTTCCTCTCTTACTTCAGTCATATTATCAGGAGGGACCAGTCCATGGAGAAGGACATCATGCTTGGTAAAGTAGAGGGTTTGCAAAAAAGAGGAAGCTCCCCAAAGAAATGGATGGTCACAGTTCTGGAGTAATGGACTCAAGTGTAGCAATGGCTATGAGACTGACACAGCCAGACAGTGTTTCATTCTGTTTTGCATAATGTTGCTGAGTCAGTACTGACTAGAAAGCACTTAACAACAACAACAACATATGCTAGTGGAGTCAGATCAACAGAAAGGGGAGAGAAGGAGCATATCAGGAATCAATTTATTATGATAAGGTTCTTGCTGACTATTGTTTATATGTTAAATTTTGCTGCAATTTTAAATTGTATAATGTAATGTATATGATAACTACTAAGAACTAAATCATAAGAGAAAAAGGATGAAATAAAAATGCTCATCACAAGAAAGCAGCCAAATAAAAATCAAAACCAGAAAAGTATAATAAATTAAAAAAACACACACAAAGAACATATAAAACACTGAAAAATCAAATAGCAAAGTGAGTGACGTAAATACTTTGCTTTCAGTATTAACCTTAAATTCAAATGGTCTAAATGTCTGATGCAAAAAGCAGAATGGTACAATGGATTTAAAAAACAAACAAACAAAAGATCAATCCTGTGTTATGTCTACTAGAAACAGATCTTATTCATAAGAACATAAAGATATTAAAAATAAAAGGATATAGAAAAATATTCCCTACAAGCAATAAATAAAGAAGAGCAAGGTGGGCATAATGCTATTAAATAAAGTATACTTTATATTACAAGAGAAAAGGAATATTACATAATAATAATACAAGGGACTGTGTAGCCAGCAAAAGACATAATAATTATTAATAGATATGCACTGAATAACAAAATAGAATCAAAATACATGAAACAAATACTGACTACTAAGGAGCTCTGGTAGCATAGTGGTCATGAATTGGGCTGCGAATCTCAAGGTCAGCAGTTCAAAACTACCAGCTGCTCTGTGGGAGAAAGATGAGGCATTCGGCTCCCATAAAGATTTACAGCCTCGGAAACCCTGTTCCGGGTTGCTGTGGATCGGAATCAACTCGATGGTACTTAACAACACCAACAAAGGAGATATACACAAGTCCACAATAATAGAAGGGAACTTAAACATACCACTTCAATTATAGGCAAACATCTTGAGAAAGCAGTCAATAGGAACACTGATGAATAAAACCATAAATCAATTGGACCTAACAGATATATATAGAGAGCACACCTGGTGTGGCATAGTAGGATAAGCGGTGGACCAGAAGATCATTTGAAGTGCAAGATAAAGCAGTTCAAATCCACCAGCCACCCCTTAGAAGCCTTATACAGGACTGCTGTGAATAGGAGCTGACTCAACAGCACTTACAGCAACAATAACCCAGGATCAGTGCTGCTGTGGGATAATCAGAAACCCTATACATGATCATTATGAGTCAGAACTGATTTTAGGGCACTTAACAACAATGATACTCAACATCAGAGCAATGAGCATACCTCTCCCATACTTTTGGATGACTTTACAGAATAGTCTAGAGCACAGGTCTCAACACATTGAAAAAAATTGAAATGATACAAAACTTATTCTTTTCAGCTAGAAATAAACCATAGAAAAAATATGGAAACTAACTAATACATTGTTAAAATATTGATTTATAGTAGGTATTAAAAGTGAAATTTAAAAAAATTATAGTATCATATGAAAAGAAATTCAGAATATATCAAAACCTTAGGGAAACAGCAAAAGCAGTATTCAGAAGGAAATTCATAGCAAAAAAAAAAAGATTTAAAAAAAAAGATAAGGGATTAAAATCTGATGGAAAAAATAGGAAGTACACAGAATAGTATAATGAAAATAAACCATATAAGTAATTACATTTTATAAATAAGTAGTACATACATTCCAAATAAAAGAAAGAGGCTATCAAACCAGGTAAAGATGTTTCTAAAATGCAAGATCCAACTATGTATGTGTACTGTTTACAAGAAGTCAGTTTAATTGTAAAGATACTAAGCCAAAGAAGGAGAAAAGATATACTATAAAACAACTTATAAGACAGCTAATGCCACGATGTTAATATTAGAAAAAAATAAACGTGGTAATACAAATTTCATAAAACAAGAGGAACATTTTATAATGAAATGTTTAGTTCATGAAGAAAAGTAAAAAAAATTTAAATGTATGTATTAAACCAGTAATGAATGCTGTAAACCATATGAAGAAAAATGTACTTAAAGGAAGAAATAGCAAAAGCAACAATCATAGTTGGGAATTTTGGCACCCCTCCCTCAGTTGATCAAGGAGTTCAACTTTAAAAACAGAACATTTAGACAACAATATCAAAAATAACAATCAACCAAGAAATGATCTAATAATATTTATCAAACTGTATAAAAAATTTCACTTAACAACTGCAATTAACCACAATAGCAACCTGCAATATTCTTATGAACCAAGTTTGCAGTCCAGCTCATTTACCCACAGCACCACACTAGGACTCCATATAAATATATATATACACACACACACACACACACACACACACACACACACACAGAAACATACAGATGTTTTTTCTTTGCTGTTTCTTTCCACAAGAAATAATAAATATTAAATTGTCTGGAATTTTATGTTAAAAGAAAATATTCAGAGTAATATGTATCAATATGTATCTATGTGTGTGTGTGTGTGTGTGTATCTATGTAT
>NW_006408765.1:242121-245639 GCF_000296735.1 Chrysochloris asiatica
ACAGGGTATCTGTAAGTCAGAACTGACTCAATGGCACATAACAAGAGCAAGAAAAATATATGTACGCATATATGGTAGTGGTGGTCACTTGCCGTGAAGTCAGTTCCACTCATAATGACCCTATGTAGGGTTTCCGAAGTTGTAAATCATTACCAGAGTAAAAAACCTCCTCTTTCTCCTGCCGAACCGCTGATAATTTTGAACTGCTGACCTTGAGGTTAGCAGCCCAATTCGTAACCACTATGCTATATGGAATACTGATGTGGAGCTGTGGGTTAATGCACTGGACTGCAAAGTCAGTTTGAACTGCAAGATTGGTGGTTCAATCTCACCAGCTACTCTTCAGAAACTATATAGGGTGGATGTGGGTTGGAACAGACTCGATGGCTCTTAATAACAACAACAATATATATATTTTTTGTGTTTTCCTTTGCTGTCCCTTTTCACAAGAAATAACATTAAATTGTCTGGAATTTTACTTTCAAGTAAAAAATTCAGAGTAATATGTGTCAATATTTGCATGATTATGATTTTATTTTAACAGTAGTATCTTTTGGTTGCTAACATTAGAAGGACCAAACTCCTTATTCTGTAATTTACTGAGGTAATTGTGTTACCAAATCATGACCAGAGGGGTGTTTATTTATCATGTTGTTGTCATTGTTGTTGGTAGGTACTGTCAAGTTGATTCTGATTCATTATGACTCTAAGCACAACAGAACAAAACACTGCCCAATCCTGCACCATCCTTATAATTGTTGTTACTGTTTAGCCTATTGCTGATGCTCCTGTGTTAGTCCATCTCCTTGGGGATCTTCCTTGTTTTTTGCTTACCCTCCATTTTACCAAGTATGAGGTACAAACAATGTCTTAAACTTCAGATCAATTAGCTCTTCCTCATTTCTCTCATCTCTAGCCTCTGTAGACCAAATCAACTAGTACCAAGGGAGCATGTCCAAACTTAGTCCCTCTCTTCATTTCTGTTTCTCCCCCACTTCCACTCAACAAATGGAACCAGGTGGTCACCAAAGGGCCTATTGTGCAAGCCAGCAACCAGCCCAAAGACACTCAATTTTACTCTGTGAAATGGGAAGCCCATTTCTGTGCTTCTCTCTGCCTCTGCTTCAGCTGCCCCCTCTGGACCTGCCATTTTTCCACACAGGGATTCCTGCTCTGCTCATGGTTTTCCTTCCTTGATGGTTCTTGAATTGTCTGACTTGTTTCTGAAATGACTTCATTTAAATCTAGCAGGATAGCAAAACTAACCAATCCCTATTTTATGAGTCCTGTACAGCTATTTGCAGGATCTTACACAATCATTTGGTGGGCATTGCAAAGACCATGGATAGAAGAGATGTATTAAGTAAATTTACTGTACCACACTTGTGATTCTTTGCAATCTTTTTTATTTCTTCTTTATATATTCTCACAGAAAAGTAGTGTTTTTAGATATTTGGGGGGGTGAGGGTTATAGTAATTAGATTTGAATAACAACTTGTTTATTTTCTTGGGCTCCTTGAATATATTTCACCATATCTTCTAACCTAACTCTGTCATCTATTAGAATTCTGAACCTATTTTCAGCAAAAGGCTACAGATCTTACTATACCTTGATAATTGTTTGTACCCCAGAATATTAAAGTCTCAAGTCAGAAGCCTTCTTGTGAACATCTTTATTTTGGTTAAAATGTTGATTATTGACCTGCATTCATCACTGATGCTCTGTGAGGTACATCAGTAGATTAAAACAAGGTGACTTAAACCCATATCAGCATGATTATGTATTCAACAATTTAAAGTATTCAAAATACCTACTACTGTGCCTGGCAATATTCAAGAATTGTCTCATTAAGTATCAATTTCTTTATAGTTAAAGAATTTCCTTTGGTTAAACAAATAATATGCAGCCTGACAGGGATATAAACTATTTTTGTCTTCTGATTTTCAAACCTATTTTTCCCTTATATACAGTACAGCCAGAGTGCTCCTTGGAGGCCAAGATGGTCAAACTTCATCTCTCATACTTTGGACATATTGTCAGGAGGGACCAGTCACTGGAGAAGGATATTGTATTTGGTAAGGTGGAGGGTCAGAGAAAAAGAAGAAGATCCCCAATGAGATGGGTTGGCCAAGTGGCAGCATTGATGGACTTTAGTGTGGCAACGGTAGTGAGGTTGGCCCAGGATCGGGCAGTGTTTCGTTCTGCTGTGCATAATGTCACTATGGGTCAGTACCGACTTGATGGCACCTAACAATAACAACAACAACAACAACAACACAGGATGATTTTCATATATTCATGAGTATCCCAGTATTTACTAGTTTTATTTATTTATTTTTATCCATTTCTGTTTAAAAACCTTTTATTATTGGTGCCTGAGAAACTTGCCTGACAGACCAAACTCTTTCTACAACACTTATCTCAAGAAGATTTAGGTAGTTCTTATAAAACAAATTTCCTGAGCTCACACTGCATTCCTTATGATAGAAAATTATAGAACTCAGAAAATATAGACAGTAATTGAAATATAACATGTTCAAGAGTGTAATAACAAATAAATATATGTAATTATCACTTAAAAATTTTAATATAAAACATAATCACAATAATTGATAGCACACATGTGTCTTATAATAAATTTAACCATAAAAACTCATTTATAAATGTTGGAAATGATTGATCTTAAGTTTTTCAGTAAAGCATAGTCAGCAATTGAACTAAATGTTGCAGTAGAGAAATTCTATATTTTTCATGTTATGTTCACTCAATTCCGTTGTAATCAACATGTTTTAAGTCACTGGAATAAATAGCTAAGCAGTTACTACAGAACTTCTTAGTATCTAAGCAATCCTAAGAAGTGTTATACAATTTATTGAATTTCTGATGTCTTATGGGGGAAAAAAGCAAAAGATGTGCATCTTCACATTAATGAAAAGAACCAAATAAAAACATTATCATTAACACTGTGTTAGAAGTATTTTTACTAGCGTTATCTGTAGTGCTAGGGTAGAATCCATCTTTATCATATGCATTACTTATTTGTATCAAACGATTTTGCAACTACAGTCTGCTAATATAACTTAATATAAAAGCTTGCCAGCTTTTAATGGATATGTTAATGTTTTTGTGTAAGTACTAACTTTGGTATGAAGAAAATGCTAAATAACCATGTTAAAATTGTTCTTGAAATTTTAAAGGCAATTCTTACAGTCCTAAAGCTATATGTTTACATTTGCATATAGTGAATGGAATAGAATTTTGCATGTTTTAATAATCTGCATTTGAAAAGTTCTCATCAGATGGTAAAATTATAACAAATTATTCTTGCATATTACAGCATTTATTATTTAATACTCCTTATGTATGATTAAAATCCTTCTTGGAGAAAGACTTTGCTACTTAAAAAAATAATGCTTGGAACATCATAATAAGATTTTAAGAACACAGATGCTGATTCAAAGCTACCTAGCTCTGGTAGCATAGTGGTTATGAATCGGGCTGCAAACAGCAAGGTCAG
>NW_006408765.1:246999-278216 GCF_000296735.1 Chrysochloris asiatica
ACAGTCAAAATTCTTTGCATAGTCAGTAAAGTACAAGTAAATATCATTATGGTATTCTTTGCTTTCACCCAAGATCCTTCTGACACATTCTTGATTACATGCTATCTTTTAAAGAAGTGGAACATCAACTGTTTGGTTTTGGTATGTTGTTGTTGTTAAGTACGGTTCAGTCAGTTCTAACACATAGCGACCCTGTACCTTTACAGGGTTTCCAAGGGTGTAAATCTTTACAGGAGTAGAAAGCATCATCTTTCTCCCCCAGAGTGCCTGCTAGTTTCGAACTGCTGACCTTAAGGTTCGCAACCCAATTCATAACCATTATGCTACCAGAGCTCCTTTGGTTTTGGTATAGTGTATAGTGACTCTGTATTTGTTTCATCTGCTTTTGATGCTTTTTGGTATCATTCAATATTTTATCACTAGAATCCTTCAGTATTTCAAGTTGAGGCTTGAATTTTTTCTTCAGTTCTTTCAACTTGAAAATGCTGAGCATGTTTTTCCCTTTTAGTTTTCTAACTCCAGGTCTTTGCACATTTCATTATAATACTCGACTTTGTCTTCTCAAGCTGCCCTTTGAAATTTTCTATTCAGATCTTTCATTTCTTCCATTTGCTTTGAAACAGCAAGTTCCAGTCTCTTCTTACATGTTTTTTTTTGTTTCGTTTTGTTTTTTTTTCATTTCCTTCCTTCCAATCTTTTAAACGATTGTTTGCTTTATTTCTATATAGTGTTCTTGATATCATTAGTGTCAAATGCATCAGATTTGTTCTTGAGATTGTCTCTAAATTCAGGTGGGAAATATTTAAGGTCATATTACGGCTCTTGAGTACTTTTTAAAATACTCTTCAGCTTCAGACAGAACTTGCATACAAGCAATTGATGGTGTGTTACAGTGTGTTCTTGGTATTGTTTTGGCTGATGAAATAGAACTTTTCTTCTGTCTCTTCGCACAGATGTAGTCAGTTTGATTCCTAGCTAGATCATCTGGTGAAGTTGATGTGTGTACTTGCATTTTATGTTGTTCAAAAAGGCATTTGCAATGAACAAATTGTTGGTATTGCAAAATTCTACCATGTGATTTGCACCAGCATTTCTGTCACCAATGTTAGATTTCTCAACTACTAATCCTTCCTCTTTGTTTCCAACTTTCACATTCCAATCATCAATAGTTATTAATGCATCTTGATTGCATGTTTGATTAATTGCAGACAGATAATTTTGGTAGAATTCTTCAATTTCATCATCACTGGTTTTAGTAGTTGGTGCTTATATTTGAATTGTAGTTGTATTAATTGTTCTTCCTTGTATGTGTATTGATATCCTGTTATAGACAGCATTATATATCAAGAGAGATTTTGAAATGTTCATTTTGATGATTACAGTGATATACTTCCTCTTGAATTTTTCATTTCTGGCTTTGGTAACCATATGATTTTTGGAATTAAAGTGACAGGTTATCCATTTCAGATCACTAATGCCTAGGATATTGATCTTTTTATGTTCCATTTCATTTTTGACAACTTCCAATATTCCTTGATTCATAATTCACGCATTCCTCATTTTGATTACTAATGAAAATTTACAACTGTTTTTCTTTGAGTTGAGCCCAATCAGCAAATGAAGGTACTGAAAACCTTCCTCCATTCACGTCATTATGGTCAACTCTATTTTGAGAGGCAGGTCTTCCCCTGTTGTATGTCAAGTGCTTTCCAACCTGAGGGACTATTCTAATACTATCTTTGACAATGTTTTGCTCCTATTCATAATATTTGGTCTCTGGCACTGTATCTAATGTTTGACTGCTATTATATAGTTTTCAGTTACTGAACATTCAGAAATAATTCACCTCTCTATTTTCATCATCTTAGTGTAGAAGCTTCACTGAAACCTGTTCACCACCAATAACCCTTCTGTTGTTTAAAATACTGGTGGCATAGTTTCCAGAATCACAGTGAAATGCTAGCTACCACAGTATGTTTGCTACCATTATTCCTATTAATAGTTTTGCAGATTGAATTTCCTAAAAAGCCAACTCTGATAAGAAAATAACAATTTAGGTTGTTTCTTAAGAAATGTTCTCTGAGTTAATATCTATGATAATTTAGACTTTGTGACAACTTGACTGGGCAAGGATTCTCAGTGCTTTGAAAATTAAAATGGAGTAATTCCTAATGATGGGATCTTCCATGAGAAGCCGAACAATTGAAAGAAGGCCTTCCTGAGTGTGTGGTTTACTTCCAATGTATTGGATTCTCAGGTAAATCTTACTTGCTTGCTCTCTATTGTGTTTGGTTCTTGCATCTGGCTTGTACTCCAAGCTCAGGTTCTTTGAACTTGAGCCAGTGGCCTTTTTACTACCTGCCAGTCCTGGGAGTCATCAGCAGCTTGCCTCTTCTGTGACAGACGTGCCTGCTTGTCTGCTGTCGGTTCTGCCAATCTTCATTCATCCCCCTCCAGTAATGTGACTCAGAAGTCTCAAGCCTATGAGATGTCCCATGATATCATGATTTTAATTTCCCAAACCAAGGAATAAAGTTCAACGAATCTTTGTTTGTACATTAGCAGCGTCAACAGCTACAAACTTCTTTTCTCACTGTTTTAAACGCAACTTTTACGAATTCAACTTTTTACAGATATAGCACTTATTAACAACTATTGAAATAATCAGCTGTTCAACTCCCCAACCCCCAAATAAGGGGAGGTTGGCAAAAGACTGGTGAAGACACAGAGAGGATTGTAAGGGTTAAGGGACATAGAGGTAAATACTGTTATATACACATCCCTGCAACAACAGTGTTCTACAGATAGATACATAGGCTGAATGGATATGGGAGGGAGAGTGGGAGTATATCCACAAATATATAAGGGTTTGACAGAGGATATTTGTACCTAGGTATTTATCTTTGCTGCAAATACACCTGTGAATGTGGTGAAACATACGGGGGACAGAATGTTGAAATTCTTAGACATTTCCAAACTACCTTAAGGCAATGAGTTGTTGGTCTGGGATCTCGAGAACATAGCATCAGGGAATACCCTGGTCACTTGGCATAACATAGTCCACAAGTGTGGTTGCATGGAGGTAGCTTTAATAATTGAGATGAAACAAAAGAAATGAATTGTTGGATGTAAAATTCATGATGTACTCTGTAAAACTTCATTCAATTCACAGTAAAAAGCAAGCAAACAAATATATAAATAAAAAGAAAGAAAGAAAGAAAGTAGAAGTTTCCAGTCTGAAATCTGACTCACTGACTTGTGATTGTCCCACTTTACAACTGTGTGAACTGATTTTCTTTATACATACATCTAAGAGGGGTAAGCCAAAAATTATCTGTGCTGTGGTTGTAGAATTTATTTTAACCAACTTTTAGAAAAAACAAATGCATCATTTTTCAATGTAATCGCCTTACTATTCAATACACTTTGCCCATCTGTCAACAAACTTTTGTAATACCTTACTAAAAATATTTAGGCTGAGCTGTGAGCTATGCATGTACCACTATATTCATTTCTTCATCAGAGGTTAATTTTGTCCTCAAAGGGCTGCTTTCAGGGGATCTAATAATAGATAAAAGTTTGATGAACCAAGATCAGGACTACAGGGCAGATGTTTTTACACCTCATAACAAAGTTTTTGCTGAGTGCCAACAGTGTGGGCAGAGGTGTACAGGCATACTTACCATGCAAGATCACAACACCCTTGGACAGCTGTCTTCTGCATTTTATCTGAAGATAAGGCATCAGCTCTTCAGTGGATATCTCACTGTAACGAGTGCTGTTGATTATTGAACCCTCTTCCTGATAGTGTTCCAGTACTGGCACTTGAGTATCTTAGAAAACTGCATTAATTTTGCAGCTGATGGTTGACTTTTGGGCTTTTTCTTGGTTGACAAAAGAGAATATTTCCATCCCATACTCTGCCATTTACTCTCAGGTTTATAGTTATGAATACATGTCTTGTGTCACCAGTAAAAATTTTTGTAAAGAAACTCTTACCTTCCTTCGAGTATCAATCCAAATTTTGTTTGCAGATGTCCAAATGCTTCTTTTTATGCTCTTCTATGAGTTGTTTCAGTACCCATCTCGCACAAAATTTTCAAAACCCATGTCTGTCATGGATTATTTCATAGGAAAAGCAATGACTGAATTGCAAATGATATGCCATAATCCACCGTCACTCATCTATTCAACAAAATAACTTCATATTTATGCTCAGTGTTGTTATCACCTCTGGATGTGGATGGGCATTTTAATATAACTGGAGTGTAGATAATTCTTGACTCACCCTTGTGTACGTTTTACTGGTTTTGTTTCTCTAGAGAATTCAGGAGTTAAGGAGGAGTTGGCATAGGGGAAAGTTGTACTGTAGTAAGACTATTAACCTCTGTCAACCCCACAATGAGTTCTGCAACCAGAATTACTCTTTAAGAGATATCTCAAATCAAAATAAGATGCCCAGGTCTTTAATTTCTTTGTTCAGTCATTTGACATTTAATGTGGACTCTCTGGCTTAGGTGAGAAGTTTTTAGCAAAGTAGCTCTTGGTAGCTGAGACAATCCTTGAAGGACCAACAGATGAAAACTGTCTTTCAATTTCCTTCCTGTAGCTGCAACAATATGTTCTTCCTGGGGAGTAATTTAGCCATCATATTTACAATACCCAATACTTTGTAAATATAATGTTATCATTGTTGTTAAGTGCTGGAGAGTAGGTTCCAACTCATGACTACTGTTTATAGGGTTTCTGAGGAGTGGCTGGTGCATTTGAACTACTAACCTTGCATTTAGCAATCCAATGCTAATTCTATACCACCTATCACCACACCAGGACCACTTATAAGTCTTATTTTATTACTATTTACTTGATTTTCTACAGCAACAATATTACAAAATCAAATGATCATAATTGAATAGTTGTTTATGAAAGCACTAAATGTCATTTATTGAAATGTACTGATGATAATATTTTTTATAAAACTTAGCATTCATTTATAATAGAGATATTTTAACCCTCTTTTGGTATACTTCAATAATTGACATTTATATTTTCTTATATTAAAAAAAAAATAATTCACAAACTAAGTAATTAAAAGGAGTTTCCAATAGCCATTTTGTAAAGATCTCATTGTAGAACAATGCCCTAGCAAAAAAAAATTGATGATTTCCTGGGTTTGAATAAGAATAAGTGTTAAGTTGTGGGTCTATTCTACATCTTGATCTTATTTATATGCTTGTTATCTCTGACCACTCCACAATGACATCATACCAAATCACAGAAAAATAACATTTACTGAATACTCAGTTTTTCAGAAAACATTACAGCACTTTACATGAATGATCTGTTTTTTAACACTCAAAATAATCATTCCCATTTTACATCAGAGGAACTGGCATCTTGACTTGGTTAGAGTCACAGGATTGAGGGAAAGATTCCAAAGCTATGATGTCTGCTAAATTTCCTTTGGCTATCTTGTTGTATGGATTACAAAAATCAAAGAAACACTAGCCACTGATTTTACGTGTTACATTCCTGAGTTTAGTACATTTAAAAATAAATTCTGTCTGTGTGTGCTCACTTGTATGCATATTTGTTCATGTGTGTGCATGGGTGCTCACATTTGGAAGAAATTTTGTTACAAAAATATTTGTTTCAAGTTGTTATGTTCTTAAAGACTTTCTATGCCATTTTGCTACAAAGTAGTACTTTGATCTTTCATTTTACAAATGCCTCAAACATATGCCATTCCTCTGGCTCTTCTCTTCTTGTTGTACATGTATTTAAACTCTCATTTTAAAAAATCAGTTTTAAAACAAAGTGCAAATTCTCACGATGTCTTCAAATTATGAACGTATACATAATATTTTCTTTCTCTACTGCTTGATTTCTTAACTACACATACTTCAGACTTTTAATATCACATCTATTATTTATTGGGCTATATTTATTAATGGATTTTCCACAGTGGTGTATTCAAGTTGTTGTTGCTGTTGGTATATGCCATAAAGTTGGTTCTGATTCATAGAGACTTTATGCACAACAGAACCAAACATTGCCCAGTCCTGTACCACCACACAGACACTGTTCAGCTTGAGCCCATTGCTGCAACCACTGTGTCAATCCATCTTTTGGGGGATTTCGTCCTTTTCACATATTTTCCAGTTTACCAAGCATGATTTCCTTCTCCAGGAATTGGTCCTTGCTGATAATATGTCCCAAGTATGAGAGAGAAATCTAATCATACTGGACTATGGAAGCACTCTGACTGTACTTTTTTCAACATAAATGTGTTTGCTCTTCTAACAGTCCATGGTACTTTGAATATCTTTTCCTACATCATAACTCAAATGCATCATTTTTTTCTATGGTATTCCTTATTCATTGTCCAACTTTCACATACATATAAAGTTATTGAAGGTGTCATAGTTTGGGTCAGAAACACCTTAGCCGTCAAACTGACATATTTTCTCTTGAACACTTTAAAGAGGTCATGTGCAACAGATTTTCCTAAATTCCTATTAATTCTAAAATCATATGATCCTATAATGAAAATTTCCAACTGGATAGACAGAATTAAACTATTCACACTTGCATACCAGAAGATAATCAACAGCAATATCATTCTGATTTGTAAGCTATTTATAGTATAGATTGAATAAAAATTTAAGATAAATTGCAGTATAAATAAATTTAAACACCATCTGGAAATTTTGAATATTATAAAGGATAGAACCCCAAAAAAATAAATAAATAACAATTATCCTCAAAACCTAATAGTAAATTTTATTCAATTTGAAAAGAACATGAGTTGTTCAAAGAATAATGTAAGACCCATGTGTTAATGTGAAATTTTAAAACCATCACAACCTGACTTTAAGAATAGAAATTTATTTTCATTATTAAGTGCTGTCGAGTTTGTTCTGGCTCATAGTGATCCAATATAGGATTACTGAAAAGCAGCTGGAGGGTTAGAGCCACTGACATTGAGTTTCAAACTGACCTCACCTTTGAGCCCAGTGGTTATGCCACAGCACCACACCAGGACTAGACAGAATAGAAATAATAAGAATAAATGAAACAAGGTGAGTTTCCTGATTTTAATGTCAATTTCACTTTGCCTAATATGTGAGAAAACTTAAAGCTGGAAACTTAAGGGGAAAGATGAAGTAGAATTCTTGTGTTTAAAAGCATAAGAAGTGAAGATCAAAAGGTATTTTACTGCAGACTCCTATTAATAAAATGGGGGAAAAAAGCATTAGGAAGGAATAATAATAAAAGAAGAGATATTCCTAAAAATTCATCCTCAATGATACGTACTTTTAAGATTTAATTTAATACATTACAACTCTTTTTTTTTTAAAGATTACTGTATCCCAGGTACCCCTTTAAGCATTACACAGATAAAAGTCCAATTAATCATACTTTATTTTATTTAAAAACCTATACCTCTCAAAGCTCTCTGTGCTATCAGTTGGATACTAAGACACCTCTGGGTCATCCTATAGTCTAGGCTCTGGATGGATGCTTTGACTCATTCAGAAGAAATGAAGGATCTCTACGTTACTATCTCAAGTTAAATGCTAAATAAACTTGGCACTTATTTTTGTACTTTGCCTTTCTATCCTAAATGTAGTTAATTGAGGTTATATCTGGTTTTGATAACAAACCTTGGCTGATATAGTGAAAGTCCTTGTTAAATGTCTTACTAGTGAAATCTGTTCAGGAACTGTGCTCTTGACTATCTCTTGGGAAAGTCTGTACTCTGAACTAATGATGAGTGACTTAAGTCCTTTTCCTATTAGCAATCAATGATGCGGGCTGACAAAATAGCCATAACAATGGAATCAAACATACCATTGATGTTGAAGATGGCTCAGCAACTGGCAATACTTTACTTGGTCATACATAAAGTCACCACAATTACCTTGGCAACCAAAAGCAACAACATCTACTGAAAAGCATCTTTAATCTTAAAGCAAACCCTATGTCCCATGTATCTCTCTAGCGCTCACAAATTTAACTGTTTGGGAGATTTCTTGATGCTATATCTATACAGAAAAGCAAAATAATACAAACAAAAAAATCTGTTACCATGAACTCATGAAACTGTGGTTTAGGCAAAAGGACTGCTGTGGCGTATTTGGTCACATCTGCTCCTTTCTTGTTCTGAAAATTGTAATTTTAAACAAGGCCTCAACAGCACAGTTTTCAGCAGTTGACTGAGGTAACATAGTAAGTTCCATGTATATATGATAAATGGGTGGGATGATATGATATTGACAAAAATAGGAGTGATAAACAATAAAAAAGTAATATCTCAAATGTTACCAAATGAAATTAATGAATATTCTTATATACAAACAAAACAAAATAAAAACAACTTATTCATTATCTTTCAATAGATCAGTATTAGTAATTATTATTATCCTTATTGTCAGTATAATTTTTATCATCACCATCATTTTTTTTAATTAAAATAATAGCCAAATAAGACTCAGAGGATAAAAGAGTAAAGTGTAATTGATTAGAAAATAAGTTGCTCTGTGTAAATGCTGATTGCATTTTGGTTTCTTCAAAAAACAAATGTTCAGTTGTGGTTTAGAAAAGGAAACAAAATAAAATAAATGCCTGAAAATTGACTATTAAAAACAATTCACAAAAAAAATGAGTATAAAACCAACTTTGTAGCCCAGTGCATTAGCCCATATCACCACACCAGGACTCCTAAAATGAATAAAAGGGACTTTGTTTCCAAAACAAGCAGTGATGGATATTTTATTTTTTGTTTTATATGTATTTTGTTTTGTATATATATTTATTTTGAGATAAAACTATAAAATAGGAGAAAATTTGTAGTGAGTGTCATTTATGCATGTTTTTAAATACAAAATTTCATTTTAATTTTGACAACAAATATTATTTTATATGTTATCTTTTTGGGGGTGTTATTTTATGCCTGGAATTCTATAATATAGTAGATTCTTATGTTCTGTTTGTTTCCTTTTAAAAGATTATGGCTAACTCTTCAACCTGTCAGAAGTAAAATGAAATAAGCAAGTAAAGTCTAATAATCCAAAATTCGCTGAAGAGCTAGTTATCACATAGCAAATTTTTCTGCTTTCATTAGGCCTAGCTTTTAAAATAGCCCTAATTCCATGCTTTATTTTTTGCTCTTTATTGAAACTGTCAGGATCATAACCAGTTTCTTACTAAGTAAAAGATGTATTTAAAACCTTCTAGGCTTTATTTTAACTTCTTACTGAGATTACTATCTGAGTAGTAAGAAAATTTATGTGATCAAGGCCATTGAGTTTGGCTGGGTTTCCACTGCCTTAGGTAAAAATGGAATGTGCACAAATTTTGTCATAAATTGTTTAAGCAATGGCTATCCTTTAAATATTTGATTTCCCTAGACAACTATTTACAGTCTTGTTTACATGAGGTGGTTACGTTAATTATGTTCATTAATTTGCTTTATAAATAGAAGCCTGATAGAGTAGTACTATTTCAGGTTTGAGTAGCTGTAAAAATGAGTAATACATAAATGAAGTAATTTGTATGTTTTGTTTATGGCATTGGTACAATTCACAAATTTGAAGGCAAGCAGATGAGACTTAATACATTTTTCCCTTTTAGCTCTAAAAGTTTGTTGGACAGATACAGAAAACCTTGGATTCTACATAATGAAACAACTGCTCAAAACGGTATCTCTTGAGAAAGTAGTATTTTTTTGCATTTTTTCTGTTTTCATTTTCATTATTGTAATTCTGGTTATAATAATTATTTTAATCATTGTAATTAATTATGCTTTTCTTTGGTAAAAACTACCAACAAAATTATATTTCAGTTGATAATTGCTTTTCAATAATTATGACAAAGAAAAGCAACCCCATCATGTCCCCTGCTCATTAATACATGAAAAACCTGATTTTAAATTATGTGCCTTCAATTTACAAAGAACACTAAATATTTTGTGCTAACAAATAACTATTTTAGTGTAATGATTGTCATTTAATTAACTTATCTGTGGAAGCAACCAAAACAAAAAACACTATGGACAAGATTTCATCCATGTTAGTCCTTGAAATTTATCAAGGGCAAGGTTTGTCAATAACAGCACTGTTTCACATTATTTACTGGATAATTATTGCCTCTCCAACTTGCTTTTATCATGTTTTGTAGCTTGTCTGGTCTCAGTTTTCCAGACCACTACATATACATGTGGTGCTGTGAGTTAATATGCTGGATTGTAAGGTTGGTTTGAACCACAAGCTCTTCAAACTCACCAGCTGCTCCTTGGAAACCCTATACAGGGTGGCTATGAGTCAGAACCAACTTAACAGCACTTAACAACAATAAATTCTTTTTTTTTTTTTTTTTTTGACTCCTGGTGTGTCGCTATTGGTTAATGCGCAAACTGCAAAACAAAAACAAATCAGGAGGCCTGTAGTTCAAGCTCCCCAGCTGTTCCTTGGAAACCCTATACAGGGTTGCTTTGGGCCAGAACCCAACTCGACAGCCCTTAACAACAACAACAACATTCATTTGTTTGAATAAGTGCAGTGATTATTTATTTTGACTTTTGGAAATAAATATTGGCAGAACTAAATCCCTTCAACCATGAATAAATGATAGGCATCTTGAATAAATGTTCTTTAAATCCCCAAATAACACTTCCTCAGTGCAAGCTGCCCCACTCCTACTCTGTACTTTCTATTGATATGGAAGCTTCCTCTTTCTAGTATTGTCAGATCCTAAAAATAAACATTACGTTCAGGACATGAATAAATAGGCTTTATTCTGCCATAAAACTCTTGCACTCAAGTAAAATTGTCAGAACTTCCATTTCTGAATTCTTGACACTATTTGTAAACATTTTAGTTTTTGTTTTTTTTGTTTTTTTTTTCCTGCAAACTCAGCTATAGAATATTCAGACTCAATCTTCCAAGTATTTGTTTCTTAAAAGTATTTGTTTAGGAACTGCTTGTTAGTATGCCGTGTACTAGTAGTTAGCCTAAGCACTCCAACTCAAGGTAGGTTATAACTTCCAAGTTGCTGGTTTAAACTCACCACCTGCTCCTAGGAAACTATATAGAAGGTCGCTATGTGTCAGAACCTATTTGAGGGCACTAAACAGATACAGCAAATGGAGAAAAAAATTGCAATTATCAAATACTTCATGTTGCTTGAATCCGTATTTAATGCTCATGGAAGCAACAATCAAGAAATTAAAAAACATATGGCATTAGACAAATCTACAGCAAAAGACCTCTTTAACATAAAAAAGAGCAAAGATGACACTTTGAAGACTAAAGTGTGCCTTACCCACGTCATGGTATTTTCAGTCACCTCACATGCATGTAAAAATTAGACAGTGAATAAGGAAGACAGGAGAAAAATCTATGGATTTGAATTATGACATTGATGAAGAATGACTAATAAATCTGTCTTGGAAAAATTACAGCCAGAAATCTCCTTAGCAGCAATGGTGGCAAGACTTTGTGTCTCTTTCTTTAGACATGTCAGGTAGAATTAGTTCCTTGAGAATGACATCATGCTTGGTGAACTGGAGAGTAAACAAAAAAGAAGACCCCTACAAGATGGATCGACAAAGTGGCAACAAAAATAGATTCAAGCATAAAAACAATTATGAGGCTGATGCAGAACCAGACTGTGTTTCTTTCTTTTGTGCTTAGGGTTACTATGAGTCAGAAAAGACTTGATGGTATTTTACAGCAAAGGATGCAAAGGATATGTGATTGGTTGATTCCCAAAAGAAAAAAATAAATTAGTTGGTGGTTGCAATCCATCCAACAATTCTGCAGGAAAATGGCCCGGCAATCTGCTTCCATAAGGATTGTTGCTGTCGCTGCTAAGTGCTGTCATGTCAGTTTTGACTCAAAATGACCCTGATAATAAATGCCCAAAGGGCAAACCACAATATCATAAGCCTCAGGCTCAAGGTTTCATATTATAGGACATCAAACCTAGCTCCCCCAATTAAGTGTCTAGAGGTACCCCTAATCTATGAGCGAGCCTCCTGCCTGAAAACCCTCAGATTTACCCATTCCATTGGCAAGGAGCCCACTGCTCTGACTGTTACTGGTTCTGCTGCTGCCACTCCGCTATCTCTTATTTGGTTTTACATCTTTCTTATCTTGTACTGAGGAGGTTCAGCATGCAGGTATCATGGGAACCAAAGAACATACTCCATTCCTGGTTCTATTTTCTTGATATTAGTGATATCTCCATTTCCTGTTTCTGATGTAGCTCAGGTAATAACCAGGATGACAAATTGACTAATCCCCATATCTACAGTTAGATGTTTTTACAATGGAAATTAACTCTATTAACAATCACTCATTGTAAGATCCTACAATCCATCAATCCATTTAACATTTCCTCCCATTTTATCTTATCCAAACACAGAAGGAATAGAGAAAATGCACCTAATCTGCATGGCCCCACCTAATTCTTTAATGGAAGTTACAAAGTCTGTGGCTAGAAAAGCCATAGTAAACAATTCACTGCATCCTACCCTCAAAGAGATGGATTAACACAGTGGCTACAGCAATGGGCTCAAACATAGCAGCATTTGTGAGAATGGCACTGGACTAGGCAGTGTTTGTTTTTGTTGTACATGGAGTCACTATGAGTCAGAACTGAGTGAGTGGCACATAACAACAGCAAAGTGGGCACTGTATCTTGACAGTCTGGCCCCTGAGTCCATGATCTTAATGACTATGTTCTCTGAATATTTGAAATGTTTGGTCTAAATAGTTTTTTTCACATTTGGAAACACTAATATTGAGATTTATCTGTGCATTGCACATTGCCTTGTTTATTGGAATAGGTTTAAGTGAACTACTGAAGGAAGAACAACTAATTGAACAGAACATAAACACATATAAGACGTTTTTTGATTTTAAAAATACCATACAACGATAATCTATTCAGGTTGTTCTAATCGATGCCTGGACTGAACTTTATTGACTTGTCTAAAAGCTGAGTATTTATTGAGTTAAACTGCGAGGTGCACGTAGTGCCACAGGATCTCTTTAGAAAATTGTTGGTTTGAATGAAGCTCTTTTCCTTTTGCATATTTAACTTTAGAGAAAGGTAGTAAAAACAAAGACAGTGTAGAACAAGGTTTCTAAATAAATAATATATTTTAGTTTCAAGTAATTTGCATCAGAGCTTCTTGTTAATTAAATCTAATGTTGTGTTCTAAGAACATACGGATTTACTATTTCAAATACTTCCTTCTCAAACATGGGATTATTTTTTTCGGTTCACACCTTTGCCTTACTGTCTGCCTGTTCTGAGAAAATATGAGTATAAGTTTTAGTTTAGACAATTGGATGTATGCAACTAGGGCTTTCATATGCAATTATTACTACCAAGAACAGAATTCATGTGCACAAAAGTAATTATGGGATAACCACATTCAGATTCTAGGTCAATATAATAATGACAGACATACAAACATAACTTCCAGTTTCATGTTCATGAGACAAGGTTATAGCCAGAGGAATATCCAGGGTCCATTGGCAGTGGATACAGTGTCTTTCAGAGATGTTTTTTGCATTATTTGAGTAGTGTTCAAGTGACAGAAATTCAAATCATATATATTGTTGCTGTTGTTAGTTGAATTCAAGTCTGTTCTGACTCATAGGGACCCTATGCACAACAGAACTAAACACTGCTTGGTGCTGCAACATTCTCACAATTGTTTTATAAGCATGATTGTCTTTTCCAGGGACCTGTCCCTTCTGACAACATATCCAAAGATTGAGGGACAATGTCTCACCATCCTCATTTTTAAGGAGAATTCTGGCTGTAATTCTTCTAAGATAAGTTTGTTTATTCTTCTGGCAGTACATGGTACTTTTAATATTCTTTACCAGTACCCTAATTCAAATGCACAAATATTTCTCCTGTCTTCCTTATTCATTGTGCAATTTTCATATGCATATGAGGTGATTGAAAATACTATCCCTTGGGTCAGAAACCCTTTTGTTTTCATAGTGCTATATTTGTTCTTTTTAAAGAGATCTTTTGCAACAGATTTGCCTAATGCAAAATGTCTATTTCTTGATGGCTGATTTCATGACTGTTGATTGTAGATCCAAGAAAATGAACCGTTTGGCAACTTCAGTCTTTTCTCCATTTATCATGACGTCATCCAGTGGTCCAGTTGTGAGATTTTTTAATTTTGTCTACATCGAGGTGTAATCCACACTGAAGTTTGTAGTCTTTCATCTTCTTCTATATAAGTATTGTAAGTTCTCTTCACTTAGAACATTCATGGTTCTGTCTTCTGCATATCACATATTGTTAATGATTTTCCTCCAATCTTGATGCCACATTCTTCTTCATATTATCCTGCTTTTCATTTGATTTGCTCACCATACAGAATGTAAAAGTATGGTGAAAGGATACAACCATGGTGCATTCCTTTCCTGATTGTGTGCCACTCAGTATTCTCCTGTTCTATTTGAAGACTGTCTCTTAGACTATGTACGGGTTCCTCATGAACACAATTAAGGGTTTTCAAATACCTTTTTTTTTTTTTTCAAAATATTACCCATAGCTTGCTATGATCCATACAGTCAAAAGTCTTTGCATAGTCAAGAAAGTAAAATTATACATCTTTCTGGTACTCACCGCTTTCAACTATTATCCATCTAAGGCTAGCAATGATATCCCTAATCTAAGTCCTTCACTGAATCTGGCTTGAATTTCTTGCAGCTTCCTGTCAATGTACTACTGCAACCATTTTTGAATTATCTTCAGTAAAATTTTACTTCTAGTAATATTAATGATATGATTCAATGATTTTTGCATTCCATTTGGTCACCTTTCTTTGGAAAGGGCAAAAATATGGGTATATTCCAATCAGTTGGCCAACTAATTGTCTTCCGAATTTCTTGGCAGAGACTAGTGAGTGCCTCCATACTGTACAAGTGTGTTGAAATATTTTGATTTATATTCTATCAGTTCTTAGAGTCAATTTAAATACCATCAGTTCTTGATAATATATCTTAATAATATACACTACCTCTTTATATGGTAAAATATAGGCCTTCTTTTTTCACTGTTTCTCTGTGTGCAGAAACCCTGTAGGGGCCATATGGGAGCCATGTCTGACTTTCCTTGGCTTCACAAGGGAGAAAGTGAATCAAATTCAAAATCAGTCCAAGGCCAATTCTTATGAAGTTGAGGTCAGACGTGCTTCTACCCTACAATTCTCTTTACCCTATTCTGACATTAACCATTCCATCCACAGCACTCTCTGCTTTACTTCTGATTTTGATAATTCTTGGTAATGGACAGAGCTCATAACAATACTCATGATCATTAGTTATTAGGAAATTGAACAGGGTAGAATTCAGGATCAAAACAAATTCAAGGTGCAACAGTTCTCCAGGAAAGCCTCTTGTCTGCCATACTGCAGGCACACCTCACTCTTGTCTTCAGCCTTTCAGCCATGTGGTCCCTTGGCCTCTGCACTGGCAGGTGAATGCCTGTCTGTGAATTCCCAAAGGGCACATTCTGCAAGCCAGTCTGCTGTCTATAGGCACTCAGCTTTATTCAGTCTATAGGCCCAGAGCCCAAAGCTGCTGTGTCTCAATGCCACTGCCTCTACCATCACCACTTGCCATTGCCTCTTGCTATCACATCTTGCAGTAGCTTCTTGCCATCTATGCTCCTCTTATGCTCTTCGTTCTTGAAGGACCTGGAATTTTCCCTCTCTGCTTCTTAGATGGCTCCTTTAAAGCCTAGCTGGAGGTCAAAATTACCCAATCCCAACCTTAGAGTCCAGTATACCTTATTTTCATGGTCCTACCCAAGCACTTAGTGAGAATTAAGGAGACTTTGGATAGAAAAGCCATATTAAGTAAATTTAAGGCACCACACTGTGTATTCGTCCCATCTTCTTTTGAAGCTTTCTGTATCATTCAATGCTATGCCCATAGTATTTTTCAATATTACAACTTGAGACTTGACTTCTTTCTACATTTCTTTTAGCTTGAGAAATGATGATTAGGTTCTTCGATTTTCAATTTCTAACTTCAATTCTTTGTGCATTTCATCACTAACTTTGTCTTCTCAAGCTGACCTTTGTAATATTCTGCTCAGTATTTTTTTTTACTTCCTTAAATCTTCCAATTTCAGCTTCTATGCACTCAAGAGCAAGTTTCAGAGACTCTTCTGACATCCATTTTTGCCTTTCTCTCTTTCTTTTGTTCAAAATGATCCTTTTCCTTTCTTTGTGTATGATGTTATTGATGTCATCCAACAACTCTTCTGGTTTTTGGTTATTAGTATCCAATGTATTAAATCTATTCTTGATATCAGATATAAAATTTGATATATCAATTCAGGGAGGATATAGCCAAGATCATATTTTGGATCTCCTGGAATTGTTTTAATTTCCTTCATCTTCAGTCTGAACTTGCATAGTTAAAGTGACTGAATACCACTAAATAAAAAGAGCCAGGAATGGTGTGCATCCTTTGTATCTGGGGTTCCTACATGGTGAAACTCCCAGATCCAGGGAAAGGTGGATGTCAAGACAAGAGAAGATCTCCAACGAATGTTGAACCTACAAATGCTGGATAAAGATAAGGACCTTTCCTCAGAGCCGGAGCTCTGAATTTTAACTTCTAGCCTTCAAAACTGTGAGAGAATTAATTTCTGTTTGTTAAATGTATCCATTTCGGAATGAACTTAATGGCACTTAACAACAACAACAATGGTTAAAAAGAAGCAGACTAGTGCTTATCCTGCAGTGCCACAGTTTCCAACACATTAAATGTCCTTTTGCAGGACACAAGACAATAATCCTTGCTTTCAAGAAGTGAAATACAACGTCAATATTATTTCACAATGAAGAAAATAAATGCAATGCATTACAACATATTAAGCAAAACTTCGTTCGTGATCAATTTATGTAACCTGGTTAAATTCATCAGAAATTGACTATGGAAATTTGGATATTTTTATAAATTTTCCGAGGCACTAAAAATTAGATGAACATTTGTATGGTCAATCTTGAGATCAGGAAAGGAGTTTCAGAAATCTAGGTAACAGGAAACAGAAGAACTGTGTTTGTGTAGATGTAATCAGATTAGTTTATGTCTACTGAAGTGAATGACCTACATTTCTCATTCATGTTCTTATGTCACTAGCACAGGATATGAATTCCTAGAAAAGAAATTCTTTGTTTAGTCAAGCAAGCATAGGGCATTACACTTCAACTATTTGGGGGATTCTAGAGAGAGAACAATTATTTCCTAAAACTAGAATTCTTTTCTCTTATATTTCAAACATATCTTCACTGCAAGTATCTCAAAAAATAATATGGAAATTGTGCATTATGCAATGACTTTGTATAATAATTTTTCATTGGTTGTTTAGTTTCTATTGTAGGGAGATTTGGAATAGCAAAAAGGTTATTCCTGGGTGCTTTGTTTAGGTCATAGAATTTTGTGAGTTATCTAGTTTTTTATAACAACATAATAAAGTAAATCCCTTAGCAAGGAAATGGACAACTATATAACACAGTGCCTGTATGTGCCACAAAAGTTCAAACAATCGAATAACATTCAACCACATTTGCCAATTTATATAGCACTTGAAAAAGTGAAATACATTTCTTTAAGAGGTTTTATCATTTATTATTTAAAGCAATACTGGCATCAACATATTACACTATGGTTCAGTTATTAGTGAAATGGATTATGGTTTCTTGAATAAAAGGAAAGTAAAGAACAAGTGAATATTGAAGACAGAAATAAAATTACAATATTCTTGGTAGATTAATTTTGGAGCTGCATTTACAACCACAGTGAGATTATCTGTATAAACGCATACCCTGAATCTGATTTTTAATGTCATATTACAAGTCCAAGGCCTGCAGTACGAGAATTACTATGTCCCTGCTGAGTGGTACTGTCATGTAGACAAGTAGCACAGTGAAAAGATTATTCCTCCCTATCCAATTTGGATGTGCTCAAATAAGTCAGCTTTCTTTATACAGATAAGATTGGGTCTTGATAGACTAAGTGAAATGAAGAGTTGAATGTTATCTTGAAATTTCTACTGAAATAGAATACTAAACTAGATTAGGAACTAAAACCTAATTTAGAGCTGAAAAATAGGGATTGGAGATCTATTGCATGCATGTTTATCAGATAATTATAAAATATTTCCTTTGCTTAAAGCTAGGCTCATTTTTCCCTAATAACCTTAATTTAAGGACAGTGATATAGTGGGCAACAATCATTTGATGAAGCATCTTAGTATTCATTGTATGTTGTTATTGTTAAGTATTATTGTTCTGACTCATAGTGACCCTGTATAGGGTTTCCAAGGAGGGGCTGGTGGGTTTGAACTAACAACCTTGTGGTTAGCAGTCCAGTGCTTATCATAAAGTGCCACATCAGGACTCCATTCATCGTATAGAGAATAATTTACTTAAGATATTGGCAATGGGTGCTCCAGCCACGAAACATGTAAATAAAAGAATAGATGTAAGAATTTATTAAAGATTAGGTATCAGATTATTTCCAAACAGAATTATTTGTTTGCTCACATTCACTTGTATTTCACTCTTATCTAAAGATTTATTTTAAAGAATATTCATAAATGTCAGCATTAATGCAAAACTTTTGGATAATGTGAGAGTAAGTCTAAAGTATTGCTTCAAAATTTCAGTTCATAAATGTAAGAGCAAAAATGTGTTTAAGCATGTCTTTATGATCAGTGGATGACTGTAGACAAGTCATTTCAGTAATACACTTTGGGTGCCTTCAGAAATAGGTACAATAAAATAGCGGCTTCCCAGAGGATCTGTTGGATCAGATAAATTCACAAGAGAGTAGTCAGTTTAGGAAGTTGTGTTATTGTTTGTTGGGATTCCGAAAGGTCCTAGTGTGACACCATAAGGTAAACACTAAACCATAAGGTCAGGTTGAACCGCAAGGTCTGTGGGACTATGACTTGGAACTTACTTGAGACTTTAAGACACTTAACAATATAATAACAACAAAGGGGTAATTTTAATAGGTTCTCTGAATGTACACAGGATAATTACTTGTTTGGTTTTTTTTTAGAAAAAATGAGGCTTTCTGCTCCCTTAAAGATTTACAGCCTCACTGTGAGTTGGAACTGACTCCATGGCATATAACCAACACTACCACCATATAATCTATCCAAACCCAGTTAATACACACTTCCATTCTTTTTTATGGAGTCTTTACCATGTTAACACACAACTGTTAAGTGGTTCGTACTAAGTGCTATGAGAATATGGGAGTACAAATATCAGGGTGTTATCTTCAAGTTTCACAATACAATGGGGACAAATTCTACTTAGACATAATTTTTAAATAACATTTAAAGGGTTCTGATTCTCTTTAGTTCTATTGCTAATTGCCGAGACATACCCTGCTCTGTCAGTAAGCTGTGGCTCCTGCTCCGTGGGTTGATTCCTAAACCATCTGCTGGTCCTCTGGTTTTCCTGCCACCATTTCTCAGACACTGCTTCGCTCCATTTGTACCATCTCCAGTGCTAGCAGCTCTCCTCACTTTTTTTTTTTTAAGCTCTTCTTGGAATTGCCTTTTACCTCTAAATTTCTACTGTCTCTTCAAATCAATCTAGAGTTTGTTATTGTTGTTGTTCAGTGCCATCAAGTTAGTTCTGAATCATAGCAATCCTGTAGAGGATTTTGAATGAGTGGCTGGTGGGTTTGAATCACTAGCTTTGTGGTTAGCAATCCAGTACTGATTCTACATCACCAGACCAGGACTTCTGATTTTAAGCACCTTAAAACTTTTCCAGCCTCTACTCATTACCTAGACTGCATCTAAATGATAGTTATCTGTTAGAGCCTCATCCCACTCTTCCAGTACCCAATTCTGTCTTAAGTACCTGTGCTGCAATAACATAAATATCACATGCGTATGCCATGTGGTTATTGTTGTTAAATATTGCTGAGTTGATTCCAACTCATAGCGACCTTATATAGGGTTTCTGAGGAGCAGCTGGTGGGCTTGAACTGCTGACATTGTGGTTTGCAGTCCAGTGCTGATCCTATAGCACCACACCAAAAGTTCTCAACAAACACAAATGTATTCTCTTACAATTTAGGAGGCTGGAAGCCTGAATTCAGAGTGCCAGCTCGGGGAAGGCCTTCTCTCTTTTTAAGCTCTGTGTAAAAGTCCTTATCTTCTTTCAGCATCTGTGATGAAAAGCTAAAAGGTAATGCAGGGAAGCTCCCGTTACTTTGGTCAGGGTGTGGCCTGAATGAGAGCACTGCTTTTCACCCAAAGCTTCTTACAAATGATTGACGGATTCCATCAGATAAGTCATGTGACATGATGGCATGCCAATCACAGAGAACTATGTCTGAGCCATATGACTCTCACATGGAGTATTCTGATTACTTTAGACAAAATAAGATGAACAAATCAGAAGATTCAGTTCTGCCTGTACTAATGAAACAATGCTTATTCATCTACAATTCTGCTCCTAAGCCCGATGGAAGTAAAATATGCTGTTACATACATGTTCCATGCCAGTTGTTTGAGAAAGAAGGAAGGTCAATGTGACTGTTTCTATTTTCCTATGAGACTACATTTGGAGTTGTGTGCGTGTATGTCTATGTTATTTCTTAGCTTCTTTTTCCTTTCTCCCTTTCCTACCTCTGACCGCTCCTCCAACAAAAAATAAAGATTGTGGTAAAAGTTAACTGGGTATCCCATTTTAGTAAGATAAGCATATAAACTAATTAGGAGAAAAAGTTTGAGAAAAAATTAGCCTCTCATATGGTAACCTTGTTTATGAAGTTAAAGCCTTGAAGAATTTTGTCGTGGCTTAAATTTGAAACCAAGAACTGACTGCCCTTTGACCATTCACAGAAAAGTACAGGGAGGTGGTAAGAAGAGAGTTCTTCAATATATGACACATTAGAGCTTCCCATAGGAAAAATATTTTTAAGGTCCTATGATTTTATGCAATTGAAACTATTGGTTCACAAACATAAGACAATGAGATAAAGTTTATCTCTGATTCTTGTCTCATTAAATTAGAGATTCAAGAGTGAAGGTTATAATAGGTGACCAGATGAGCTAGAAAAGCAATTAAAATAAAAAAGGAAACATCAGGAGAGGTCAGATTCTACCATATGAGAAATTTCTTAAACAAGGAAATGGAAATAAAAATTATGCCATGACTGTATGGAACAGAGGCATAATAAACCTGGGCATTTATAGGATATATAGGAATTGTTAAGCCCTGTGCTCCACTTACAGTGTTCATGTGAAATTCCCTTGGACGAGGGCCATAGACCAGTATTATCTTTAGGAATCACCTTCAGTAGTCTAATGATGGGAACCAAAACTCCAAAAAGAGCTGTTTCTGGTGAAATAAAGGCAACAGTCCTTGATTGGCTGTCATTTATCTGCTAAGGGCTTACCATTTGGCTTAATCTTCAAAAACAGTTTGATGATTTTGAAATCATTAGAACTGTTTCTGCCTTTACCAGATGAGAAAACTAAGTCCTGGTACTATGCAAAAACATTGCCCAAGCCAACATGACTGACGTGTGACAGAGCTGAAGTGTTAACCTGTTATCTGGTAAGTGTAAAACTTATTTTCTCCTGTTATAGCAAATTTGGTCATTAAGGAAAGAAATAGTTCATTTATATGGAATCTGAGAAGACTTTTCCTAAAATAGTTTTTCCAAAATGTACACTATGGAATACTAGTCTTGAGATATAGTTCTCCAAAAATGTTGCGTGTTGGTAAATCTCTGTATATGCTGATATCTTTTCAGAGATTCATGTTTGCTATCTTATGTAAACCTCTGGCAGTACTTTTATTAAAAGAAATTAAGCTGCTTAACACTTTCAAAACTTACATGTAAAATTTAAAAGATGTATTGAATAAGGTGAAAGATTATGAAAAAATATTGATTGACAAATCATATAAATGTAAGTTTTGTTGTTGTTAAGTACCATCAAATCACTTCCAACCCTTAGCGACCCTATATAGGGTATATAGGGTTTTTGAGGAGGGACTGGTGAGTTTGAACTGCTGACCTTGCTGTTCAAACTGACTTTGAAGTCCAACGCATTAAATGCCTGTGGTGCAATACCAGGACTTAAAATTATAGGTTAGTACCTGAGAAAAGTTGAGCTATTAACCCCATTAAAAAAAAAAAATAGAGGATAATTAATGAAAATATAAATTTCAACAGGAGTATGTCTAATTGTAAATCTATTTAACCAACATATTTAGTCATCTATCATTTTCTTCCAAGGGGGGAAAAAAGAAATCCCTCATTCTGTTCTCTTACTCTAAATAAATTGAAAACATATTATGGGAATTGTGTGTTTTAAATGATTATGTGTCTTCATTTTTCATTGGCTTCTAAATTGGAATTGTTGTTGTTGTTAAGTGCCATTCAATCGGTTCTGACCCATAGCGACCCTGTATAGATAGGGTTTCCAAGGAGAAGCTGGTGAGCTTGAACCGCCAACCTTGCAGTTCAAATAGCTTTGCAGTCTGGCGCATTAACCTACAATGTCACACTAGGACTCCATATTGAAATAAGCAGCAATAATTATTAGGAGCATTGTTTAAGTCAGGAAATTCTGTGTGTTTTCTGATTCTAGCCATTTTAAAATTTGTTAGATGGTGAAAGGTGGCACAAACATTTTGCACTAGATTGTTAACTTAAATGTTAGAGTTCGAACTCATCTAACTGTACTAGGGAAGAGAAGCCCTAGTGATCTAAATACCAGGGAAGAAAACCACTGGGAGCAGTTCTAGTCTCTAACACATGGAGTTGCCATGAGTTGGAATCCACTGTAGGACAAGCAACAATAACAAAGCTTCTGAGAATTGCCTGTCTATAAAGCTTTGTTTTTTCGCTTTTTAAAAAAGAGCACTTTCATATTGCACATTGAATCCTGTTTGAGATCATCTTAATCCAACAATTTGTTCAGTTTTGGTTTTATTTTTGAATTTTCTGGGTCTTCATAAAGATTGCATTAAGAATATAAAGCTGTCTTGAGAGGGATCTACAAGCTCTGTCAACTATAATTGTATATTTATGTAATTTTGGTGATGATGGTGGTGTGCCGTGGAGTTGGTTCTGACTCATAGTGACCCTGCATAGAGTTGCCAAGGCTGTAAATCTTTACAGGAGATATGAAAAATACTGTGTTCTATTCCTGTTTTAAAATTAGCAAGTATTGCTACTTTTAAGTTTGTTACATACTATTGTGGTTGGTTCATATTTTACATTTTTCTCGCAAGAAATTGGTTATTGTGCAGTTTTTATAAAATTACATTTAATGTACTGGTTCTGAAGAATTCCAGAACACTTGATACTATGTACTAAGTTATATCAAGTTAGTATCTGAAAACAATTAATCTCATAGTTTCCTTGGGTTAGGAACCCAAGCACTGCTAAGCCCAAAGTCTCAGACTCAGTACATTTCATAAAGTTGCAATCTAATTATGAGTGAACCTGAAATCATCTGCAAAGTAGGGGATAGTCTACTTCCAAATTCATTGAAGTTTGTTTGATTGAATTCAATTATTGATTGGCTGTTTGAGAGAAACAGTAGTTCTTTGCCTAGTTGGCTTTATCTGGGATTACCCACAACTCCCACAGAGTGAGGGTTAGTGAAAAAAAGAGCGAGAGAGAGAATGAGAGAAAAAAGTACAAGCAAAAGGCAATCTAGATAGAATCTATTCTAATTTTGAAAGTGACTTTCAAATAGTAATACATTTACCATGTTTTCTTATTATGTTGTTGTTGAGTACTGTGGAGTTGGTTCTGACTCATAGCGACCCTGCACAGGGTTTCTGAGGCTGCAAATCTTTACGGGAGCAGAAAGCTTCTTCTTTCTCCCACGGAACAGCTGGTAGTTTCGAACTGCCGACCTTGAGGTTAGCAGCCCGATTCGTAACCACTACACTTCCATAGCTCCTTTATCTTAGTTATGAGAGTATTCAAATCCAGTCCACACGCCTTAATAAATGAGATGATACATCTGACTCAAAGTAGCCATATATATTCTTCTCTCCCTTATCAGGTTTGAATATCTAACAATTTCAGGTATACAGTTTATTATCTGGGTGGTTTAGTTATATTATTAATCTAAATTTAGCCTACAATTTAAATGAAAGTGTAATGTTGAACATTAGGAATGAAGGTAGCTTCTTAGAAAAAACGCATGTTAAAAACAAATACCACATGGACTCTCATAGAATTGATTCTGACTCCTAAAAACTAGAGGGTAAGAACAAAACTGTCTCCTAGGATTTCTAAGGCTGTAAATCTTTATTGAAGTATTCTGCCACATCTCCCATGGAGCAGTTCATGGGTTAAAACCACTAACCTTTTGATTAGTAGCCCAAGCTTAACTCCTGCTCCACAAGTGCTTCATAACTTATTGAAACCTTTTACTGCTGTGGTTAAGTGCCATTGCATTGGTTTTGACTCAGAGACCCTGTGCAGGGTTTCTGAGGCTTTAAATCTTTTTGGAAGCAGAAATTGCCATCTTTCTCCTACGGAACAACTGACGGGCTCGAACCACAGGCTTTGTATTACGCAGTCTAGTGATTATCGTATGGAGCCACCACACTTGAGCGAAATACTTTGTTGTTGTTGTTAGGTGCCACAAATTGGTACCAACTCACATCAACGCAAGGCACAATAGAACAAAACATTGCCGGGCCCTGCACCAACCTCACAATCCTTGCTACCATTGGATCCATTGCAACTGTCACTGTGCCAATCCATTTACTTGGGGATTTTCCTCTATTGCTCCAACCCTCCACTTTACCAAACATGATATCCGTCTCCAGGGTCTGGTCTTTCCTGACAATATGTCTCAAGTATGAGAGACAAAACCTGGCCATCCTGGCTTCCAAGCAGCATTCTAGTTGTACTTCTTTCAACACAGATTGGTTGGTTTTTCTGGCAGTCCATGGTACTTTTCCTATTATCCTTCAGTACGATGACTCAAATATATCAGTTATTCTATGGTATTCCTTATTCACTGTCCATTTTGATATGCACATTAGGTTATTGAAAACACCACGACTTCAGTCAGGTCCACCTTAGTCGCCAAACTGACATCTTTGCTCTTGAACACTTGGAAGAGGTATTTTGCAGCAGGTTTGCCTAATGCAAATGTAATTTGATTTCTTGACTGCTGCTTCTTGATGGTTGTTATGAAAAAATGAAGTCTTTTGCAACGTTAATCTTTTCACAATATATGTGTGTGTTGTTTATTGGCCCAGACGTAAGGATTTTTGTTTTCTTTGCATTGAGCTGCAGTTCATACCAAAGCCTGTGGTCTTTGATCTTCAGCAGTAAGTATCTTAAGTCCTCTTCCCTTTCATTAAGAAAACTTGTATCAACTGTTTTTTAACACAGGCTGTTAATGAGTCTTCTTCTAATCCTGAAGCCCTGTTTTTCTTCATGAAATCTAGCTTCTCAGATTATCTGCTCAGTTTACAGATTGAATAATGTGATGAAAGAATAAAACTTTGATGCACACCTTTCCTAATTTAATACCATTTGGTCTACCTTCTTCCATTTGAACAACTGCCTCTTGGTCTATGTACAGGTTCCTCATAAGTACAATTAAGTATCCTGGAATATTCATTCTCTGCAATCTTGTCCATAGCTTCTCATTATCCACACAATCAAAAGCCTTTGTGTACTTAATAAAGCATATGTAAACATCTTTCTAATATTCTCTGCTTTCAGCCAAAATTTATCTGATGTCAGCAATGATATACCACATTCCTCATCCACTTCTGAATCCAGTTTGAACCTCTGGAAGTTCTCTGTCAATGTATGATTGCAACCATTTCTGAATTACATTTAGCAAAATTTTACTTGCATGTGATATTAATGATAATGATTTCCGCATTCCATTGGGTCACCTCTCTTTGGAGTTGCCACAAATATGGATCTCTTCCACTCAGTTGGTCAGTTAGTTGTCTTCCATGTTTCTTGGCATAGATGAGTGTGTGCCTCCAGTGCTGCATCAATTTGTTGAAAGCTGTCGATTTGTGTTCCATCATTCTTAGTGCCTTGTTTAGCCAATGTTTCCAGTGTACCTTGGACATATGCTACCTCTTGAAATGGTTGAATATTGACCATTTATTTTTGCTACAGTGACTCTGTGTATTCCTTTCACCATCTTCTGATGTGCTTGTCATCATTCATACTTTGCCTATGTTGTTGTTGTGTGCTGTTGAGTCAGTACCGACTCATAGTGACCCTGTAAAGGTTTTCTAAGGAGCAGCTGGTGGACCTTAACTACCAATCTTGTGGTTCAAAGTGACCTTGCAGTCCAGTGCATTCACCCACAGTACTACATCAGGGCTCCTGTTGACCATAGAATCCTTCAATTTGCAATTGGTAGCTTTAATTTTTTTCTTCAGTTCCCTCAGCTTGAGAAATGCTGAGCATTTTTTTTCCTTTTTGTTTTCTAGCTCTTTGTCTTTTCCACATTTTGTTACAGTAATTCACTTTGTCTTCTTGAGCTGTCCTTTGAAGATTTCTATTGAGCTCTTTTACCTCCTCATTTCTTCAATTTTCTCTAGCATCTGTACACTGGAAAGCAAGTTTCAGAGTCCCTTATGACATCCATTTTGGTCTTTTCCTTCCTTCTTAATGACTTTTTAGTGTCTTCCTGTATGATGTTTTTGATGTCATTCCACAACCAGCTGACCCTCCTGGTATTTAAAATACCCATGGCTTTCAGAATCACAGCAACATGCAAGTCACCACTGTACAACAAACTGACAGATGAGAGGTGGTGAAACAATTTAGAGACTTCTAAATTTTTGATTAAAACTATAAAATTGTGTTTCCATTCACAGCCTAGTAAATTCATACCTTATGTTATCTATCTTGAACTATTTTAAAGACATAATACTCAGTAAAATGTGGGATCTTCTATAGTTAATTAATGATTACTTTAAAATATTTCTTTAAAAGAGCTACTAAATAATTTTATAGATATTATTTACAGAAAAGACAAGTGATGTAATTGTTAGAGCTATTACAGATTACTAATGTTCTGTTAGGTAGAAGAGTACCCAAACTCTGAAAAATTCATAAATCAATAAAAACTCCCTTAAAAAGATAATTAGCTACTCTATGATTGCTAAGCGTACAAAGTTAATTTTCTCCCTAGTTGTCCCAAAAGGAGTTCTGGTAGCATAGTGGTTAGGATTTGGGTTACTAACCTCAAGGTCAGTAGTTTTAAACTACCAGCTGTCCTGTGGGAGGAAGACAAGTCTTTCTGCTCCCATAAAGATATATAGCCTCAGAAACCCTATGCAGGGTTGCTGACTCCGCGGCACACCACCATTATCCCACTACCAGTGGTCCCAAACACTATTTCAGTTATAACTGTTTGTGAGTAAACATTAGAAAGCTATAAGTGAATCATTTAGAATGGTCATATTCAAGATGGTTTTATTTTTCTTAACAGCAAAGTACAAAATGAGACAATGCTGTATTATAGGTACTGTGTGTTTCTTTATCTGTGAACAAAATTTAACTACTAAAATGCAATTATATATGTGAAAGGCTAACGTGGCAGCGTGAATGGAGGATCTGTTGTTGTTAGGTGCTAGTCTATTTGTTCTAATTCATAGTAACCCTATGTACAACAGAATGAAACCCTACCCGGTCCTGCATCATCCTCACAATTGTTGCTATGTTTGATTCCATTGTTGCTGCCATTGGGTCCATCTACTTTGTTGGGGGGTCTCTTATTTTTTGCTGACCCTTCATTTTACCATGCATAATGTTCACATCCAGCAGCTGGTCCATTCTGATAATATGTTCAAAATAAGGAAAATGAAGTCTCACCATCATCACTTCTAAGGAGCATTCTTAGATGTTTATTCTTCAGGTAGCCAATGGTGTTTTAAGTAATCTTTGCCAACACTATAATTCCAATACATCAATTTTTCTATGATCTTCCTTATTCATTATCCAACTTCCACTTGCATATGAGACATTCAAAATACTATAGTTGCACCTTACTCCTCAAACTGATATCCTTTCTCTTTAACAATTAAAAGTCTTCTTTTTATGCTTTTTATATCATTCAATATATTGCACATAGAATCTTTAAATACTGCAAGTAGACGTTCTAATTTTTCCTTCAGTTCTTTCAGCTTGAGAAATGCTTATTGTGTTCCCCACTTTGGGTTTACTAACTCCAGTTCTTTGCATATTTCATTATAATACTTGACCTTGTCTTCTTGAGCTGTTCTTTGAAATTTTCTGTTCAGCTCTTTGACTTCCTCATTTCTTCCATGTGTTTTAGCAACTCTATGCTGCAAAGCATGTTTCAAAACCTCTTCTAAAATCCATTTTGGTCTTACTTTCCTGTCTTTTTTTTTTTTTTTTACTGACCTTTTGCTTTCTTCCTGCATGATCTTTTTGATGTCATGCCACACTCATCTGGTCTTTGTCTATTAGTGTGTAATGCAGCAACTCTGATCTTGAGATAGTCTCTAAACTTAGGTGGGCCATGTCCAAAGTCATAATTTTTCTCTTTTGGACAGGTATTAGTTTTCTTCAGTTTCAGCCTGAACTTGCATATGAGCAATTGATGATCAATTCTATAGTCTACCCCAACCTTGTTATGGATGATGATATTGAGTTTTTGCACTGTCTCTTTCTACAGATGCAATCAGTTTGATTACTGTGTATTTCATCTGGTGAGATCCATGAGTATGATCAACATTTGCATTGCTTAAAAAAGGTATTTGCAATGAATAACTCATTAGCATTGCAAAATTTTGTCACATGATCTCTAGCATAATTTCTATCACGAAGGACTATTTTCCAACTACTGATCCTTCCTCTTTGTTTCCAGCCTTTGCATCCCAATTGCCAGTAATTATCAATACATTTTAATTGCATGTTTGCTTGATTTCAGACAAAAGTATTTGATAGGATTCTTCAATTTCTTCATCACTGGCTTTAGTATTTGGTGCATACATTTGAATTATAGTGGTGTCAACTGGTCTTCCTTAGTGGCATATGGACATTACCCTATCACAGACAGAGCTGTATTTCAGAGTACATATTTAAACATTATTTTTGATAATGAATGCTACTTCATTCTTCTTCAATTTGTCATTCCTGGCATAGCAAACCATGTGATTGTCAGATTCAAAATGGCCAATACCAGTCCATTTCAGCTCACTAATGTCTAGGATATGGATCTTTATGTGTTCTATTTCATTTTGACAATTTCCAATCTTCCTAGATTCATAAACATGAGCTACACATAAAACTGGAACTGTGTTGGTTATAGAAGATACTCACTGTACTGAAGGCACAAAGACAGTGGTTTGAGCTCACTTTGCTCTTGCAAAGATTTACAGTCTGGGAAAACCTATAAAGGGTTTCTATGAGTTGGAACCAAATTGACCGCACTGAACAACAACAACAACAAAAGCACATAAAACTATACTATTCTTACTTAAAACATGAACTGATGAAAATCCTTTGTTTCTGACAAGGCATTTTATATTTTTTCATCATCCAGGAAACTGTGGCAGACAAACTTGCTAAAAAAAATTTCAGACCCTTCACAGTACCTTACAGTGCGTCAGAACTCCAGATTTAGCTATCAGTTCACAAGAAGAAAACCAGGTTATGGAATATTCTTAAAGTTGTTAGTTGCCCTTGAGCTGAATCACTTCATGGTGACCCCAAGTATGCAAAGTGGGACTATGGCCTTTTCAAAGCAAATCACAAGGTTTGTCTTAAGAAGCAGCTCTGGATGGACTTAAAACAGTGACTAATATTGGAGGGCTAAATTGATAGTGTCACCCAGGACAGTTGTTGTTGTTATGTGCCCCTGAGATGGTTCTAACTCATAGGAACTCTGTATAGGGTTTCAGAAGTGGCTGGTGGGTTTGAATCACTGATCTTGAAGTTAGAAATCCTATGGCACCCAGGAGTGGCACCCAGGAGACAAAATTTGTTAAGCCAGGAATGTAGGGAATTTTATACAACAAATGACTTAGTCTCGTAAGAAAAATCATATATATTCCTTGAGGAACACTGTGGCTCCATATGATAAGCACTGAACTGTTAATCTTAAGATTGGTGGTTCAAGGCCACCAGTCATTCTGCAGAATAATGAGGCTTTCTGCTTCATAAAATATTTAGAGCCTCCAAAACCCTATATATGGTCTCTATGAATAGGAACTGACTTGACAGCACTTTGCAAAAACAACATAAGGTCTTTGTGAGTTGGAATTGACCCTATCCAGTAAATGAAAACAACCCCAGCATTGATAGCGAAGTTCAAATAAAACAGAAAACAACAAATGCTGGTGAGTGTGTGGAAAAATGATATCCCCCTACATTTCTGGTAGGACTATAAAATGGTACAATGACTGTGGAAAATGAAATGACACTTCCTCAGAAATTTGGAAATAGAAATAGCTAATGACTCAGCAATCTCTCTACTTGGTATACATCCACAAGAAACAAGAGCCAGGACACGAGTAGATACATGCACACTGATGTTCGTCATAGCTCTATTTACAATAGCTTAAATGCTGATCAATGGAAGAATGATTAAACATACTTTGGTACATACATACAATGGAATATCATACAATTCTGAAGAATAATGATGAATCTGTGAAACACCTCACAACATGGATGAACCTGGAAGACATTACACTGAGTGAAATTAGTCAAGTAAAAGAAAACAAATACTGTATGAGACAGCTACTGAAAAATCTCAAGAAAATGTTTTAATGTTAAAGAAACAATATTTAATTGTTACCACATGTGGAGAGGAGAGAGAGTAATTCACTGGCTAGAGGGTTAACTTGGATGATGGGTAGGGCACTATTCAAGAAGAGGGAGGTTGGCAGAAGAATGATGAAGATAAGTGATGACATAGGGAAGTATAGTAAGGTGAAAGTGGATAGATGTAAATAGTACTATATATACAACCTTGGAACAAGAGTGTTCTTCTGGTAGATATATGAACAGATAAATAGGTTGAACTGGTATGGGAGAAAGAGTGGGAGTGGACCCATAAATATATAAGGGTTCAAAAGAGGATAATTGTACATGGGTATTTACATTTGCTACAAGCACAACCATGACTGTGGTAGA
>NW_006408765.1:278594-279770 GCF_000296735.1 Chrysochloris asiatica
ACTGATCTAACCATTTCTGGAAGAAAGAAGAGTGATGAGCATTGAAGATGTTTGGAATCATTGAGTCCAACACACCAATGGAACATGTGAACATCAGTCTTCAGGACTCTTAGACCACAGGAACTAGAAGATTCCCTGATGCCAACACCAACTGCTCTGAAAAGGATCACCGTACAAAATCCGTGCTAGAGTGGGAGAAAATGTGGAACACAGCTTTAAATTATTTTTAAAAAATGACTGGGTTTATTGATGAGAAAGAGATTGGAGGAACTATGTTCTGCAATGACCCTTCAGGTCTGTGAAGGAACTCACCCTCATGGCACAGTTTTCAACCAAGAAGTAGATAAATAAATAGGGGTCACAACAACACTACTGAGGTATGCTCATCATGGAATGGTCAGTCATTCAAAATAAAAAGGACATTTACCTAAGGATAAAGTTCAGAAGGGTTGAGAAGTTGGGTGGCATGAAAATAGATACCACAGGGAGGAAATGAGATGAATGTTGCTGCATGAAGGGAATTACAATCAATGAGATGATGCAAAGTATATGATTCTTTGAGTACAAAACTGATAATCTTGTCCATAAACCTTCACTCAATTCACAACAAAAAGTTAAAAATAAAACATAGAAATAAATATAGAAGAGAAAATTGTGCTTTTACATAGCCATTTGTCATAAAGTTGAATTCAACTCATGATGACCCCATTTGTATCAGAGCAGAAATGTGCTTCATAGGGTGTTCAATGGCTTAGTTTTAGAGTTACAGCACAAGATCATTTGTCCCGGGCATTTTTCAGTGGACTTCAATGTTAAACTTTTTAGTTAGTAGTCAAGTGCATTATTATATACAATCCAAATTATAAGAGACATATCAATTAATTATAATATGACTACATAATGTATTCATATTAATGAATAATTGTATCTTTATGCAATTTATCATTGATATCACTGATACCCAATTAACATCCGGGCAAGTAAAGTTTTACTAAAGGTAATACAATCATTGCTACTAAATGTAATATCCCATGTGAGTAAATATCCCATGTGAATCAAGGAAACGTCCCATGCAAATAAATATCCCATTCAAGTAAAATTTTACTAAAGGTAATACAATAATTGATATTAACAGTAATACAATCATTGATATCCTATGTGACTAAATTTTACTAA
>NW_006408765.1:284323-286195 GCF_000296735.1 Chrysochloris asiatica
TTTTCCCCTGCTGGAGACACTGCTTTCCAAATGAGCCAGCCCTGGCCCTGCCCTCTAAACTCTGCAGTCGCAGGAGCAACCTGCGGTCTCTGCAGGCAGGAGTCCCAAAATACGCACCTTTCTTCATCCTTATTAGTGTGATTTCTCAAAAATGTATGTTCAGGAGACTTTATGATAGTTTTAAAGCCATGGGACTGGTATATGAACGTTTCCTTTGTGAGATCCTACTCATTTTTCCCCCGGAACCCCGTCCCTACCTTGCTTCCCTGGCTGTCCTGCCGTTCCGGAAGTCTCTGCTTCTTCCCACAACCCATTTTTAATCACCAATACGTATCCTAATATTTTGTTACTCCTTTCTAGGATGACCCCAAGCATTTTATTATTATTAATGGGTATATAATCACAGTTGAAAAGTGTGAAAGTTGAAAAGTTGAAAGTGACATCAGCTACCAAAAGAATCAATAGATCCATTTTGGAAGAAGTGCAGCCAGAGTGCTTCTTGGAGGCCAGGATGGCCAAATTTTTTCTCTCATACTCTGGACATAGTGTCAGGAAGGAGCAGTTACTGGAGAAGGATATCATATTTGGTAAGATGGAGGGTCAGAGAAGAAGAGGAAGATGCCCAACGAGATGGATTGGCCAAGTGGCAGCATTGATGGACTCAAGCGTGGCAACAATAGTGAGTCTGGCTCACGATCAGGCAGTGTTTCGTTCTGTACATAAGGTTGCTGCTCTGAGATGGTAACGACTCGATGGCACCTAACAACAACAACAATCACAGTTTTATCTTTGATTGAACCTGTCCTAGAATATTGTGCTGAAATTATGATTTTTAAGACCTGTAGTCACTATGTTGTTTCCAAAAACCTGAGCCTAAGAAAAGAGACATGTGTAGTTTTTCTTGGCAGGTTATCATTAGAAAGAGGAGTGGGAAATTGAAGTATAAAAGAGAAAAGAAAATAAGAAATGGTGGGTTACCTATCTGATTATCATTAGGAGCAAGTGGAGCTAAATCAGAACACTCAAAAAAGAGCCATGTTGAATGTTCTTTTGATATTTCTAACTGAGGAATAGAGAATTATGAGTATATTCCAACAATTATTTTAGAAGATTTTCCCCACAGAGTGTTAACTTTCTCACATGTGTATCATGAATCAGTTTATACAAGGTAAGAGAAAAATAAGTTAATCACATGTATTGTTAGATTGTGTAAGCACAAAGATGGTTGCCATAGCAACAAAGTAACCCAGTGCCTTGAAAAGATTAATTGAGACACAAGAGATGTTCAATAATATTCAGCTCCATAAAAGCCTTGAACTTATATGAAATAAAGGAAAAATAAAAATTTTTTCTGAAATGATCTCAGTTAGTCCAGATGGTAACTTGCAATTTGAAGAAAATACAGTGTCAAACAACAACAAAAATTGCACTTGCTTTACCTAATGACTTTCCCATAACATTTTGGAAGGGAAATATTGATAGTGTTAAAATTTGATCATTTATTTAAAAGACAAAAACTGTCTTCAGGAATAAAGGTTTTCAACCTTATTGATAATTAGGACAAAAACTGTTCTCAGAGTCAAAATCAAAGATATAATCATGACAAGAGTATTTAAGTGATGTATAATTATACTTCAAGAACCATCAGCTATTGGCTAATGAATATTTACATGACAACTGAAATAGAAATGGACCACTGAACTTTAAAGAAGCCATTTTGATGTACTTCTTCTATTACAAAATGGTCCTTGTAAAACTTTTTTAAAAAAGTAAATGAGAAAAACTTACCTTAACAATTTTTGAGTAAATAAATAAACATTGGAATAAAAATCACATTTATTACAAACCCACCGTTCATCAGTTTGTTGTAAT
>NW_006408765.1:286345-292839 GCF_000296735.1 Chrysochloris asiatica
CCATCAATGATGCCACCTGGCCGATCCTTCTCATTGGGGGTCTTCCTCTTTTTCTCTGTCTCCCCATCTTAACAAGCATGACATCCTTCTCCAGCGACTGTTCCCTCCTGACAATGTGTCCAAAGTATGTGAGACAAAGTTTAGCTATCTTGGCCTCCAAGTAGTACTCTGGCTGCACTTCTTCCAAATATGTATTGCTAGGACACTAGAAAATATATCCTTGAATATAACCCACCTGAATTCAGAGACCATTTCAAGAACAGATTTGTCATGAATGACCAAATGCCAGAACATCAAAACATCATATACAGAACATCAAAAACATCATATACAAAAAATCAAAAGGTCATGAAAAAGACTAGAAAGAAAAAGAAGACAAAAATGGATGTCAGAAGAGACTTTGAAAAATGCTTTTGAACTTAGAGAAACTAAAGCAACAGCAAGAAATAAAGAAGTAAAAGAGTTTAGCAGAAATTTTCAAAGAGAAGTACAAGATGACAAAGTAAAGTATTATGATTAAATGTGCAAAGACCTGTAGTTAGAAAAGAAAGAACAAATTTAGCATTTCTCAAACTGAAAGAAATGAAGAAAAACAATTCAAGCTTCAAGTTGTAATATTTAGGGATTCTGTTGACAAAATATTGAATGGCACATTAGTCATCAAAAATAAAATCTAAGAAACACACAGAGTCATTGCACCAAAAAGAATTTGTGGGTAGTCAAACATCTAAATATTACCACATGATCAAGAATAGCTAATATTGGATGAACAAGTCCAAACAGGACTGAAGGCATTGGCAAAATAACAAGACTCCAGGAACTGGCATAATACAACCGAATGGAAGAGATCCATGTTTGTGCCCTTTCCAAAGAAATGCGACACCATAGAATGCAGAAATCATTGATCAATATCATTAATATTGCATGCATATCAAATTTTTCTGAAGATAAGTACAAAATGGTTGTAGCAGTATATCAATAGAAAGTTACCAGAAGTGTAAGTCAGATTTAGAAGAGGACATGAAACAAAGGGTATCATTACAGATGTCAAATGCACCTTGGCTGAAAGCAGAGAATATCCGCAAGATGTTTACTTGTGCTTTATTAACTATACAAAATCATTGTTCTGTGTGGGTCATAGCAACCTATGGAAAGCATTGTAAAGAATGGGAATTCCAGAACACTTGATGAAGGATCTGAATATAGAACAAGAGGTGGAACAAGAGGACACTGAATGTTTAAAACCAAGAAAGGTGTGCATTGGTGTTGTATCTTTTTATCACACTTACTTAATCTCTATGCTGAGTAAATAATCTGTCAAACAGAAATATATGAAGAAGAATGTGGCATTACGAGTAGTGAAAGAATCATTAACTAATTGTGATACAAAGATGACAAAATTTTACTTGTTGGAATTGAAGATTTGAAATACTTACAGATGAAGATCATTTAATATTTAGTATGGTTTACACCTTAATGTAAAGAAAATGAAAATACTCACAACTGGATCAATGTATAACGTTGTGATAAATGGAGAAAAGGTTGAAGTTGTTCAGCACTTCATTTTGTTTGGTTCAACAATCTATGCTCATGAAGGCAACAGTCAGGAAATCAAAGATGTATCACATTAAGCAAATTTGCTGCAGAAGATCTCTTTAGTGTGTTAAAGAGTAGAATTATCATTTTAAGCACTAAGGTGGGCCTGACCCAAGTCATAGTATATTCAACAGCCTCATATGTATATGAAATTTGTACATTGAATTAGGAGGACAGTAGAAGAATTGATGCATTTGAATTATGCTTTTCACGATGAATTTTGTCAATACATTGAATCTTTGGACCAAACACATCTGGTTTGGAAGACATACAGCCAGAGTGTTCCCTAGAGGAGAGTGTGGCTATACTTTGTTTCCCATATTTTGAACATGTTATCATGAGGGAACAATCTCTGTAAAAGTACATCATGCTTGGTAAAGCGGATGGTCAGTGAAGAAGAGGAAAAACTGCAATGAAAAGGATTGACACAATGGCAGCAAAAATGGCCTCAACTTTACAAAAATTGTGGGGAGATATAAGACCCAACAGTGTTTCCTTCTGTTGTTCATAGGATCACTATGAGTTGGAACGGTCTGGAAACCACCTAATGACAACAACAATAAAGATATTGCAAACATCACATGAATATTATATTGAAAAAGTACTAATTATTTTTTTGTTGTTCTAAAAAGTTCACTTTACATTACAGAGAATGATTTACTATGAAACACTGACATTAGAGAAATGTGGTTATTTTAAAAGATAAAGACCTGTGTGTGTGTGTGTTGGGAGAAGAAGCATGGCTCTTTAAAGACAATAGATTTAAGTGTACATGGCACCATAAAAGAATCCAGTGCCATAAAAAATACTGAGGGGGACAGATCTGGTGAGATTGGTATTTACAGGGAAAAAATGGTAGATTTTTGTGGATTGGAGGTATTATGACATTATCTAATGATGTTCTTTGGGCAGTGTGCAAAGACTGCACCAACTGTGTCTAACTTGAGACTCTACCAGTACTCCTGGTTTTCCTCCAGTTGTTTCATGAACTCCTAGCTGATTAGCTTTCATTGATGAAAATCCAGTTTCTTCAGGTTTAAAGTCACACCTACATTAGCTCAGTGTGGATCATTCATTTCATGTTGTGCTTACACTTAATGACTGTGTCTATACATCAGAAAATAAAGTGCTGACTTGTCAACAACATATGTTATCTATTCTAGTTATTGATCTAGAAGGGAACTTGAATGTCTAACTTCACTAAAATAAAAGTCACTAAAAGAAATGGAAACCTAAAGCCAGAAGAAGTAACGGGATTCTCCCATGCTTTCGGCCTTTATTAAATTTATTTTGCATTATAACAAGATATGTTGTTGTTATCTGGTATTTTGTTGACCTCTTACTAATGGCACCCCATGCACAACAGAACAAAACTTTACCTGATCTTTTTAGAAGACCACCAGGCCTTTCTTCCTAGTCCTTTTTAGTCTGGAAGCTTAATTATAACCTTTTCAGCATCATAGCAACACAAGCTTCCCCTGAGAGATGAGTGGCAACAGTGCAGTCTCTGAAAATGGAGCCTAAATCTCCCACATGGAAGGCAAGAATTCTATCACTAAGATACCAGTGGAAATAGTAAACATTTTTGGTAGCTAATTTGATGGTTGGATGTTTAGTCCACCTAGAGATGATTCAGAAGAAAGACCTGGTGATATACTTCTAAAAAATCAACGTTGAAAATCCTATGGAGTAGCTTCTGATCTGACACACATTTAACTGCCATAAATTGGAATGGAAATAGCAGCAACTAACAGTATAAGAGGCAATGGATTTATTCCCAATTTAAATAAATATGCGACACTAAATTACCTACATTGACTCAAATCCAAACAAATGGAGAAAAGTATAGTTATTTTATCATGAAAAATCACAAAACTAAATAAGGTGGGAAGAAAATATAATATTAACAACTTTAAAGATTTAATTTCATAATTACAAAAACAGAGCTCCAAAGGTATTATGAGACTGATTTAGAATGACACAGTTGATGGAAATTCTAGAATAATAATCTTAATATATTCACTTAGGTTTACATGTATCATAGTATAACGTTGTTGTTGTGTTGTGGTGAAGTGCTGGCTTGTCAGTTCCAACCAATAGTGACCCTGTATAAGGTTTCAAAAGAGCAGCTGGTGAGCTTGAACCACCAACCTTGCAATTCAAATAGCTTTGCAGTCTGGCACATTAACCCACAGTGCCACAAAAATTTGTTTGTTAAAGTCATCTACTTGTAGTACTTCTATTATGGCAGCACTAGCTAATTTAAAAATGAATAATCCATTGTGTTCTTTATTTTTGTTTTATGATTGGACATTAATTATCAGGAAAATGTATAAGCAAAATTTGAAATTCACAGTGTAGAATTTAATTACCATATAATGAGGAATCTGTACATGGACCAAGAGGCAGTTTTTTAAACAGAGCATGGGAACTCTGAATGGTTTAAAATTATGAAAGGTTTGCAACAGGGTTGTATTCTTTCACCATACTTATTCAAACTGGGTGCTGAGGAAATAATCCAAGAAACTGGATTATGTGAAGAAGAATATGACATCAGGATTGGAGGAAGCCTCATTAACAGCCTGTGATATGCAGATGATAACAGCCTTGCTTACTGAAAATGAAGAGGACTTAAAATACTTACTGATGGAAATCAAAGGGCACAGCCTTTGGTATGGATTGCATCACAATGTAAAGAAAACAAAATCCTCAACATTGGACCAATAAACAACATTCTTATCAACAGAGAAAAGATTGTTAAAGTGTTGAAGAGCAGATGTCAGCTTGAAGATTTAAGGTACGCCTGACCCAAGTCATGGTATTTTCAATAACCTTATATGAATGCGAAAGTTGGACAGTGAATAAGGAAGACCATATAATTGATGCTTTTAAGTGATGATGTTAGAAGAGAATATTAAAAGCACCATGGGCTGCCAAAAGAACAAATAGATCTGAGTTGGAAGAAGTACAGCCAGAGTGTGCCTTGGAGGCCAGGATGGCCAAAATTCATCTCTCATACTTTGGACATATTTTCAGGAGCGACTAGTCATTGGGGAAGAATATTATGTTTGTTAAGGTGGAGGGTCAGAGAAAAAGAGGAAGACCCCCCCCCCACACACAGCAAAATGGATTGGTAGTATGGTAACATCAGTGGGCTCAAGTGTGGCAACTATTGTGAGATTGGCCCAGGACCGGGCATTGCTTCATTTTGTTGTGCATACAGTCACTATGAGTCAGTACCAACTCAATGACACCTAACAACAACAACACCATAGCATAACAGGGTAATTTAATTCTATACTGTGAATTTCTAATTTTTCTTATAGTATTTCCCTGATAATTAACGTCCAATTATAAAACAAAAATAAAGAAACAATGGATTATTCCTGTCTCAATTATCTTGTTGTTGTTGTTGTTAGGGAACTGCCAGAGGTCCAAGCTAGATTCAGATGAGGTCATGGAATAAGGGGGATATCATTGCAGGTCTATATACAAGTTCCTCATGTGCACAATCAAGTGTTCTGGAATACTCATTCTTCAAAATGTTATCCATAGTTTGTCATGATACACGCAATTGAAAGTCTTTCATAGTCAGTAAAGCACAGGTAAGCATCTTTCTGGTATTCTCTGCTTTCATCCAAGATACATCTGATACCTGCAATGATATCCCCCTTATTCCATGACCTCATCTGAATCTAGCTTGGACCTCTGGCAGTTCCCTAACAATGTTCAAAGTTATCTTTACCAATAAGATAAAATTTTCTTTTTTATGTTTTTATGGTAGTGGTGGTGGCGGTGACGGTGTGCTGTGTAGTCGGTTCTGACTCATTGTGACCCTGAATAGAGTTTCTGAGGCTGTAAATCTTTATGAGAGCAGGAAGAGTCATTTTTCTCCTATGGAATAGCTGCTAGTTTGGAACTGCTGACCTTGAGACTATTAGTCGGACTGGTAACCACTACACTACTAGAGATCCTTTTATGATATTATACTCATGATTAAATGAATGACTTTGAAAGAATACAGCATAATGATGATATTAATACTATCACTCATAACTGATATTTCTGTTTCCATTTTCTCCAACTTGTGCTTATTTTAAATTTATATTTAATATATGTCCCACTTCTCCTGATACGTTTTCCTGTGCCTTGATTTTTTGCAAAACTGATATCTATTTTCTTATTCTTTCCAATTAAATAATTTGCCTTTTATCTTATCACTTAAGGTTCAAGGGTGCTCATATACATTTGCGACCCAAGGAAAAGAATTCGTTAAATGTCAAAATGTGTAACATGACAGATAAAATCTTGGAAGAACATATATGAGGGCTGCTATTCACCTTACCTGTGTGAAAGCATAAGTATGCAGAATTTATGGTTGAAAAAGCAGTTAATGGCTAAACTGCCTTAGGAAAAAGAAGCAATTTGACAAGATAAAAAAAATGTACTTTGTTTCCAAAGAGAAAGCTCTTTATAAAACTGAAGTACATTGAATTGTGTGAATTGAAAAAGAAAAATTTTATATTACTATCATAAAATATTAAACAGATTATGTTTGTGTTAATTTCTTTTAAGTTGAATCCTGCTTATGGCATACTCATGCTGGTGAAGTAGAATTCTACAGAATTTTAAAGCACTTCACCAGGACTTATCCCAAATCATTTCTCAATGTGTTGAAACCATCAATCTCTCAATAAGTAATCCTGTTCTTAACCATTTTCTGTAGCCAGGGACACTGAAATAGCATATGTTGTTGTTGTTAAGTGCTGTCAAGTCAGTTCCGACTCATAGCGACCCTGAACAACGTTTCCGAGGCTGCAAATCTTTATGAGAGTAGAACGCCTCATCTTTCTCCAGTGGAACAGCTGGTAGTTTTGAACTGCCGACCTTGAGGTTAG
>NW_006408765.1:294084-295135 GCF_000296735.1 Chrysochloris asiatica
ACAAATTAGATAAGTATGGTGAAAGAATACAACTGCGGCACACATCTTGCCTGATTTTAAACTGTACAATGTCCCCTTGTTCTACTCAAACAACTGCCTCTTGGTCTGTGTAAAGGTTCCTTATGAGCACAATCAAATGTTATGGAAAACCCATTCTTTGCAATGTGATCAGTCGCTTGTCATGATACACACAGTTGTAAACCTTTGAATAGTCAACAACTAACAGGTTAACATCTTTTGGGAGCTTGTTGTTGTTGTTAAGTGCTGAATAATTGCTTATATTTAATTAAAATAGGAGAAAATTGATTATTTAAACTGGGGCAAAAGAAAAAGGAAAAGGCAACATTTATGATGAATGTAGTCTCAAGGGCAATACCTAGTGAAAGTATAAATTGAGTGTTTCAATGTTAAATGACTAAACAAATTCATATAACTTCATTATTTATTGGATTGTTAGGGACAGACAACAAAATTAGATACACACACACGCACACACACACACAAAGAATCAGTCATATTATGGTTGCATGCCATCTAGTTGACTCTAAATCCTAGTGACACCGTAGAGCAGATGGTCAGTTCTTTTCCCACTTGGAGCCCCTGAGTGGATTCAAACCTCTAACAAAATCCTCCACTGTGTTGAATAGGACAGAGCAGAACAGTTCTCTAGGGTTTTTCGACTACTTATTCGTTTTGGACTGCCTAAAAAAGGAGCTCTGGTAGCGTAGTGATTACAAATCGGGCTGCGAACCACAAGGTCAGCAGTTTGGAAACTACCAGCTACTCCGTGGGAGAAAGATGAGGCTTTCTGCTCCTGTAAAGATTTACAGCCTCGGAAACCCTGTATAGGGTTGCTATGAGTCGGCACCGACTCCATGGCACATAACAACAACAAATCTTTCTCTGTCAGAGTGGTTTTTGGATTCAAACCATGGACCGTTCAGTTAGCAGCACAATACTTAACCTACTCTACCAATGTTGTTGTTGTTGAAAGCCGTTGAGTCGATTCCGACCCATAGTGACCCTGCATAGGGTTTCCAAGGAGCAGCTG
>NW_006408765.1:296115-296884 GCF_000296735.1 Chrysochloris asiatica
AGTGGTGAGGATTTTTGTTTTCTTGACATTGAGATGTAATCCATACCAAAGGCTGTGCTCTTTGATCTTCATCCGTAAATATTTTAAGTCCTCTTTACTTTCAGCAAGCAAGGTTGTATCATCTGCATATCGCAGGTTGTTAATGAGTCTTCCTCCAATGCAGAAGCCACATTTTTCTTCATAGAACCCTGCTTCTCGGATTATTTGCTCATCATAAAGGTTGAATAAATATGGTGAAAAGTACAACCTTGTCGCACACCTTTTTTAATTTTAAACAATTCAGTGTTCCTGTGTTCTGTTTGAACAACTGCATCTTGGTCCAGGTACAGATTTTTCATAAGCACAATTAAGTGTTCCGGAATACTCATACTTTACAATATTGTCCATAACTTGTCATTATCCACACTATCGAAAGCCTTTGTGTAGTTAATAAAGTATAGGTAAACATCTTTCTGATATTCTCTGCTTTCAGCCAAGATCTATTGGACATCAGCGATGATATCCCTAGTTCCGTGGTTTCTTCTGAATCCGGCTTGAACCTCTGAAAGTTCTCTGTCAATATGTGATTGTAGCCATTTCTGTATTACCTTTAGCAAAACTTTATTCACATGGGCTATCAAAGTGATTGTCTGATGATTTCCGCATTCCTTTGGGTCACCTCTCTTTGGAATGCACACAAATATGGATCTCTTCCAATCAGTCAGCCAGATAGTTGTCTTTCAAATTTCTTGGCAGAGATGAGTGAGTGCCTCCTGTGCTGCCTCACTTT
>NW_006408765.1:297924-303116 GCF_000296735.1 Chrysochloris asiatica
TGCAACACCATTCCTCCTCAATTTTTCATTCCTGGTGTAGTAAACCATGTGGTTGTCAGATTTTAAAAGGCCACTACCAGTCCATTTCAGCTCACTAATGCCTAAGAAAACATTGTTTATGTGTTCCATTTCATTTTTAACAACTTCAGATTTTCCCAAAATCATACTTCGTACATTTCATGTTCCAATTTTCAGTGAATATTTACAGCTGTTCCTCTTCATTTTGAGTTGTGCCCTGTCTGCAAATGAAGGTCCCACAGAGTTTTATACCACCGGCTTTACTCCGTTCGCGTTATCACAGTCAACTCTACTTTGAGGAGATAGCTCTTCCCCAGTTGCATTTTGAGTGCCTTCCATCCTGAGGGACTCATTTTCTGACACTATATCTGACAGTGTTTCTCTGCTGTTCGTAAGGTTTTCAGTGACTAAAGATTCAGAAGTAGTTTGTCACTCTTTCTTCCAAGTCTGTCTTCATCTGACAGCTCATCTGAAACCTGTCCACCATGGGTGACCTTGCTGGTATTTAAAATACTGGTGGCATAGCTTTCAGAATCACAGCAACTCACATGCCACCACAGTAAGACAAAGTGATAGATGAGTAGTACCCATTTGTTTTTAAATGGAAACTGTCACTTTAAATTTCGAGGAGATCTGTGTGCATGCATAGTAGAACCCTCCAGGGGAGGGGGGAAGGTGTCCATTCACTCAGGCATCCCCTCTAGTCACCAGAATACAGGTGCACTGAAAGCAAGAGACCAATGAATAGGACTCCTTAAATCAATCACAGTGGCTACTTCGTAAATAATGCTTAAATAAATATAATTTTAAGCAATTAAGTTTAGATTACACACTAAAGTGGACAATACTGCTTCATAGGATTTTCAGTTACAGCAAATTTTAATGGAGATTGCCAGGTTTCTCTTCTGAAGGGCTCTTGAGAGGACTGACATCTCCAAACCATCAAATTAGCAACCAAGTACATTAACTGCTTATAATACCCAAGGACTTCAGCTTATGTTTAGGCTCAGTTAAAAGGAATGAAGAATGCAACTTGTTAGAATAAGAAATAAATACAATGAAGGCATTTAATTAATATTAATTCATGTATGTATAATTGTTACCTTGACTAGTTAGAAAATAAATTCTGACAATGAAATCTTAGAGTCCTGGTGTGACTCTATGGGCTAATGGGTCAGATTTCAAAGTCATTTGAACTGCAAGGTTGGTGGCTCAAGCTCACTAGCTGCTCCTTGGAAACCCTACACAGGGTTGCTATGGGTTGGAATCGACTCGATAGTGCTTAACAACAACAATGAACTCTTTAATATGGATTATTTATAAAATAGAAACCAGCAACTTAAGAATTTATACATAGAACCCTTTTGGGTTTCAGTTTTACCTTTGATAAGTCCTGATGTGGTACTGTGGATTAATAGCACTATACTTCAAAGTCAGATTGAACCACAAGGTCAGTGGTTCAAAGTCACCAGCTGCTTCTTGGAATATCTATACAGGGTAGCAGTGGGTCGGAACCAACTCAATGACACTTAACAACAACAGCAACAGAGCATTGTGGCAAGCGCAAAAATATGCCACAAAACTTCTGGAATACTTCTTATCCCCAGGTAGATTGTAACATAACAGTGGTGCTGGTGGTGGTGGTGGTCATCATGTATCATTGTATCAGTTCTGATTTGTAGTGACCCTGTATAAGGTTTCAAAGGCTTTATATCTGTATAGGAGCAGTAAGCCTCATCTTCTCCTGTGAAGTGACTAATATATTCAAACTGCTTACCTTGCAGTTAACAGCCCAATATGTAACCACTGTACTACCAGAGCTCCTAATGTAACAGTATCAGTAACAACCAAAACAGCATCAACACTATCTTCTGAATGTTAGGTTCTAGGACAGTTTTCAATTTTACATAGATTATAGAAGTGCTTTATACACATTATATATCAGTGCTTAAGGAGTCTTCTGCTAACTGTAAGGTTGATCAAACCCACCAGTCATTCCATCAGAAAAATATGTCATAATTTGCTTCCATAGAGATTACTATCTTGGAAACCTTATGAGTAGTCCTACTCTAGCCTATGCAGTCATTTTTAGTTAGAATTGACTGGAGGGCATGGTATATAGGTTGACTGGTCATACAGAAGACATCAATAATCAAAATGCTGCACAGAAAAAACTGTATAGAAACATCATTTTAGCAATACAATCAATAGAGTCTTCTTTAAGAACTGTAACGTTCGATGATACACATTGTGGTGAATATTAGGATTTTAGACTGCTGTAGGATAAGCACTGGAACACAAAGTCAATTTGAACCACAAGGTCAGCAGTTCCAACCCACCAGCTGCTCCTTGGAAACCTTATAGAGAGTCGCTATTAGTTGAAACCAACTTGGTGCCATTTATTACCAACAAACATGCCTAATGAAAACTCAGAGTTTTACAAATAAATAGTCCAGTTATTACAGCGAAGTTCGTTTTAACTAAAGACTTCACTTTTCCTAGTATAAGTTAGAACAAAACTAGTTACTTCTACTAAATAAAAGTTATAGCAAAAGAAAAAAATAATTTGTTTTTCTTAGCCTTTTTTCCCTATACCCTAAAGTGAATTTTAAATGATCAGTAATTAGAAAAGATAAAAGAATAAAAATGATCTCAGGAAAAGCTCTTCTTCTGGTTTTGCTCAGTTCTTAAAATATTTATCTCTTAAGTTGGTATCTATTAATATTTCAACTTTTAATACATGGATTATATATAAATATGCTGGTCAACATTAGCAAAATTTTAATCAACCATTATTTAATGATGGCTGGAATATACTCCACATGTACATAAGAATAGATTTTTTTTTAAAAAAACAATCCATGCCAAATAGTGTCATGAGAATGAAGATGTTCTATTTTGGGACAATATGCATAAGATGAGATGTGTAAGAAAAAAATACATAAACAAAGGTAATAATTTATTTACTTATTATAGCTGTCAATCACTTTACCTGTGTGTTGCTGTAGGATCAACATTGAACTGCAAACCACAAGGTCGACAGTACAAACTCTCCTACTGCTCATAGGAACTCCTATACAGGCTTGCTGTGAATCAAAACCGACTCATCGGCACTTTACAACCACAACAGCTACTGGTTCTAGACAAAGAGATGAAAAATGTGACATTTTAATCTAAATTCTTTGTCAAAGAGTCCAAGGCTGAGAGTTTAACATCTATACACCAAGCAATATGGGTGATTTTAGCTTCCAAAGACAGACAGAAACTGAGGAGCCCTGGTGTGGTGCTGTGGGTTAATGTGCCAGACTGCAAAGTTGATTTGCAATGAAAGGTCAGAGGTTCAAGGGGTTGGAACCAGCTTGATGGCACAAGAAAAACAGCAATGAAGTTTGCCCCTGATTTTTTATTTTTCTTTTTTGATAATTATCAGAGAAATTAGCATTCAAACAACTTTTATTGGAATTAAAATAATATATGATAGCTTATGCTTCTACTATCATTGGAGCCTTGTTTAAAAGCTATATTTTTAATGGAAAAGAATGTTGCTAATTCTGTCGAGTTGGTTCTGACTCATAGTGACCCTGTATAGAGTTTATAAGGAACGACTGGTGGGTTTAAATGGCCAACCTTGTGGTTAGCAGTCCAGTGCTTATCCTACAGTGCCATACCAAGACACCTAATGCAAAATAGTGATGGTGGTGATGGTTGTGGGTCACAGAATTGGTGCCAACTTGCAGAGACCCTGTATATGATTTCTGAGGCTGTAAATCTTAACAGGAGCAGAAAGTCTCATCTTTCTCCTACGGAAGACTGATAAGATTCAAACTGCTGACCCTCTGGTTAGCAGCCCAATTCATAATCCACTATGCTACCAGGAATCCTAAATGGAAAAGAGTAGGGTGAGTTCCAAAGAACACAGTATCATACTTCTTACTATTGACAATTGCATTTCTGTTCTTTTTGGTTATAGACAAAAGACATCTTAATATAATCAGCCTCAAACCTATCTGAGCAGACACTTACAGTCTTTCTGCTCTCTGTGGTGCAGACCTTGATTATCACTTGTTAATTGCCTAGAGTTGGTTCCTGGCTCATATCAAGCCTGTATAGGGTTTCCAAGGAGCAACTGGTGGGTTTTAACAAACAGCTTTGCAGTTAGCAGTCCAGTGCTTATCCTAAAGTGCCAAACGAGGTCTCTGAGAACAACTGTATATTTATTTGCATCTTTAAGACTTAAAGATTTAAAAAACTAAAAAAAACCAAGACTGATATAAATGGTTGTGGCTAAAATCAATCAATAATCCCCAATAAAAGTATTTTCTAGGTTTTCTATAAAATTCCATCTTAAAAGTTGGATAATTTCTGTGGGTTTTTATTTTTTATTTTAGGAAATTAACATTAAATAAAGTCTCTAAGCAAACATTAACTGCTCACAAAAGGTATGTTTACCTGAATCTCCTTTTATTAGATTTTGTTTTTTAAATATTATTGTTGTTAATTGCTTTTGAGTTGGTTCAGACTCATAGTGACCCTCTATAAGCTTTCCAAGAAGTGGCTGGTGGGTTTGAACCACTGACCTTGTGGTTAGCAGTCCAGTACTCATCCTATAGCATCACACTAAGATTCCACATTTTAGATAAATGTTATAAAATTTGAGTCTAAAAGTAAGCAGTCATGATTAGGTAAGGAGTGGGAGAAAGATTCATCTAAAACATTCCCTATCTGGTTTTCTATATTTTCAAATGAAAATAGACTTTCTAAAGATGTCTGAATCAAATAGATAAAACACACCAATGTATAAGAAGCATGAGTATGGTACATAGTCCTATTGACTATTTTTATTTAATTTTAAAAACTCCAAATGCCATACAAATCCATTTAATGTAATATGAATATAACTTTTTTCTCTAATAATACTCTTTCAAAATCAAAAATGTTTAGAAATTTAGCATACTTTTATACTACTTTACTTTTTCATTTTTATTTTAATTTCAAATTGTGTCATTATTTTTCAAGAGAAATTTTAAACATTGTTCCCCGAAGTTTTGAAACATGTTCTTAGTTCACCAGTGGTTTTCAGTCGTCACTATTTTATCTATCTATCTATCTATCTATCTATCTATCTATCTATCTATCTATCTATCTATCTATCCATCCATCCATCCATCCATCCA
>NW_006408765.1:303252-308187 GCF_000296735.1 Chrysochloris asiatica
GCTTACATTTTCTATTGAAGTATGCTATGATCATAGCCCTTCAAACATTGAGAGTCCTACTGATGGCTTCTGCCTCAAACTGAGCAAGGGATAATCACTTGAAACTGGCAATCAAGCTTGCCCCCAGATTCTGTTTTCACTACCTTAACCAGCTCCTCTCTGGTAGCATAGTGGTTACAAATCGGGCTGCTAATCTCAAGGTCAGCTGTTCAAAACTGCCAGCAGTTCTGTGGGACAAAGATGAGGCTTTCTGCTCTCATCAAAATTTACAACCTTGGAAACCCTATTCAGGCTCGCTATGAATTGACGCTGACTCCACAGCACACAACCACCATCACTTCTATGTAATTAACAAGCTTTCACATATGTACTGAAGTAGTTCATCTTCATTGATTCTCTTTAATAGCCCCGTTGTAGTTTCTGACTTAAAACAAAACATAATAAAAAATCTAGGGTCACATAAATAGTAAGGGTGGAGGACCAGAAGATACTTCTTGAAAGAAAGACCAACAGGAAAAATACAATAATGGAAGTCCAACTGACTGCTACAAGAACAAGCAAGTTGCTCACCCAGAAGACATCAAGGCAAGCAGTCAGGTCCCCTCAGGGAAAACCCCCTTCCAAGACTGAGACTCAGTGGTAATACATGAGCAGACACATGCTCTGACAGTGACCACGTTGGTCACCGATAAGGAGAAGTGAGGGAAAAACAGCAATGAAGCTGCGAGCTAAGTTCAACCACATTCAATACACTCCTATGAACCCAGATGGAGACCTGGTTGGCCATCTGTTTGCCAAGACCTGGGGACTCCTGGGCCCAGAGTCAGTGATATGGCCACAGAGGACTAGAGTGGAGAATGAAGCATCCAGCTGATAAGAAGAGAGGGCATGTGCACAAGAACACTCACACTTACAGATAATACCCACGTGAGCTGAGTTCAATGGCTGGATGATCAGAGCTCAACTAGAAGAAGAAAGAAGAGGAAAAAAAGAGTAATCTGATACAATTTGATGAACTTGATCTATACCTATGGATGCAGTAGCTCAAAAGAGGGAACAGATCTTTACAGCAAGGATCATTCCCACCCCCTCAATACACAGGGTAGACAGGGATGGGCAAGTTGGACATTAGCTACCCAAATTGGGGGTGTGTCTGTGTGGCTACAAAGGGACTGGGTTACAAGCATTCAAGAGGGAGCCTAGATCCAGAGGGCTCAGAGGAAGGTAGAATCTCCACTGAGTAGTATCCAATCTGTCTGGGTGGAACTGATGAAAGGAGATGTGGATAGCACTCATGTGGTACAATGTTGTTGTTGTTGTTATGTGCCGTGGAGTCGGTTCCGACTCATAGCAACCCTGCACAGGGTTTCCGAGGCTGTTAATCTTTACTGGAGCAGAACGCCTCATCTTTCTCCCACGGAGAAGCTGGTAGTTTCGAACTGCTGACCTTGCAGTTCGCAGCCCGATTTTAACCACTACGCTACCATAGTAAATAATTACCATCCGGACTGACTGTGAGGGTTGGAAATTTAAAAGTAGATGTTTTGTAGCAAAAGGAGGGGAGTGGCTAACTTTGCAGTCCAGGAGCGGGTGACCCTGGGACCATCAAGGGAGAAGAGCGGAGTATGGGACCCTACCCAGAGAAGCAGTGACCCCAGAGATGGAGGCAGAGACGATGATGTGGAGATATGGAGTGGTTAGGAACTCTGGGCCCAGAGAGGGAGAGGGGCTGTGTGCTGACAACCAGGGGCAGGCTTGCAGGGCGTACCCTTTAGTTGGTTGATGATGCATGGAGGGCATTGTAACCATGGCAATGAAATGATATACAATAGGATGAATGTAAAGCTAATTGTCTCCCGTGTAAACTGTCACATAATTCACAATAAAATACTTTAAAAATATAGTAATGGTGGAAGATTGAATGAGAACAAAGACCATCTACTTTCAAAATGCAGGTTTATAAACACTTGAATTTAAAAAGAAAATGAGATAGATCTAAATTTACTGGTTTAGAGGATATTTTACAATTTATTCTTAAGTATCAAAATAAAGCTAGATGTTCTTGTTGATAAGTGCCATTGAATCAGTTCTGACTCATAGCAACCCGCTAACAGCTTATATATTTGATTTTTTTGTGAAAGAAAGAGTGAAAAGTCCAAAACTTCAACATATAAAATATAAATGCTACAATAGATTTATCTAAAGAAAGGGGCATATCTGGAAACATATATATGACAGCTTTTTAGAATGAGTTAGAGATAGATTGGTTAGGAAAGATGAGTGGAAATCATTGGGAAAGGGGTAGGTAGATAGTTATTGTTCAGCCTTAATATTTCCAGTGCTGTTACTTTGATGGTGGAATCTAATAAGATATTTTTATATTCAAATATACACATATAGACTTACACAAAGAGATTTACAACAGAAAAAATAAAGTTATGTTCTTCATTGCTTATATGTGTAAGTCAAATGAGTAACAAGTGTTCGATTGTAAACATTTTAGTTATTGTCGTTTTTTAGTTTCAGATATTAGCTTGTTGAATGCAGGGAATCTAGAATTTTCATTTAATATAATATCAACATTGCCTACTACAATTCCTGGCATATATATTAGGGACTCAGTTCACATTTATTTGATGCAACTTCATTGAAAATGCTTTTATCATCCGTAATTGTCAAATTATTAAGAATTATTGAGAATGACACTTATGCATTTAACTAAATTTATAGTAAATACAATAAAATTCTCTTGTGATATATCTGTGAAATTTTTATTTTATTTCTTTAAAATATTATTAAGTCAGGGATGGCAGCAACTGCATCATTCATCTTATATTGCCTCCAGGAACCAAAATAGTGACATTCACAAAACTAATTTTTGTGTGCAAAATATTTTGCTTAATTGAATTGAATTGACTTGGAATTACCTACATGTTTATGGATGCATCATGGAATGTACTTAGCTTTATATGTCTTCCTGATTTACAAAATAAGATAATCATTAAGCGTTCAATTGAGTTTTGTAAATTCTTAAATTAGGGCTGGGAAAAGTAGATGGTTTACATACAGAAGAAAATTAATGTAACATACTAAGCATTTGCATGTTTTGCCATGAGTGTAGTGGTTATGAATCGGGCTGTGAATCGCAAGGACAGCAGTTCGAAACTACCAGCTGTTCCGCGGGTGAAAGATGAGGCTTTCTGCTCCTGTAAAGATTTATAGACTCAGAAATCCTGTACACAGGGTCGCTATGAGTCAGAACCGACTCCGTGGCACATAAACACCACCACCACTTTGAAAACAACATAATTAAATAGTGAATATTTCTATTATATAGCCATATCAAACTGAAGGGTTACTGTCTTCAAGAGACCAACTTAAAAAAAAAAAAAAAATGTTTCTACCTAACAATCCATTTATTTTTCTACTGCTATGGTTCTATCCAAATTAATTTTTCTATAAATAGAAATAATTTTTTATCTTAATAAGTTCAGAAATATTCATCAAGATAGACTAATTTTTTAAATTCTGAAATCAGGTATTCAACAGTAGCTATTTCCAAGTATTAAATAATTGTTGTTATGTTAATTCTGACTCAATGTGACCCAATATGTGTCAGAGAAGAACTATGTTCTATATGTTTTCAATAGCTGATTTTTTTTGAAATACATAACCAGGTCTTTCTTCTGAATTTTCTTTGAGTGGATGTGAACCACCAAGCTTCCATGAGCATATCAATTCTTTGAACTACCTAAGGATGTCTTTGCTATATATCAGAACTTTGTATGTTCATACATGAAATCCTGGTGTGAGTCTGTAGAATAAGCCTGGGCCTGCTAACTAAAAGATCAGTAGTTCAAACCTACCAGCTACTGAGAAAACCTATACAGGATCACTATGAGTTGAAATCAACTCAACAGCATTTAGTAACACCACTATGTTCATATATAGACAGTGACAACAACAACAAAAAATTCACTGCAGTAGCATAGAGAGACTTTGAATTCTAATCTTTCTTTCTAATATCTCATAGATGAGGATTATTTGAACATGTTTGTAGAAAAATGGAATAATCCATGAGGAGACATTGAATTAGTTGAAGAATACTATAACAAGTTAAAGAACAAAGCTGTACTACTGTATTATTTCTCCATTATCTCCTCAAGCACTTCAACTGTGTATTATGGGTTTTTAGATATGTGCACTCTATCTGCTGCTTAGCAGTTCATACTCATATGCAATTTGTTCCTACATAAGGCTCTCTCCTACTCATGCTCTTGACATTCATAAATAAATCGTCTAGCCTATTCAGTACACTGCCATTTTCTTTCTATAGTGCATACACATAGTCCAATACTGGTCATAACATATTATAATATTAATTTTTTATTTTCAGCCAACACCTAAAGAATGTGTTGTTGTTAAGTGCCATTGAGTTGATTACAACTCTTAACAACCCTGCACAGGGTTTCCAAGGAGCAGCTGGATGGTTTGAACTACTAACCTTGTGTTTTACAGTCCAATGCTTAACCTACAGCACCACACCAGGACTCGAAAGAATGTATAAATACTTTGAAATTACGAAGTGGTTTCATAGTTTTAACTCTATTATTTGGCACAGTGTTTGATATATGATAGGCATCCAGAAAAATTGAAAGAATGAAATGTAAGGGAGATAAACAGTTTTAAATTATAAGATATTAGAAGAAGCTCCAGGAATTTATCCTTGATATTGACCAAGAGAGAAACTCTGTCAACAAGTTGGTTCAGTGGAAAGTCAATTTTATCAACAAAATAATGTAATATAGAATGTGCTTGTAATATAATATTTGGATAAACACTTTAAGAATCAAATCCAATGGCTTTTAAAAAATGTTTTATTATGAATTAGGTGATAGTTACATGGGAGAATATTAGTTTTACATTCATCCTATC
>NW_006408765.1:311021-321925 GCF_000296735.1 Chrysochloris asiatica
CCATCGAGCCTAGGAAATTCACATTCAAAAGTACACAATTTCTTACTGCTGCTACAAGTTCCACTGGCTATAAGCCTTCAAACTTTTAAAATATTCCTACCTATGTGGTTCAGAGTTTTGGAGCTCTACCCTGATTCTGCTTTGCCTGGTATTCTGTGGTATTGTTGATGTCAAACTTCACCGTGTCTCTACTTTATCCACCATCAAGCCCTGCCTCCCCAATCTTTTTTAAAATTCAAATGCTCCTGTTTTTAATTTAAAATTTAAAAGGTTCATATAAAACAAACTTAAATGTACAGAAATTTAAAATAGAAGATTTATTGCTATTTTTAAGTGCTCTTGAGTCAGTTCCATAGCACAGCCACCCTTCATAGGATTCCTGAGGCTGTAAATGTTTTCAGGAACAGAAAGCTTCAGCTTTGTCCCATGGAGTGACTGGTAAGTTTGAACCACTGAACTTTTGATCCCCAGTTCAGAATATATAACTTGTTACTGTTGTATGGTTCTGACTCATTGCAACTCTGTATAGGGTTACTGTGAAGTAGCTGATGGGCTTGAATTGCTAATATTTTGGTTCACAGTCTAGTCCTTAGTACCTCTAAAGTATAAAATTCACTTTCAATCAGTTGATACTCAACAATTCCCTTGGTTTAAGAAATTAGAAACATAATTAACTGTAGTATAGTTATTGCTTTAAGTTTTCCATAGGTAACACCAATGTTGAATTTTAAGGCAGTATTTTGTATAATTATTTTATAAATATATGTACATGCCAGGTAGATTTTGCCATCCTACTTTGATTTTCTGTACGCAAGTACCATTTTAAAATAAGTACATTTGTTGTGTATAATACATAAAACATATCAATGCACTTATTTTAAAACAGGACTTGCAAATAGTAAATAAAAATAGGACCACAATATCTACATGGTATGTACAAAAGTAAGGCAGTTGTTAAGTATGGTCTAGTGACTTCAGAGTTATTGAGATGAAAGAATGAGTTATGGGTTTAAACCATTAACTTTACAGTTAGAAACCCAGAGCTTATCATACAATGCCATACCAGAACTCCCATAATTAGTAAGTATATTTCATCAAGGATTCTGAACAAATCATGATTGGGAAGATACTTTGAAAATCTTATTATTTAATCATTTCCTGCTAGCAAAGTGAAGATTCCCTACCTTTTCAATCTTTGCCTTACTGTGGTGGCTTGTGTGCTTCTATGATGCTGAAAACTATGGCACTGTATTGTATGCTAGTATTATAAGTACTAGCAGGGTACACTTATGGTGGACAGGTTTCAGCTGAGTTTTCAGACTAAGACAGACAAGGAACACGGAGAAATAGTCTACATTTAAATTATTAGTCTCAGAAAACCTTATGAATAGCAGTGGAACACTGTCAGATATCACCAGAATACTGAATATTGAAACATGATGAAGAACACCAGAATATTGTCAGATATAGTGCCAAGGATGAGCCCCTCAGGTTGAAAAGCACTCAAAATATGACTAGGGAAGAACTGCCTCCTGAAGCCCGAGTTGACTAAAAGCATTCCAGACCTTCATTTGTTGATGGGGTACAACTCAAAATGAGGAGACACAGTTGCAGACATCCATTAATAAGTCAAGAATGGAATGTACAGAGTATGAATCTAGCAAAATTATAAGCTGCCAGAAAATAAATGGAATGTATAAAGATGGATATCTTAGGCTTTAGTGAACTGAAATGGACTGGTATTGACCATTTTGAGTCTGACAATCAAATAATTTACTACTCCAGAATAACAAATTTAAGAGGCATTTGCATTCATCATAAAAAATATTATTTCAAGATCTGTCTTGAAATATAATGCAGTCTGTTATTGGATAATATCTGTATGCCTACAAGGAAAACCAATGAATACCACTATTATTCAAATTTATCCATGAAACATGAAAGCCAGTGATGATGAATTTGAAGAACTTCTCCAACTTCTTCAGTCTGAAGTTAATCAAACATGCAATAAAGGTGTATTGATAATTACTGGTTGGAATTATCAATACCATAGAATAGAATACTAAGGTTGGAAACTAAAAGGATCAGTACTTGGAAAATAGGGCCTTGGTGATAGAAATAATGTTGGGGATCACAGGATAGAACATTGCAAGACCAGTGACTTGTTCATTGGAAATGCCTTTTTAAAACAACATAAAAGATGGCTATCTCACCAGAGGGCAAACACAGAAATCAAAATTACTACATCTGTGGTAAGAGGCTATAGAAAAGCTCCATATCATTAGCCAAAACCAGGTCAGGGACAGACTGTGGAACAGACCATCAATTGCTCATACACAAGTTCTGCTGAAGCTGAGGAAAAGTTTTTAAAGTCTACAAGGGTCAAAATTTGACCCTGATATTCTATCAGAACTTAGAGATCATCTCAAACAAATCTGATGTGTTAGACACTGATGACCAAAGACCAGAATAGTTGTGGGATGACATCAAGAACATTATACAGGAAGAACGCAACAGGTCAATAAGAAGACAAGAAAGATAGAAAAGACCAAAATAGATGTCAGAAAATACTCTGGGACTTGCTCTCTAGTGTAGAGATTATAAAACAAAGGGAAGCAATAAGTAGATAAAAGAACTGAACAGAAAATTTCAAAGGATTGCTTAACAAGACTAAGTCCAGTATTATAATGAAATGTGAAAGATGTTTAGTTAGAAAAACAAAGGGAAGAACACACTCAGCATTTCTCAAGTAGAAAGAACAGAAGAAAACATTCAAGTTTGACTTGCAAAATTGAAGGATCTTATGAGAAAATATTGAATGGCACAGAAAACATCAAAAGAAGATGGAAGGAATAAACAGAGTCACTGTATCCAAAAAAAAAAAAAGGATAATGTTCAGTCATTTCAAGAGATAATATATGACCAAGAGTCAATGAAGTCCAAGGTTCAATGAAGATATTGGTGAGGAACAAGGCTCTGCAAATTGATGGGATATAAATTGAAATCTTTCAACAAACTGATGTAGCACTGGAGACAATCAATTATTTATGCCAAAAAATTTGAAAGATTAGAACTGATTAGAAGATATCCATATTTGTGCCCATTCCAAAAAGAGGTGATAGAATAGAATGTGGAAAACATCAGAAAATATCATTAATATAACATGTAAGTAAAGTTTTGCTGAAGATAATTCAAAAATGGCTGCAACAGTACATTGAATTACCAGTGGTTCAAGCTAGATTTGGAAAAGGACATGGAATGACAGATATAATTGGTGACATCAGATGAATCTTGGCTAGAAGCAGAAGAATTGATGCATTGAGTTATGGTTTTGGAGAAGAATATGGAAAGTACTTCTAGAAGACCAAACAAATTTGTGCTTTATTGACTAAGCAAAACTGTCCATTGTGTGACTATGACAAGCTATAGAAAACATTGCAGAGAATAAGTATTCCAGAACACTTAAATTGTGTTCGTGAGAAACCTGTACATAGACTAAGAGACAGTAGTTTGAACAGAACAAGGGGGCAAGGGTACACTGAATGGTTTAATAACAGGAAAGGTATGTGCCAGAGTTATATTCTTGCACCATACTTATTCAGCATGCATGCTGAACAAATAATATAAGAAGATGGAATACCTTATAATTTGGATTGAAGACTCATCACCAACCTGAAATATACAGACAACACAAACTTGCTTGCTGTAAGTGAATAGGACTTAAAACATATACTAATGAAGCTCAAAGACCACTGTCTTCAGTATGGGTTGCACCTCGATGTAAAGAAAACAGAAATCCTCACCACTGGACCAATACATAACATCTTGATTTATGGAGGTTGAAGTCGTCAAATGTTTCATTTTGTTTGGATCCATTATTAACACTCATGAAACAACAGTCTAGAATTCAAACTACGTATTTCATTAGGCAAATCAGCTGCACAAAACCTTTAAAGTGTTAAAGAGCAAAGATATAGTTTAAGGAGTAAAGTGTGACTGACCCAAGCCATGGTATTTTCAATAGCTTAATATATATGTGGAAGTTGGATAAATGAATAAGGAAGACCATAGAAGAATTGATGCATTGAGTTCTGGTGTTGGAGAAGAATATTGAAAGCACTGCTACAAGAACAAACAAATCTGTGTTGGAAGTACAAACAGAATAATCCTTAGAAGGCAGGAAAGTGAGATTTTGTCTCTCATACTTCAGACATATTATCAAGAAAGATCAGTCCGTGGAGAAGGACATCATATTTTGTAAAGTGGTTGTATTATTGTTAAGTGCAATCGAGTTGGTTCTGACCCATATTGGCCTTGTATATAATTTCCAAGGAGCAGCTGGTGAGTTTGAATCACTGACCTTGCAATTCAAACCAATTTTGCAATCTAGCGCATTAACCCATAGCACTACACCAGGAGGGTCAGCTAAAAAGGGGAAGGACCTCCCCCCCACCACCCCGCCCCAGTGAGATGGACTGGCACAGTGGCAGCGGCATTGGGTTCAAACTTAATAACCATTGTGAGGATGGTGAAGGACAAACACAGTGGTTTGTTCTGTTGTTCATAAGGTCTCTATGAGTAGGAACCAACTTGATGGCTCTTAGCAACAACAAATCTTTTCAAGGAAACTTGATGTGGTACTGTAGCATAAGCACTGGACTAGCAACCACAAGTTTGGCAGTCTAAACCCACAACCATTTTCTAAACCTTTTCCAGAGTTGCTGTGAGTTAGTACCGACTCTACGGCACACATTACCAACCTTCTCAACAGCATCACTGTTCTCCATTCCTGTCTTTCTTCCTTCCTCTACTTCTTGCCTTCCTGTTTTCTTCCTGCCTTCTTCCGTCCTTTTTTTCTTTCTTCTTTCCACCTTCCCTCCTTCGTTATTTCCCTACTCTCTAATTTTCCTTTCTTTATGTGCATCAACAAGATTATTTACCCCAGACAAAAGAGCAGCATTTTTTTTTTTTTTTTTTTTGTTACAAAACTTCTACCTTTACAATTGTGATTCCTAGTACTGTTGTTTTTTGTGTTTGTGTTTTTTTTTTTTTTTTTTTTTTAATTTTTAACCCATCATCAAGAACTCTTGTATCATCTCTCACTACTTGTAAATATATTTCTTTATCTCTGGATAAGTCTTATTATCTCTAACTACAGATTGCCTTTTTCCCAAAGAGTAACATACAAGTTTCACCATCCACCACCCTTTGCCAACCAGTCAACACTGACTCATAATGCCTCTATATAGGGTTTCTGAAACTAAAAATCTTTATGGAAGCAGTAAGCCTCATCTTTCTCCCATGAAACCACTTGGATTTGAACTGCAAACCTTGAGGTTAGCTGTTCAGTGCTTATCCTACAGCACCACAATGGCTCCCTCTGCCCATAAAGACTACTTAAAATAGATGCTTCTTTTAGATAGACTTGTGTCCACCCAAGATATGTGTTGTAAATCCTATCCTCTATGCCTAGTATTATAAATTTTTGTTATGCTAAAGAGGTAGGATTAAAATAGAGTGTTCTGTAGGTGCTTTCTTTTCTTTTTTGAGTGAGGGTTTATAAAGCAAATCATCAGTTTTACATTTAACAAATCATGCACTTCACTTCAACACAGTGATTGCAATTGCCTCAATTTAACATCATTTATTCCACTTCCTCCCTGTGATTCTTGTTTCCATCCCTTTTTATTTTCTGACTCTTCTAAATTTTGTCCTTAGGAAAATTCTGCATTTTGATCTTGAACGGTTGCCTATTCTGTGGAGTGCATACCTCAGTTATGTTGTTGTCCCCCTACTGCTTGGCTGAAAATTGAGCCATGATGGTGAGTTCAATTCTAGACATGAAGGGTGACCAAGCCATAGTCTTGCATTCTGCAAGTCTCTTTATGACCAGTATACCTGGTCTTTTTTCTGATTTTGAGTTTTGTTTGACATTTTCTCCCACTCTATCCAGAACGTTCTAATGTTTTTGTTTTGTTTTGTTTCTTGTTTTTTAACACAGTCAGTTATGGTAGCCAGACATCATGTAGTTCTTCTAGTCTAAGGGTCATGGAGACTAGCATTCATATATTCCACAAGTCCATTGGATTGTTTCCAAGCATCTTCAGTTTTCATTACTCTTCTTTAATGAGAGAGAGACCAATAGTTGCACCTTAAATAGCCACTCATTAGTGTTTAAGATCTCAGTTGCTACTCACCAAAGTAGTATGTTGAACATCATGTTTGTAGACCAATTTATCATAGTGTCCCCTGAGGCTATAGTCCTGAGCCCCCAGGCCCAGCAACACATTCTTTCAAGGTGTTTGATATTGTCTAAGAAGTTTTAGTAGGTTTGTCCACTGTGTGGTCCACCACATCCATGAATATGTTTGTAGTAAAGATAAATATTCCTGTGCAAATCACCTCTGTCTAACCTTTACATATTTTGGGTATACTTACACTCTAACTCCCACATTTGTTCAGCCTGTGTATCTATGCATGAATTTATCCCTAGATCATCTTTATTGCAGGATTGTATACGTAACAGCATTTACCTCTATTCCCTTTAACTCTTGAACTCTTTCTTGTGTCTTCCCCTGCTTTTATCATTCTTCTGCCAACTTTCCTCTTATTGTATATTGTTTTCCTTATCACTTAAGGACTCCTGATGTCATACTGTAGGATAGGTACTGGATTACTAACCACAAGGTCAGCAGTTCAAACCCATCAGCTATTCCTCAGAAAACCTATACAAAATCATGAGTTGGAACAAACTCAAGGGCAATTAACAGTTACAATATCACATAAGTAATACATGTCTAAAGTCTAGCCAGTGAATGATTCCCTGTGCCATCTCACCCCTCTTAACCATCAAAGGATATTTCTTTTAGCATGAAATCCTTTCTTGACTTTTTATAGTAGTGATCTCATGCAATATTTGCTCTTTTGTGATTGACTAATTTCACTTAGCAAAATGTCCTCCAGGTTCATCCATAACATGAAGTGTTTTGCAGATTCATCATTATTCTTCAACATTGCTTAGTATACAATTGTGTATATGCACCAAAGTTCATTTCTCCCTTCTTGCATGGAGTCAATCTCTTTTGAAATATAAGTGAGATTAAAAGTAAGTTAACAAGTAGTTGTTGTTGTTAGGTGCCATCGATATGGTACCAACCCACAGCAACCTTATGCACAGCAGAACGAGACAATGTCTGATCCTGGGCAAACCTCACTACCATTGCCACGCTTGAGTCCATCTATACCGCCGCTTGGCCAATCCATCTCGTTGGGGGTCTTCTTCTTTTTCTCTGACCCTCCACCTTACCAAACATGATATTCTTCTCCAGTGACTGGTCCCTCCTGATAATATATCTGAAGTATGACAGTAGAAGTTTGGCCATCTTGGCCTCCAAGGAGCTTTCTGGCTGCACTTCTTCCACAATGGATTTATTCGTTCTTTTGGTAGCCCATGGTGCTTCTAGTGTTCTCCTTCAGCACCATACTCAAAAGCATCAATTCTTCTATGGTCTTCTTTATTCACTGTCCAGCTTTTGCATGCTTATGATGTTATTGAAAACGACATGGTTTGGGCCAGGCACACCTTAGTCCTCAAGCTGACATCCTTGCTCTTCAACACTTTAAAAAGGTCTTGTGCAGCAGATTTGCCTAATGTAATATGTCGCTTGATTTCTTGACTGCTGCTTCCATGAGTATTGATAGTTGATCCAAGAAGAATGAAGTCCTTGACAACTTCAATCTTTTCTCCGTTGATAAGAATGTTGTTTACTGGTCCAGTGGTGAGGATTTTTGTTTTCTTTACATTGAGATGTAATCCATACCAAAGGCTGTGCTCGTTGATCTTCATCAGTAAATGTTATAAGTCCTCTTCACTTTCAGCAAGCAAGGTTGTATCATCTGCATATCTCAGGTTATTAATGAGTCTTCTTTAATCCTGATGCCACATTTTTTCTTCATAGAACCCAGCTTCTTGGGTTATTTGCTCAGCATACAAGTTGAATAAGTATGGTGAAAAAATACAACAAGTGGAGATATGGGGCAAAATAGACACAAAATCACATAGAACTCTGTAAAGAATCAGGAAGCAGAAGCTGAGGAGACAGGATTTTCCTTCAGAGAAAACCTTCCCTAAACTGAAAGAAACTACATTTGTAATTATTAAAGTGAAAACCTTATGGTATTTCTGTGATAGCAGCACTGGATAAATAAGATAGATCCCACAAGAGGTAATGAGAGTTTTTATTGAGATCAAATTTGAAAACTCAGGGGGAAAGTATTTAATTGTCTAATACCTACCAGTGTCCATGGCCCAAATCAATGAAGAAATGACAGTTTAATGAAGAAATGAAAAATACCTGCAGGTATTCTGCATGCTCCCTCTTTGTCCTGAAACTGTATTATATGTTTCTCTCACTTTGCCTGGAACACAGTGTAAATAGGAACAGGCAACTCTATCTACCCAACCCCCATTTTGCAATGTCAGCATTTAGCAGATATTTTGAAAATGTTGTGCTCAAGTTTGCAATTATTAAAGAAGAACTATCTATCTCTTTCTTCAATTTTGTCAGTGTAGATTTAATATATTTTGGGACTCTTCTGTTTTTATTGTTGTGAGATGCCATAGATTCTGTTCCAATTATAGCAATGTTTTGTACAATTAAAGGAAATGATGCCCAGTTCATAGACAACTTCATAATATTTGCTGACTTTGAGCCCATTGTTGAAGCCACTCTGTCAATACATCTATATTAGGGTTTTCCTCTTTTTCACTAACCCTTGACTTTACTAACTATGATGTCCTTTTCCATGTACTGGCCCCTCCTGATAAGATGTCCAACTACATGAGATGAAGTTTTTATGTTTGCTTATCTAAGGAATATTCTAGCTGTACTTCTTCCAAATCACATTTGTTTGTTCTTCTGGCTTCTGTGGTAATTTCTATTTTCTTTATTAACAGCATAATTAAAATGCATGAATCATTTTGGCCTTCCTTATTTACTGCTCATCTTTGACATGTAAAATGACATATAATGCAATTGAATGTACCATGACATGGGTAAGGCACCCTTAATCCTCAAAGTGACATCTTTGCTTTTTAATACTTTAAAGGGTCTTTTCCTACAGATTTGTTCAGTAAAATATGTTATTTGATTTCTTGACTACAGCTTCAATGAACATTGATTGAAGATCCAAATAAAATGATATCCCTGACCATTTCAATCTTTTCTTCATTTATCCTGGTGTTATTGGTTGTTACAGTTGTGAGGGTTTTTTGTTTATATTGTGGTGCAATTCATACTGAAGGCTATAGTCTTTCATCATCAATAAGTACTTCAAGTTCTCTTTACTTTTTGCTAGCAAAGTTGTGTCATCTGCATTTGTTGTTAAGTGCTGTTAAGTCATTTCTGACTCATAGCAACCCAGTATAGGGTTTCTGAGGAGTGTCTGGAAGGTTTGAACTAATGACTTTGTGGTTCAAACCAACCTTGCATTATCCTAAAGTGTCACACCATCACATTGTTAATGAGCATTTTTCCAATCTGATGCTATGTTCTTCATATAGTTCAGCTTCTTGAATAATATGTTCCACATATCTATTCATTAAAAATGGTGAAAGGATAACACCCTGACAAACATGTTTTCTGATTTTAGACCATTCATCCCCTTGTTCTGTTCAAATGACTACCTCTACATCTCTGTACAGGTTCTGCATTAACACACTTAAGTATTCTGGATTTCTTATTCTTTCCATGTTTCCAAGGTTTATTATAACCAATATAGTCAAATCCTTTTTTTTTTTTTACGAAAAAAAAGTTTTATTGTGAATTGAGTGAAGATTTACAGAGCAGACTATCCATTATACATTTAACAAATCATACACTTAGTTTCATATCAATGATTGGCAATCCCTTCCATGTAAAAACCGTTTTCCCTGCCATTGTTACTTCCATTCCATCCTCCTTCCAAACCATTGTGAATATTGTCCTTAGGTATATGTTGCCCTTTTGATCATTAGTGGTTGACCATTCAGTGGTGAACATAACTTGCTAGTGTTACTCCCCTATATATTACTGGGTTTTTAAAAAATCTCTAATGATTAATCTCAAATGGTTAATCATCATGTGGTATGTATATTTCATTAGTGTTGTGCTCCTCCCACCTCTATACATCTATCTATTGCTTATCTGAAAATTGAGGCATGGGGTAGTTTTCTTCCTCACTTGAAGGTTGTCCAGCTCTCATAACCTCAGGATTCCACCAGTCTTTATCAAACCAGTAAGCCTAGTATTTTTATTTATTTTTATGATTTTGAATTTTGTTCCACATTTTCTCCCATTCTATCCAATCTAACGCAATACACTTCAGAGCTGTTGGTAATATTAGCTGGGCCCCATATAGACCTTTTGGTCTCAGGGTCATGCAGACTAATGTTCACATGATCCATTAGTCAATTGGCTTAAATGTTTCCAAGTGTTTTCAGTTTCCATCGCTCTTGTTTCCTTCAGACCAGAAGTGACCAGAAGTTTGCCCATGAGGTTTCAATTCATTCATACAGTGGTTTTGTGTATTCCTTTCATCTTCTTTTAATGTTTTCTGTATTGTTTAATACTTTGTCCATAGTATCTTTCCATATTGCAACTCAAGACTTGACTTTTTTTTTTTTTTTCAGTTTGAGAAAGGCTGACCATGTTCATCCCTTTGGGTTTTCTAATTGCATATCTTTGCACATTTCCTTATAAAATTTTAATTTGTCTTCTCAAAGTGCCCTTGGAAATTTTCTGTTCAGCCCTTTTCCTGAAGTACCTTTTTTTTTAGAAGCTGAGTATTTTTTTTTTTTTTTTAGTGTTTTATTGTGAATTATGTGATAGTTTACATGGGAGAACATTGGTTTTACATGCATTCTA
>NW_006408765.1:322530-323779 GCF_000296735.1 Chrysochloris asiatica
CTTTTTACTTCTGGTTGAGCTCTGATCATCTAGTCATTTCCATAGGTGTAGGTCAAGTTCATCAAATTGTATGAGAATACTTTTTTTTTTCCCTCTTCTTTTTACTTCTGGTTGAGCTCTGATCATCTAGTCATTGAAGCCAGGACAAGTGGGTATTATCTGCAAGTGTGAGTGTTCTTATCCTGCAGTACCGTTTTCTTCTTAATGTTAAAAAGAAAATTCCAGATTATTTTCTGACATTCATTTTGGTCTTTTCTTTCGTTCCTGCCTTTTTAATGACCTTTTGCTGTCTTCATGTGTAATGTTTTTGATGTCATTCCACATCTCCTCTGGTCTTAGTTCATTTGTGCTCAGTGAGTCAAATCTGTTCATGGTATGGCTTCTAAATTAAAATGGGATATATTAAATACCACAGTCACACACACACAAAAAAAGAAATAATAAAGGTAAGAGCAGAAATAAATGAGATGGAAAACAGAAAAACTGTGGAAAGAATCAACAGAGCATGAAGCTGGTTCTTTAAAAGATTTATAAAATTGACAAACTTAACAAAAGAAAAGAGGGAGAAGTCACTTTTTAGTACTCGCTCTAGAAACCACATGGGAGCTATCACAACAAATCAAAGGAAATCAAAAGGATAACAGAATACTATGAAGAGCTGTACTCCAACAAATTCGAAAACTTAGAAGAGATGGATACATTTTTAGAAAAACATGACCTACCTAAACTTATACAGAGTGAAGAAGTAAACCAGAACAGACCTACAACAAAAGAATAAATTGATCAGGTCATCCAAAAACTCCCAACCAAAAGAAATCCATGCCCAGAGGGCTTCACTGTTGAGTTCTATCAAACATTCAGGGAGGAGCTGTCACCAAGTCTACTCAAATTATCCCAGAATATAAAAGAGATGGAACACTTCCTAATACTTTAAATGAAGCAAGCATAACATTCATACCAAAACCAGTGAAGGACATCACTAAGTAAGAAAATTATAGACCAATATCCCTCATGAACATAAATGCAAAAATTCTCAACAAAATGCTAACCAACAGATTCCAGCAGAACATATAAATAATAATAATAATAGTACATCATAACCAAGTGGGTTTCATAAAAGAGATGCAAGATGGTTCAACATTAGAAAAACAATTACTGTAATCCACCATATAAATAAGAAAAAAGAAAAGAACCACATGATCATATCGATTGATGCAGAAAAGGCATTTGACAAAATCCAACATCCATT
>NW_006408765.1:324490-334450 GCF_000296735.1 Chrysochloris asiatica
TCTGGATTGGAAGACTCAACATCTTGAAAATGTCAATACTACCCAAAGAAATTTGCACATATAATGCAATCCCAATTTAGATTCCAGTGACATTCATCAAAGAGATGGAAAAGACAATTACTGACTTTATACAGAAAGGAAACAGACTCAGCGTAAGCAAAGCACTGTTTAAGAAGAAGAACAAGGTTGGAGGCCTCTCACTCCCTGATTTCAAAATCTACTACATGGCTACCATGGTCAAAACAGCCTGATACTGGTGCAGTGGAAGATACATTGATCATTGGAACAGAATCAAGAATCCAGATAATGACCCATCCACATACAGCCAATTGGTTTTCACCAAATTGCCTAGGTATATTACATGGGGAGGAAATAGTCTCTTTAACAGATGGTTCTGGCAGAACTGGAAAGCAATAATTAAAGGATTGAAATAAGACATTTACCTCACGCCCTATACGAAAACCAACTCAGCATGGATTAAAGATCTAAATGTCAATCCCAAAATTATGAAAGTCATCAATGAAAAAATAGGAACAAATGTGAGGGCTCTAATACACGGAATATACAGACTACAAAATGTTTTGAAAACTACACAAAGTAGACAAAATAGATGATTGTGACATACTAAAAATTAAAAACTTATATGCATCAAAAGACTTCACCAAAAGAGTAAAAATGGAACCCACAGAATGGGAAAAAATCTTTTGCAATGGCACATCAGACAAGGGACTCATTTCTAAAATATATAGGAAACTATAGCAACTCTACAAGAAAAAATAAATAACCCAATTAAAAAATGGGCACAGCTTATGAACAGACACTTCACCAAGGAGCAGATCTGGGCAACCAACAAACATATGAAGAAATATTCATGATCACTAGCTATTGTTGTTGTTAAGTGGCATCGAGTCAGTTCCTATCCAAAGTGACCCTGAACAGGGTTTCCAAGGCTATAAATCTTTAAGGGAGCAGAAAGCCTGATCTTTCTCCTGCGGAGCAGATGGTAATTTCGAACTGCTGACCTTGTGTTTCGCAGCCCGATTCATAACCACTATGCTACTTAGAGGGATTGAAACAATATGATCAGAAGTGTATATGGATGTCAGACCTATGTGATAATATGTCTAGAAACAATAGCTTCACATTTTGATGTTTTTATTTAATAAGTGTTTCGATGATTTTGTAGCATTAATTTTTGATTTGCCTCACATAATTACTTTTAGATGGGTTTTTATAATTTATTAGGCCTTTTCTTCTTGGAATATCTGAACATGTAATTGCTAATATCACTCACATAAGCAAAATTGTTTAGCTTGCACCTTAATAAGACACATTTACTATACACTGAAAAGATGTAATTTACTTTTACTTGAATTAATCTGTTATTAAGGGAGTTTCCAGTTAGTTAAGTATTTTCTATAAGAATTTCTCTTAAATCGTAGAGTATTTAAAATTACTTCAGTTGTAAATTTTAAAGACTTTCACAAATCTGAATTGTGCCTGAACAACCAAATGCAACTTAAAGTAATTCAAATATTCATGTGAAAAGTATTACAGATTGGCCATGGCACTCAGGACTTAATTTTCAGATGAAAAGCCAGCTCCCACAATTAATTATACTTGTCTGAGCATTAGTCCACTCCTTTACCTTCCAATTCCAAATAAAACGTGTGGACAGCATCCAATTAACTAAGAAATTTCAATCCACTTGCTAAATTTAATAAATGAGTGTTATCTTTAAACTGACAGCACAAATATGCCTTTTTTTTTTTTTACATTTTTTTTAAACCTTCTAATTTGGTACTGGGTGGGAAAAATGAATTTATACAATATTGGGAAAATGGGTTGAAAATGGAGAAAGCTAAGTTTTGACTTGTAAAAAGAATATTATTGAACAAAAAAGCACAGAACATTGCATTTAATAAAAGCATCATTTAAAAATAGATTTTTCATTATTCTTATTTGAGGCCTAATTTTTGTGTGAATACGTCATATCAAGCAGTGTTGCAACATGGATCAGAGAAGGAAAGGGCTATAGTTAGAGTGAGGTGTATGTCTGCCCTTATATTTTTCATGTAATATATTTCATGTAATCATCACAGATTTTTTATTAAATCTGTTACAGTGCTGATGATGCATCCTTGTCTAATCCCACTACCCTTCTGAAGAATCCATAGGGCATAGGTGCAACACATGAAATAAATCGAAGAGAGAAACTCAAGCAAGTGAAATGTTTATTAAAGCATAGATGTTCTCACAAAGATGAGAACAGGATACCAACTCATGACTGAGGGGAGTGTTCAGTGAATTCCTGATTTTATTTTTTATGCTGTTTTCCTCCAGGGCAGGTTCCAGGTCTCCTGATAGTTGTCTCCTGAGCCTACATTTTCCTATCATAATTTAGGGTCCATAATTGGTCATTTCTTCCTGGATTTGATGTACTGCTTTCCTATTACATCAATTTAATCTTAGCCTTTTCTGTGCATGACTGATTTTGGGGAAATCTCCCTTTTCTATCTTTCCTTTTACTAGACTCTCCTAACAGGTTAGGATATTTACTGCATTCTTTGTGGCTGAGCTATCCTTAGCCTCTCTTCCTTGTTCTAACTACCTAGCACTCCCTTTTACAGATATGGAAATTGAGGCATAGAAAATGTACTTATTCTGCCTCGTGTTTTACAGTCAATAGTTGATTACAAATGCATTATGTTTACAGAGTCCTGTGTTCTACAAGCTGTACTGTACATGTTTATAAGTAGAAATGGTAAATCATATAACACCCAAAAATGCAAGTGAGCTAAAGCACTGATTATAGGGAGACTGAATTCCATGTGCCAGTGAATGAAAATGAAACACACACACAGAAGATACTCTTTCCTCCCTTCACCAATTATTGAACAGTTATTGAGAGCCCTTTTTTGCCCATATCTTAGCAGGTTTTGGTAATATAATTTTAGAGCTATGGTAGTGAGATATTTGGAATAGTCCGTGTGAGTAATCCAGAAACAGAGACCTGAATAATGGGAACATGCTTTATATTTCCACTTTATCTACTCCTGAGAAAATGCGGTGATGAAATTCTCAGAAGAAATTATAAGCCCTTAAGGTAGAAACAATCTTATATTGTTGTTGTTGTTGTTAAGTGCCATCGAGTCGGGTCAATCTTATATTAGAATATGAAAAAAAATCATATTACTTTTATTGGACTGCGTTACATCAAGAGACTGTTTAAAAAAAATACTTATTCTGTAATTTCATTCCTTCCTTCAAATGTGCCTATTGTATAAAAAAAGTGTTAGTTTGTTTTTCTTATCACTACATTGCTCTGTTAGCTGCCATTATTCAGTCATTAATACGGACAAAAATAACAACAAATAATAAGAAGCAGTACCCTGCCCTGTATGATCCTCAAAATCTTTCCTGTATCTGATCCCTTTATTGTGTTAATCCATCTGTGTTAACCCAACTTCTGGAGTGTTCCTTTATTTTCGATCTTCTACTAATCCTCTGGAGTCCTGATGTGGCACTGTGGGATAAAACATTGGACAGAAAGGTTACTTTGGACTGTGAGGTCAGTGGTTCAAGCTCACCAGCCACTCCTTGGGAACCCTATACAGGGTTGTTATGAGTTGGAGCCAACTTGATGACACTAAACAATAAAAGCAACTGAACCTCTACTTTACAAAGCATGATTTTCTTCTCCAGGCACTGTCCTTCCTAATATCATGGCTAAAGTATTTCCAATGATATCCTGCCGTTCTTGTTATAAGGAACATTCTGTCTATACTTCAGAGACAAATTTGTTCATTCTTCTGCAGTCCATGGCATCTTCAATATTCTTTGCCCATACTATATTTAAAAAGTATGCATTCTTCTATGGTCTTCCTTATTCATTGGTCAGCTTTTGCATGCATATGAAGCAGTTGAAAATACCATAGCTTGGGGCAGGTCCACTTTAGCCCTTGAAGTGAAATCTCTGCTCTGTATCACTTGAAAGAGGCCATTTTCAGATTAATTTCTCAACTGTTGATTCCATACATGGTGCTTATGGATCCAAGTGAAATGAAATCTTTGACAAATTCAATCGTCTTTTCTCCATTTATCATGACATTGTTTATAGGTGTTGTTAAAATAATTTTTTGCTTTATTTTCACTGATGTGTAATCCATACTGAAAGCTGTGATCTTTGATCTTCATCAGTAAGCTTTTCAAGCCCTTCAATTTTCAGCAACCAAGATTGTGTCATTGCATATGACAGGCTGTCAATGTCTTCCTCCATTCCTGACACCATGTTCATTTTCATATATTTCAGCTTCTTGGATTATTTGTTCAGAATATTGATTGAATAATTTTGATTAAAGGGTATGACATTGGTATACAACTTTTCCTATTTTAAATTATGAAGTATCCCCTTGTTCTGTCTAAATGACTACCTCTTGAGCTGTACAAGTTCTGAATAAGCAAACTAAGTATTCTTGGATATCCAGTATTCCCAGTGTTGTCTATTGTTTGCTATGATCTACACAGCCAAAAGCTTTTGTATATAGTCAATAAAATACAAGTAAATATATTTTTGTTATTTGCTGCTTTCAGCCAAGTTCCTTTGCTGAATCTAGCTTGAATTTCTGGCAGATCCCTTTGAATTTGCTGCTGCAACTGGTTTCTAGTTATCTTCAGCAAAAAAAATTTTATGTGTGATATTGATGATACCGTTCAATGATTTTTGCTTTCTATTCGGTCACCTTTCTTTGGAATGGGCACAAATAAGAATATTTTCTATTCAGTTGGCCAGCTAAGTGTCTTCCAAATTTCTTGGCATAGATAAGTCAGTGCTACAACAGTTTATTGATACATATCAATTTGTATTCACCAAATTTTGGAGCATAGTTTTTGCCAGTACATTCCAGACAACTTGGACTTTTTTCCTTCAATACCAGAGGTTACTGATCACATGATTTCTCCTGAAATGCTTAAAAGTCAAACAACTTTTTTCGTACAATGATGGCACTTAACAACAACAACAACAATGTGATAACTGGACTTCTGGTATTATGCTGTGGATCAGCACTGGACTGCCAACCACAAGGTTAGCAATTCAGCCTCACCAGGGAGCAATTCAACCTCTTCAGGGAGCAATGAGTCAGAACTGACTCAATAGCACTTAACACAACAACAACATGATAATAAGGAGCTCTGATAGCGTAATGGATACAAGTCAGGCTGCTAACCTCAACATCAGTAGTTTGAAACTGCCAGCTGTTCCGCGGGAGAAAGATAAGGCTTTCTGCTCCCATAAAGATTTACAGCCTTGGAAACTCTGTACAGGGTCACTATGAGTCAGAACCGACTTCATAGCACATAACAACAACAACATACTCTACCACATTCATAATTATAATTGCAGAAAAGGTAAATACTTTGTACCAATATCCTATTTCAAACTCATATATTTATACATCCTACTCTTCCTTGCTTACTCATGTCTCAGTACATTTATCTATGCACAGAACACTGCTGTTCAAAGGTTGAAAATGGACTGAGACATGAATAAGCAAGGAAGGGTGGGATGTATAAATATGTGAGTTTGAAACAGGATATTTGTACAAAGTATTTACCATTTCTATCCTCTTAGCCCCTTAGTCCATGCATAGTTCCCTAAGGCCTCACCTGTCTTCATGATTCTTCTGTCACCCTCCCCCTTCTTGTATATTGCCCTCCCCATTACCTAAGCTAACACGTGTCTACCCACTAGCAATTCTAACAGAAAAGTTATCCTATTTGTTAACATTTTAAACATTTTTAACACACTGAAACATTAATAAAAAATCTTATTATATAAGTGTTCTTCTGTGCCAAGAAATTTGGAGGACAGTCACCTGGCCAACTGATTGGGAGACATCCATATTTGTGCCCATTCCAAAGGAAAGTGACCCAACAGATTGCAGGGATCATCAAACAATGTCATTAATATCACATGCAAGTAAAATTTTGCTGAAGGTAATTCAAAACTGGTTGCAGCATTAAATTGACTGGGAACTGCCAGAAATTCAAGACAGATTCAGAAGAGGACGTGGAATGACAGATGTTTGAATAACTTTTGTTCCTGTCTGTTTGCCTCTCCAGGAAGATTAGGCCTCTGGCAACAAACCAATATTCTAACACATACAATTTCTTTTAACATTCTTTTATTTACATCTTTTTACACATTTGTGGTACAGTACTTCAAAGTTGGTTTGAACCTCAAAGTCAGTGGTTCAAGCTCACAATATGCTTATTGGAAACCCTATACAGAGTCACTATGAGTCAGAACTGATTCTATGGCACTTAACAACAACACATTTCTATTAGTTATTTGCACATGCAAAATATCTCAACCTTGAGGTTAATGTAATTACAAAATAATTTATATAGACTGTAAATAATGAAAGGCTAGTCTAAAATATTTTGAATAATATAATTAATTGTCTATTAAACATGTAGAAAAAATACGTATTTTGTGAATGCAAGAAGTGAGGAACCACGTCCATCTTGCTAAACTTTGATTATCCCTAGAACTGAACAGACTTTAAGATGGAAAATAATATAACTTAAGGTCTAAGAATAATTATATATTTAATCTTTCTGAAAATCATGCTAACTTTTCTCAGAAGATGCTGTCTGGTGATTATTTACATCTTTGATGTCTCTTCTACCTCTGCTCTTGCTCTAAATATATAAATAATATGTATTTATAATACTTATAAATACATAAATATAAATAATGACAGACTCCTGGTGTGGTGCTATAAAATAAATAGTAGGCTGCTAACCCAGTAAGGGAGTCCTGGTGTGGTGCTGTGGATTAATGCTATAGACAGCAAAACCATTTGAACTGCAAGGTCTGTGGTTCAAACTCACCAACTGCTCTTTGGAAACTCCATACAGGGTCGCTAAGGGTCAGAACAAACTCAATGGCATTTCATAACAACAACAAGCCAGTAAGGCTGCAAGGTGATGGTTCAAAGGCATCAGCCACTCCTTGGAAACCGTTGTAGGGGTGGGTAACCTTTTTACTGTCAAAATTTATAACATCATTCACAGGCCACATACAATTATCAACTTAAAAATTATCCTACTATATTTTGTCAAACGTTTAAGTAAGTCATTTCTCATGTGATGGCTGGAATTGTGGCTGCCTTGGCTGGGCCAGGCCAAATGATTTTGAGGGCTTTATATTATCCATGAGCCAGATCTTCCCAACCCCTGCAGGGCCACTATGAGTTGGAACCGACTTTACTACATAAAGAAGTTTTAAGTGCATCTTAGCATGTTTTAACATACATAAATATGATCTCTCTTTTATTTAAGTTCCAAAACAAATTATATAGTTAATGTTTGATAGCTATCTATAAGATTACACTCATCAGTCCTGAGATTAAAATCGCAAACCGTAGAGTATACTTTAAGGCGCTCTGGTAGCGCAGCAGTTACGAATTGGGCTGCAAATATCAAGGTAAGCATTTCAAAAGTACCAGTTGTTTTGCAGGAGAAAGATGAAGATATCTGCTCTATAACGATTTACAGCCTCAGAAACCCTAAGCAGGGTTGCTGTGAATCGGAACCACTCCAAAGCATATAACCAACCATTGAGAAGAGAAATCTGTCATTCTATCACAAAGGAGCTCTGGTAGCGTAGCGATTATGAATCGGGCTGTGAACCTCAGGGTCAGCAGTTCAAAACTACCAGCGGTTCCGTGGGAGAAAGATGAGGCTTTCTGCTCCTGTAAAGATTTACAGCCTCGGAAACCCTGTACAGGGTCGCTATGAGTCGGAACCAACTCCAGGGCACATTACAACAACAACAACACTCACAAATTATAGTGAAAGTATAAATAGCACCAAACTGATTATTACATATCAATCAGCTGCTCCCCAAAGTATAGATAAATGTTAGCATTTCCCATTACCCAATTGTCCAACACACTGATAATATTCACATTTTCACCTATGATCTGGCTTAAACTCCTCAACTCCGTGAGAGAGAATTATGTGGGTCAGATAGCCTAGTTTAAATCCCAGGTCCACTTATCAGTAACTATAAAATCATGAGTAAGTTACTAGACTTTCTACATGTTTCAATTTATTTCTCTGTAAAATGTGGTAGTAATTACATCTACATAATGGTAGAGTCCTGGTGTGCTGCAGTAGGATTAGTACTAGACTGCTAATCACAAGGTCAGTAGTTCAGACCCATCAGCTAATTCACAGAAACTCTTTGCATGGTAGTTATGAGTAGAAATTTACATGATGGTACCTAACAACATTTAAAACAGTTCCAACTCATAGTGACCCTATGCACAACACAAAGAAACACTGTTCCATTGTGCACCATCCTCACAATTGTTACATTTGAGTCAATAGTTGATGACACTGTGTCAGTCCATCTTGTTGGGTGCCTTCCTCTTTTTTCACAGACCCTCCAATTTACCAAGCATGATATGTTATTCTCCAGGAACAGATCCCCCTGAAATCATGTCCAAAGAACAACAGAAGTGAGCCAAAACAGGAAGTGAGTGAATATGCATCAATAAAGAAATTTTAAATAAATGACCATGCACCATGGAATAGAACACTATATAGCAATGACAATGGATAATTCACACTACATTCAAGTACAGGAATGAACCACACAAATATAATACTAAGAAAAATATGTTGTTGTTGTTGTTGTTGTTACGTGCTGTCACGTTGGTTCCAATCATAGTGACCCTGTGTAGGGTTTCTGAGGAGTGGCTGGTGAGTATAAATTGGCAACCCTGTGGTTCAGACCGACCTTGCAGTCCAGTCCTTATCCTACAGTGCCACACCAGCATACACTATAGCACTCTGTTTATATAAAGTACAAAAAGAAAACTAAACTATGTTATAATAAATCGAGAGTGTGGGGGACTTGGGGAGGGAGGCTGCGAGTTAAGAATTGCATTTATAACTGAAAGGTTGACAGTGCAAACCCACCAGCCATTCTGCACAGGAAAGTGGAGGGTGTCTGCTTTTGTAAAGATCTGCAACATTTGAAATCATATGGGGTAGTTCTACCCTGACCTACAGGGCCACTATGATTCAGAATCTACTGGATACAGTGGGTTTGATTTTAGTTTGCTTGTTTAGTCATGATATAAATTGAATAGCACAGAATTATTCAGGGAATATTTGTAGTTGCTTAATTGTGTCAGTTCCGACTCATAGCAACCCTTTATCGGGTTACTTAGGCTGCAAATCTTTGTGGAAGCAGAAAACCTTATCTTTCCTCCATGGAGTGCCTGGTGGGCTCCAGGACTTATCCTACAGTGCCACTTAGTTTTTCCAGGGAAGGTTTGTTGTTGTTAAGCACTGACAAGTCACTTCAGACTTATAGTGACCATGTACAGGTTAACAAGGAGTGGCTGTTAAGTCTAAACTGCTAACCTTTTATCCCAAAGAACCATACCAGGACTCCCAGGAAAGGGTTAGACAGATGCAAACACCACCTTCAGAAGTGTATAGGACTAGAAGGAGGATATGTCAAAACCCAGTAGCTTCTCATTTTTATATTTTGATTTAATAAAGGTGTCTATGATTTTGTAGCATTATTTTTTGTCTTAGCCTCATAACTGGAAGCAAATGAAAACCTGTTTCAACAAAAAGAGATTGATACACTATTTCAAATGCTACTGATAAATTAAGATATGGATTAAACATGACCACTGGATTTTGGATGAGCATGATAAAATAATTTAGTAAAATAGTAAACTGTTGCAGACTGTGCAGAGGTTTGAGGCCCTATAGGCCTGAGTGTAACAGATCTAGCCACTTGGCAGTTAATAGCAAATTGTTTTTCATCAAATTGTTTAATCATATTTATTTAATTCCAAACATGAGCCCTGGATGTCCACAGAGAAATGCAATATTCCCCTAAGTTTCTAAGTTCAAGATTTTCCCCCT
>NW_006408765.1:334766-343677 GCF_000296735.1 Chrysochloris asiatica
TTCTGTAAAGATCCCTCCCTGAAAGAGAGGAAATAAGAGACGGACGCAGACTTAAGTCTGCGAGGGCATTATTTGCTGGCAGAGGGCATTAGTGCTTGCGGGGCATTTTTGCTTGCAAGGTATGAAGAGGCTGTCTGCTGGTTTTGCATCTACTCTGGTCTCCGAGTGTTTCTTTTCTCTCTCGCCTCTCCAGACATCCCACCTAGAGTTAGTCCGAGAAGGGAAAATGTCAGCCACTGAGCATTCTGTCTGGCAGCTTGCATCAAGCCCGCGTGTCTATCTTCTTTGTATCTGTTTTCTCTGTGTCTGCTTTCTCTCTCTCTATCTCTCTCTCGCCATCGTCACCAGACACCCCATCTTCGGGTCCTCACCCCCTTGCCGAGGCCAGACCCCGGCAGTAAACAATGTGATCTGGATGAGTTTAGGAAATGCATAGATATAAGGAACTGAACACTTGATAGAAGAAGCAGTATGAGATAGCTATCTCAGTGAAAAACACAAATCATAGATTCATGAAATATTTTCAGATTTTCATCTGCATTGGGTGAGTTGTGGATGTTAGTCATGATATTTGCATGTTTTTCCCAGGCTTGTTCAATTTTGGTGGACTGATAAGGTGCAGTTAGAGAAGTGAACTTTACCAGAGTCACCGTTTATTTATATATGGCTTAAGAGGGTATATTATAGTCATGAGAAAGTCAAGCAAGGAGTTGCAAGAATATGAAGAATGATTGCAATGACTTAGCATGGACAGGAGAAGAGTGGGGTCAGGAAAATAGTCAAGAATCACGAAAAGTTAGTAGAATTAATATGTTTCTGCATATTGTTTTGGTTTTATTTCACAGATTGTCATATATTGCATCAGTTGATAAGTAAATAGTTGTTTCTTGATAAAATCGAATGAATAATGCAACTGAATACAAAATAATGCAACAATTTACATTCAATGTTAAAGAATATCATTTGGATGATTAATTATGCTCCAACTAAATTAACATAAAATGTAAATACACTAAAAAAAGAACAGTTAGGAACTTGTAAAGAATAGTATTCTTTCTGCAAGGACAAATTTAGAAACTGTGATATGCTTTACAGAAATCCAAAAATATCAACAGTATCAAATACATTGTCATGTAGATAGACAGCTTTGATTTATTTGACAGATCATTATGATTGGATGAGTTCCCAGAACGATTTTTCTTTGTGCATGTAGATTAAATCTAAATTAGTGTAAGTCAGATTTTTAGTTACATAATTGCAACTAGGCAACAATTATTACTCATTGTTTCATGGAAAGACTTTAAAATAACTGAGTGAAAATTTAAGTTATTATTTGTTGAACACTGTGTTTCGTAGAGAAATAAATGAAGAATGTTACTAAGATATATGTATACATTCTCCCTAGGCTGTGCATGACTATATACTCACTCTTTACCTATGTACATGGTTTAGGTTTCAAAGACCATATCATTATATGAAAATCAGCATTATTCAAAACAATGGATGACCACATCAAATCACAAAATGAAGGATGGCTACATCATTACATAACTGAAAAAAATTTACCATTACTTAACTGCCAAACCATTAAGAATCATCTCCCATCAAAGCTGAAACACCTTAACCATCATAGTTAGTGTTACTTTTGTCTTGCACCTCAGATTTTGCTGACAGATATACATTGCTAATGTGAAAAATAGTCCAAGAGTAGAATTTTTACTATTGTAGTAAATGCAAAGTGTCAGATAATGAGTAAATCAATAAGTGAGGAGTAAGTATATTGGCAGAACTTTTCTAAAACTGATTCTGAAAGACAGTTAAATTATGGTAATTGTCAGACATTTGGGAGGAAGCAGGAATATTTTTGTCCTGCAGTGAAGACCAATTCCATAATGGTTCATACTTTGCTTTGTTCTGTTTTTTGTTTTTTTTTATTATTTATTCTTAATTGATCTCATCCATTTAAGGATTGTGAAAGCATTTTTTTTTAAAGGGAAAAATAAGTTTTTAAATGCACATTATGCTTCTATTTTAAACTAATAAATAAATGTATTAAAAAGAATGTAAAAAATATGATCACAATCAAAGTAATTTTTAATCTTAGGTATTTTTGTGTTGTTGATGTTGTTAAGTGCTGTCATTTCAGTTATGACCCATAATGACCCTATGTAGAGTTTCCTAGTAGCAGCTTGAGATCGTTCAAGATTTTGTGGCTCTGACTTTGTGGTTCAAATAGACTTTATAGTCCAGTGCATTAACCCAAAGCACCATACCAGGACTTTCTGTAGTTCACATAAAATATGGTTTTATATCAACATATTGGATATGGAACATAATGTATAGACAAAAATGAAAAAAGTTTCTAAAAATATATATTTAGAGGTGGGGTTTGATGTTGGAGTAGGCAGAGAAGCTGTGCAGGCCCCTATCAATGAAAGCATGGAAAACCAGGCGAAGTAGATTCAGTGGACTGACCCAGAACTCTGAACTTCAGATAAAATAGTAAATTGGGGGTGTGTGGTTTACTGGGAGGAGGATTTGGAATAGGAGTAAGAAAGGAGGTAACTTATGAACCAGGATGGCCCATGGATCATGCAGTCATTGTGAAAGGGAGTTGGCAGAGATAGGAACAACAGAAGAAGCACTCCCAGTGCAGAATCACCTTGTGATCTGCAGAAACAGAGTCCAAGTGCCTTTTTCTTTCTTTCCTTTCTCAGGTCTTCCCTGCCATTATGCCCATCTCCACACGGGGAGACTTGTGGGAATGTACACCCCCAGGGAATGTCCAATATAATGTGCACACGGCTTTGCAGTATGCAGAATGATTGACAATGTGCTGTGCTGCATGGGGGGAAGGAATTGCAGCTGACATAGATGGAGACAGAAAAAAGAAACTGATCAAGGAGTCTCTTCCAAAGCAGATCTTATCAGCCATGAGCTGGTTCTCGCTAGAACTAACAGATAAATGGAGGTGAGAGAAGGAGGAAACAAGATAGGCCTAGGTCAGATTACATTGGCATACCAGGGACAGCATGGAATTTTTTCAGTGGACTTTGAATAGAGTCCATTCAGTGGCACTAAAGAATTAATCATATTTCACCCAAGTTTTAATTTTTTATTTTGTTTCATTTCATTTTTCCTATGATTTTGGAGGAGTTTCTGCACTCTATATAATGAACTCTGGTATCATAGTGGTTTTGAGTCAAGCTGCTAACCTCAAGGCTAGCAGTTTGAAACTACCAGCAGTTCCATGGGAGAAAGGTGAGACTTTCTGCTCCTATAAAGATTTACAGCCTTGTAAACCCTATACAGGGTCACTATGAGTCAGAACTGACTCCATGGCACATAACCACCATCACCTAGCTCTATACAAATATCTTTCCTGGGTTTTTATGACTTTTGACTTTAGGGTTCAGTCTTGATTTTGGCTATCCTACTATTTTTGCAGGAGTGTTTCTATTCATGCCTCACCTGACAAGAGACAGCAACTGTAGCCATACAACCAAACTAAAATTGCATCCTGTAAAACCCCACCAATAATGCAAGAGCCAGTGGTGGTGATGTTGTGTTGTGGAGTCAGTTCTGACTCATAGGGACCCTAAGGGTTTCTGAGGCTGTAAATCTATATGGGAGTAGAAAGCCTCATCTTTCTCCCATGGAATGGATGGTAGTTTTGAACTGCTGACCTTGAGGTTATCAGCCCAAATCACAACCACTGCACTACCAGAGCTCTTAGCACGTGTCAATAGCAGCTGCTATAAACCATAGCAGGGTCTACAACCAACAGTTGCTAAAAGCATTCTGAAGAGAGCTGAAAGAGCAATAAACAGAGAAGCTCACTTCCTAATCACACCTACCAGGAAGCAATTATAGTGTGCTTAAGAATATACCATCATACATTCATCTAATTAATACAAATACAACAAGACCACAATGTCTAAAAAGCAGAAGAAAATTTCTACTCAAGTGCAGAAACAATACAAAGTAGCTCAAACAGATGACCAAGAAGAGCTAGGAATGGTATTAGAGGATGAGGAGGCTTTGGAATTGTCAGAAGGGAAACTTAGGAGGATGATATTGAGATGCAATCAAATATTCCACAGAAAAGAGGAGGCAAATATGGAAGTTGTAAGAAAAGCACTACAGGAGCAACTGAGCAGAATACAGTGATGGAATCAATAAAATCCTGCAAAAAGAGATCCAGAAAATTAATAATAAAACATCAGAAATGGACAGCACATAGAAAGGGCAAAGGAGTAGAATTGAAGTTACGAAAGCCAGAATCACTGAGTTTATAGACAAATATCTCAGTACTCCTGAGATAGAACAATCGGAAAAAAGAGTGAAAAAATCTGAAGAAAGCCTAACATTCTTGTGAGATAACAAAAATGGCAGTATGACTTTCTACTACAAGAATAAGCAAGTTGTTCTCAGGGAAGCTATCAAGGCAGGCAATCAAGTTCCTTCAGGACAAATCTCCCTCTAAGACTGAAACTCAAAGAGAACAAACAAACAGGCTTGTAAGCTTGCTGGAAACCACATTGGTCTACTGGTGGTGAGTGGAAGAGGGAGAAAGGCAGCAATGAAGAAATGGGCTGAGATCAACCATGTTCTATAGACACCCATTGACCTGGATAAGAGAGAGAAGAGGAAGGGTTGGTTGGTCCAAAGTGGGGAACACCCAAACTTGCAGATAGTACCCATTAGACCCAGCCTTGATATCTTGATAATCAGAACTGGACTTGAGGAAGATAAAAAAAAAAAAATTTTTTTTTTTTTTTTGTAAAGGAAATGAGTATAAATTGCTACAACTTGGTTAACTTGACCTATACTACAATGAAGCTACAAAGCACATCATATCATGGATGAATCTTTAGGAAGTAATGCTGAGTGAAATTAGTCATGCACAAAAGGACAAATATTACGTGAGATCATTGTTGTAAAGACTGAAAAGATTTCCATATTAAAAGAATAATTCTGTGAAGGTTACCATGGGTGGGAGGGAGGGAACAATAACTCATAGGTTAGAAGATAGATGCATGATAACTCAGGTAAGGGGGAAGGCAGTAAGTGGGAGAGGGAGGACAAGGAAAGAGGGACAGGGATGATAAGGAAAGACTCTGGGATGCATACATGGACTAAAGGGGATACAGGTAGATTGTGATGTATGCACAGCCTTGGAAAAACAAGGCTCTATGAAACTGAGATTGAGACATAGCCTGAATGGGTGTCTAAAGGAGGGTGCTTATCTATTTTGTGGACATTGGGTTCCCCTCCCTACTATTGTATTATAGACATTTAAGTGGGATATAAAATAATATTGGGAAGGATGATTACAAAAATCTTATTAGCCAATCTTCAGTTTGTAACTGATTGGGCTATCTAAAGGCAGACTAGAATGTGCCCAGGGAAACAGGATTCTTGTTAAGCCTTTGTGAAGTAGGGGACCTTAGGTGAAACTTTGACCCCACCCAGACTTTCAGATGTAGGACAGTCTCAAAAAGACATACATATCAACATGAAATGGCTAGAGGAATATAGAAGATACTTCTTGAAAGAAAGATCAATGGAGGTGGAGGGAAGCACACAGTTTGGTTGTGACAATATCAAGTAAACTGGTAGCCTTGGAGTCATCAAGGCAAGAAAAGTCAGCCCAGCGGGGTAGACCCTTTATAAGACTGAAACTCAAAAGGAACATACAGATAATCTTTTATACTCAATGGCAACCATCCTGATCAACCTGTGAGTAAAAGTAAGGGAAATGCAGCAAGAAAACATGGACTGAGATTGGTCATACTCCATAGATGCCCAATGACCTTGAGATAAGAGAAAAGTGTGGCCTGGCTGGGTTGGAGTTCAGGGAGATGTGTGAACTCCCAAACCCAAGGACACTGAACAAGCCATGGGGGGCTAGAGTTAAGAGTAAAACAGCCAGCTGGTCTGAAGCATGGGGGAAGTGTGCAAAAACTCCCAAACTTCCAGACAGTACCCTTTTGACTTAGTTTGGACAGCTTGCCAAAGTGAATTCGACCATATGAAGATAAAGAAGTATGATACAGGAAACAAGCCTAAATTGCTACAACCTGATCAATTGAACCTTTGTATGGATGAAGCTGCCCCAAATTCCAACTGAATAGGGAGGGGAGGATTCTTTAGATGAAGGATCAAGCATAACTCCTCAGTACACTGGAATGCTAGGGATGACTAACTTGGACTTCAGCTATCAAAATTTGGGGGCTATAAAGGCATGAGACTTGGTGTGGTGCTGTAGTTTAATGCACTGGATTGCAAAGTCAGTTTGAACAACAAGGTTGGTGGTTCAAGTTCACTAGGCACTCCTAGAAAACCCTACACAGGGTAGCTATGAGTTGGAACCAACTCAGTGGCACTTAGCAACAACAACAACATAAAGGCATGAAGTGCCTAGTTTACAAGTTTTCATGAAGGTGTTTAGTGTCAAAATGAGAGGAGTAAGATAGAAACATCCTGAATACTTTTCATCTTGTGCAGGTGGGTCTGATGAAGAGGGGGATAGGATTTTATGATTCAGTTGTGAGTAATTGTTACTTGGTCTAATGGGGATTGTCACAACTGTAAATGGCTGAGGTGTAACTAGAAATGGGGAGCAGTTAATTTATCATTTCAGGAACAGAAGACTCTACAACCATCAAGATGAAAGAACATGAAAGGAGTGAAGGATCCTAACCAGTAAAGTAGTGACACCAGAGATAATAGCAGAGGCATTGGCATAGAGAGATAAAGCAGCAGAAGGCTATAGGCCCATTAAATGAGAAAGACACTGTGCCTGCGGGCAGGAGGCTGACTTGCAAAATATGCCCTTTGGATATTTAAATGGATATATATTTTCAATATGGCATTGTGTGTGTGTGTGTGTGTGTGTGTATCTATATATAAAAGAAATAGAGGTCAATATTATTGGCTGTGGGTGGATGGAGGGGATTGTAATCATTTTAATGATTTGCTGAATGTAACTCTGATGATCTTCCCTGTAAACCTTCACTCCATCAATTCACAATAAAAGCTTAAAAAAAAAAAAAAAAACAGGATATATATATATTCAATATTTTAAATAAGTTCAGGTAAATGTAGTTTTGTAGTTTTCCCCCCAAATGTCAATAGTGAGAATAGTGTGTATTTTAAAGCATGTATTGTTAATATTTTAAAGCATGTATTGTAATACACAATCAAGATGGCAGATTGGGTACATGTGCAGTGAGAAGCTTCATCATCAACAACACAGAATACTGGACCAAGCAGGCTCAGGGGATGGTGCTAGAACTCTGAACCACGTATAAAGGAATATTTAGAAGATTGGAAGGCTTACAGCTAGGGGAATTTGTAGGAGAATCAAGAAATCAATTGCTTTCTAATTCAAGAAACTCAGCTATTCCAGGAGCTGCCATCTTGGGAGAGAACAAGTGGGGAAAGGATCAGAGCAGCCACGAAAGCCTGACAGAACCAAGGAGATACAGGTGTAGACATTTTTTTTTTCTTTTTTTTTTTTTTGTATCTGTCCATGGTTCATTGGTCTCTCTCTGACTGTGCACCTCCATTCTGGTCTCTAGAGGAGATACCTGAGTGAATGGATACCCACCCCCACCCATGGAGGGTTCTACTACACATGAGCCACCATCTTGGGAGAGAACATCTTGATTGTATCAGGATTGATATTGACATTTAAAGTGACAATTTCGACATAAAACAAAATGGCTACCACTAGTCTGTCTGTCATGCTGTGGTGGCTTGAGTTGCTGTGATTCTGAGGGCTATGACACTGGTATTTTAAAAAACCAGCAGGGTCACCCATGGTGGACAGGTTTCAGATGAGTTTCTAGATAAAGACAGACTAGGAAGAAAGGGGGATGAACTACTTCCGAATCGCTAGTCACTGAAAACCTTAAGAATAGCAGAGAAAATGAGCTGGAAAATGAGACCCTCAGGTTGGAAGGCGCTCAAAATGTGAATGGGAAAGAGATGCCTCCTCAACGTAGAGTTGACCATAATGACGTGAATAGAGTTAAGCTCGTGGAAGAAAAGCCCACATAACCTTCATTTGCTGATGGGCCACAACTCAAAATGACGAGAAACAGCTATAAACATCCATTGAAAATCGGAACATGGAATGTATGAAGTATGAATCTGGGAAAATAGGAAGTTGTCAAAAATGAAATGGAACGCATCAACATTGATATCTTAGGCATTAGTGAGCTGAAATGGGCTGGTATTGACCATTTTGATTCTGACAACCACATAGTTTACTATGTAGTGAATGACAAATTGAAAAGGAATGGTATTGCATTCATCGTCCAAAAGAACATGTCCAGATCAGTCGTGAGGTACAATGCTGTAAATGATAGGATAATATCCATGCACCTATAGGGAAGCCCAGTTAATACCACTATTATTCAAATTTACGCACCAACCATTAAAGCCAATGAGGATGAAATAGAAGAATTCTACCAATCTGAAATTGATCAAACATTCAATCAAAGTTTATTGATCTTTACTGGTGATTGGAATGCAAAGGTTGGGAGCAAAGAGGAAGGATCAGTAGTTGGAAAATATGGTCTTGATGATAGAAATGATGCTGGAGAACACGATAGAATTTTGCAAAGCCAATGATTTGTTCATTTCAAATACCTTCTTTAGACAGCATAACAGACGACTATACACATGGACTTCACCAGATGGAAAACATATAAATCAAATTGACTACATCTGTAGGAAGAGAAGATGGAAAAGCTCCATATCACCAGTGAAAACAAGGCCAGGGGCAGACTGTGGAACAGATCATCAATTACTCATATGCAAATTCAAACTGAAGCTGAAGAAAATGAAAACAAGTCCACAAGATCCAAAATATGACCTTGAATATATCCCACCTGAATTT
>NW_006408765.1:346362-357450 GCF_000296735.1 Chrysochloris asiatica
AAAAGAGGAAGACCCCCAACGAGATGGATTGGCCAGGTGGCAGCGTCGATGGACTCAAGTTTGGCAATAGTAATGAAGTTGGCCCAGGATCAGACATTGTTTCATTCTGCTGTGCATAAGGTCACTAGCTATGAGTCGGTTCCAACTCGGTGGTAGCTAACAACAACAACAACATTGTTAGTATATTACGCATACAGTAGCAAGTTAATGTTACATTTAAATGCAATACATTACTTTCCAGGGTATTAACTTCTATATTTTGAAAGTGTAGTCATTGAAACTATAAATGTTAACTTACATAGCAAAAAAGAAGTACATTAAAAATGAGAAAACCTGAGAATGTAGATAAGAAAATATAAGTTGAGTCTTTTGATATGTAATGTGGTCATTAACTTCCTTCTATGAGAAACATGCACTGGGAAGTAATGAGGCTAGTTTATTTTCTGGCTTTGAAATACTTTCTATTTAACTGTGCATTCCTGGTGTGGCACTGTAGGATAAACCCAAACTCCTTAGCTGTTCCTTGGAAACCCTAGAAAGGGCCACAATGACTCAGTTGTTTTAGATGGCACTAACACCAACATGTTTGAATGTTTCTGTTCTAAAATGCTGTCTGTGAAATGTAGGCTCTTGTGCTTATATTTAATTTAGGATAGATATTTCAAAAAGACTTTTTTCAACTTGCAATCCAATAACAGATAACAAGTTTTTGAGAAATGTTTTCTAGTTTTACAAAATATTAATATGATAGTTAAGGTTTTGTTGTCAACTTAACTAGGCCAGGATTACCATGGGTTTGGTGGTTGATATATAACTCTATGATGATTGACTATGAGCAACCAATCAATTGAAAGGATGTTTCTTTGAAGTGTGGCCTGCACTCTATACAATGGACATGCCAGAAATGCTTGCTTTCTTTTTTCCAGTGGGGACTTTGGATTCTTCAAATGGCTGGTAATAGTGAGCCTTTCCTTAATATAAACTTCTCTTATATGTACATGAATTTCACTGGTTTTGCTTCTCTAGAAGACCTACCTATAAAATAGGTGTGTTTGATTTCCCTAATATTTAAGGAACTTTTAGAAGACCAGAACAAGATATAAGAAATCATTGAACATGTATAAATTTCAGTATCATAAGAATGAAATTAACCAAGATATATCAACTAAAATATAAATGACTGCTATATATATACTATAATTATTTATGTGACTATTTTCATGCTTAAAGGGACAATGACTTTTTGAAATTTAATGTTCTGTTAATCCAAAGCTATAGAATGCAACTTCTAAATAATATATCAAATAAGTGGATTACCAGATTAAGCTGAGTGTTTTATTAGATTCTACTTTTACAGTTGTATTCAGTATTCTATTAATTAACATTTTCTAGTGAATATTGGAAAGGTACACATATATCAGAAATTGTGAGTTTCATCATAAAATGAAAATGGTTTAAAGATTCTAAAACTGCAATATTTTCTCCTCTTTCAGAATTTGTTGTTATTATTGTTAAATGAGCTATTGAAATTCAGGTCATAAGTCAATTGCCTTACAATATGATTTCTAAATGCTTCCTTGTTCCAACATCATAAAATTCAACATTAATTGCAAGAGTGTCCAACTTTTTTAAAACTTGATATCTTTCCAACCTCCATAGCAATATAGTTTGCTTTATTTCTTGTTATTTTCTCCTCTGTAGAAATACAGAATCATTTATCTATCTATATTAGAGTCAAGCTCTTCATACTAAATTAATCTTATTAACCTGAACTAAATCAAAATAGTACAAAATCAAGTAAGCAAAAGTATTAGTATTTAAGGTTTGGTGTAGCTCCAAGGTTTTCCATATCATAATATTCATGATTTTTGTTAAGTGCTGTGAAGGCAGTTGTGGTTAGCAGTCAAGTGTTTATCCAATAGTGCCACATCAGGACAAAAATTAAATACGAAGAAATAAAAAAAAATTAGCTAAATGTACTTCATAAATACAAATACACATACAAAAAATTTAAAAATTATTGATTAAGACAGATGGTTGTGTATTTCATGACCTTGCACTATTTGTATGCTGAAATAGACCTTACTGAAATATAAGAAAACGAAGATCCTTTGACTAGGGTCTGAATCATCCATTTGAAATGCACTCTAAGAGGAATATTAAAAATACATGTACATGTTTTTGCTAAAACTTTCTGGAGATAAGAGATCTTTATTTCAATTTATAATTCTATCACTCATAAATTTAATTTCCCATTAATTTTGAACAATGAAATTACCAGAAGCATGTGAAATATGCATGGGTTGGAATATCTTATTCCCTTGGCAAATCCTGGCAGAATGATGGAAGATAACTTATTGAGCAATTAAGTGATCAAGTTTTTGAGTCAGGAATAAATAATTTTTTTCTATATTTTGATATTCAGTAATAGCTTGCCCCCATTTAAAAATGCAGTTTCAGCATGATAAAGCACAAACAGTTTTTTAAAAATATATACCACCTGACTTCCGGATCTGGTATTGACTGAGGCCTAGTCAGATAGGACAGGCTCTGTCGGGGGAGGGACTGAAAACCCAGAGAAGCTGCTTTCATGGAACAGCACTAGAGCTCAGGATCTAGCATAAGGCGCAGGATGTCAGTTTCCCCACATACTCCATTGGAAAAATCACGTTATAAAGGACAATACTAAGATTTAGGAATCACTCAAGACACAGGACTCCATCTGCAGCCACCCTGCATGGGCGGAGTTCAGAGGGTGGGGCTACAGCCAGACCAGTACAGATTCTATCGATATTATTCAAAGAGATGGAAAAGACAATTACAAACTTTATATGGAAAGAAAAGAGAACCAAGCTAAGCAAAGGACTGCTTAAGAAGAAGAACAAGGTTGGAAGCCTCTCACTCCCCCATTTCAAAATCTACTACATGGCTACAGTGGTCAAAACAGCCTAGTACTGGTGCAATGAAAGATACATTGATCAATTGAACAGAAATGAGAATCCAGAAATTAATCCATCCACATACAGCCAACTGATTTTTAATAAAGTGCCTAAGTTTATTACATGGGGAGGAGATAATCTCTTTAAATTTCTGGCTATTTAACTAGGCTGGCAGAATTGGAAAATGATATGCAAAAGATTGAAACAAAACGTTTACCTCACGCCCTATACAAAAACCAGTTCAGTATGGATTAAAGACCTAATGTGAATCCCAAAATTATGAAGGTCATCAATGAAAAAATAATGACTAAAGTGAGGGTTCTAATACAGGGAAAACACAGACTACCAAACATCTTGAAAATTACACAAACATAAGTAGACAAAATAGATGATTGGGACATACTGAAAATTAAAAAGTTGTGTGCATCAAAAGACTTCAGGAAAAGAGTAAAAATAGAACCTACAGAATGGTAAAAAAATATTTTGCAATGACACATCAGGCAATGGACTCATTTATAAAATATATGGGAAACTACAACACCTGTACAAGAAAAAAACAAATAACCAAATTAAAAAATGGGCATAAGACTTGAGCAGGCACTTCACCAATGAGGAGATCCAGGCATCCAACAAACATATGAAGAAATGTTCACGATCACTAACCATTGTTGTTGTTGTTGTTAGGTGCCATTGAGTGGGTACAGAATCATAGCAACTATATGCACAGCAGAATGAAACACTGCCCGATTCTTGGCCAACCTCACTACTTTTGCCATGCTTGAGCCCATCGATGCTGCCACTTAGCCAATCCATCTCATTGGGGGTCTTCCTCTTTATCTCTGACTCTCCACCTTACCAAATATGATATCCTTCTCCAGCAACTGGTCCCTGCTGGCAATATCTCCAAAGTATGAAAGACAAAGTTTGGCCATCTTGGCCTCCCAGGAGCACTCTGGCTTCACTAGAGAGAGGCAAATCAAAACAACAATGAGATATCATCTCACACCAGCGATAACAAAAAATATCAAAAAAGTTGAAGGCATTAAATGCTGGCAGGGATGTGGAGAGATTGGGACACTCCTGCATTGCTAGTGGGATTGAAAAATGATCCAACCTCTCTGGAAAGCAATATGACATTTCCTCAGAAAGGTGGAAATAGAAATACCTTTGATCCACCAATCCCTCTACTTGGTATTTACCCACAAGAAATATGAGCCATAACACGAGTAGATATATGCACACTAATGTTCACAGTAACACTATTTACAATAGCAAAAAATGGAGACAGCCTAAGTGCCCATCAACTGAAGAATGGAAAAACAAACTGTGATACATACACACATTGGAATACTATGCTACCTTGAAGAATAACAAGGAAGCTGCAAGCTACCACATAACATGGATGAACCTTGAGGACATTATGTTGAGTGAAATTAGTCAGTCATAGAAGGAGCAATACTGTATAGGACCACTACTGTAAAAGACTAAGAAAAAAACCCATACTAAAGGGTGGAGGGGTTCTTTGCTGGTTGCTGGGATGTAGGGAGTAGGGTGAGGGGAGGGAGGGAAAGGTGGAGCACAGGGTAGGGAATAGACACAGGATAGCTTAGATCCTAGGTAGGGGAAAATACACAGAAGGGGGAGGGGAATGGAAGAAAAAGGCTGATGGGAGAACCGTTAGGCAGGTTCACATGAACTAAGTGGGACAGAGATAAATGATGATGTATGCACAACCTTAGAAAACAGGGCTCTGGGATACAGGGATTGAGGCATGGTTTGAAGGGGTAAAATAGAGGAATAATGTTAAGATGCTTGGCTGTCTTTTGAATCTTGGTTTCCATTGCCTACCATTTTAAGATAGACACTTGAGACAGGGAGAAAGGAATAGCGAAAAACATCACTACAGAAAGCTTGTAAGTCCGTCTTCAGCCTACAACTGATTGGAATACCTTAAAGGGGGCTAGAAGTTGTCCAGTGAAAGAGGCTTTCTGTGGAGCCTTTACATTGTATAAGACCATAGGTGGAATCCAGAACTCCTCCAGAGTCTTCTGAGGTAAGAAATTTCCACTGGAAAGGAGTAGACTACCCTGGGATGACTAGAAGAACAGAAGATACTTCATGAAAGAAAAACAGGCAGGAAAAATCAGAAATAATAATGTCAGTCTGATTCATTACAACAAGAATAAGTAAGCTGTTTGCTCAGGAGACATCAAGGCAAGTGGTCAGGACCCCTCAGAGCAAACTCCTTTCCAAGACTAAGACTCAAGGGAATACATGAGCTGGTAGGTGGTCTGACTAGTGACCATGTTGGTCACCAATAAGGGGAAGAGGGGGAAAAAACAGCAATGAAGTTGCAAGCGATGTCCAACTACATTCTATTGACCCCTGTGAAACCGGGTGGAAACTTGGATGGCTAACAGTATGGCAAGACCCGGGGACTCCTGGGCCCAGAGGCAGTGACATGACCACAGAAGACTAGAGTGGAAAGTGAAGCATCCAGCTGATATGAAGTGAGTGGAGATACACAAGAATACCCATACTTGCAGATAGTACCTACTTGACCTGGCTTCGATGTCTGGATGATCAGAACTCGACTAGGAAAAGAAAGAAGAGGAAACAAAAAGAGTAAAATGCTACAATTTGATGACTTTACCTGTACTTACGGATGTTGTTGTTGTTGTTAAGTGCCGTGGAGTCGGTTCTGACTCATAGCGACCCTGCATAGGGTTTCCGAGGCTATAAATCTTCACAGGAGCAGAAAAACCTCATCTTTCTCCCATGAAACATTTGGTAGTTTTGAACCGCTGCCCATTAGATTAGCAGCCTTACTTGTAACCACTACACTACCAAAGTTCCTTATGGATGTACTTATGGATGTAGTAGCTCAAAAAAGGGAACAAATCTTTATAGTGAGCATCACTCCCACTCCCTCAGTATACAGGGTTGACATGGATTGGCAACTTAGACATTGGCTATCCAAAATGGAGGTGCCTATAAAGGCAAGAAGTGACTGGCTTACAAGGTTTCAAGAGGGAGCCTAGTTCCAGGTGGGGCGGGGGAATGTAGAATCTCCTCTGAATGATTTCCAATCTGTTGGGACCAGGCTGGAGAAAGGAAATAGGGATAAGACTCTTGCAGTACAATTGTGAATGATTGCCACCAGGACTGACTGTGAGGGTAGGAAAAATAGAGGTAGATTTTTTGACAAAAGGAGAGTGATTGATTTTGCAGCCTAGGAGTGGAGGTCCCTGGGACCGTCAAGTGAGAAGAGCAGAGAAGAGGGCTCTACTTAGAGAGGCAGAGATGCCAAGGATGAAGACAGAGATGATGACATGGACAGATCGAGCGGCTGCGGACACTGAACTCAGAGAAGTCAAGGGACTGTATGCTGAAGGCCGGGGGGTTGGGGGGGGCAGGCCTGTGTGGTATACCCTTTGGTTATTTGGTGATGTATGGAGGGGATTGTAATCATTGCAATGAAACGATATACAATAGGATGAATGTAAAATGATATTCTTCCATGTAAACCTCACAATAAAACTTATATATATAAAAAAAAAACTCCAGATGTTCTGAAATGACTGTTTTGTGCAGTATTTGTTTTCTTTAGAGTAACATTTTTGTAGCCAAGCTAAAATAAATTCAAATAAAAAAAAACCCACTACTTACAATATGAATACATTTTTAAATATCAATATATGCACATACACCCATAAAAATTCAATAGAATTTTAGTTACATGTCACCATTTACTATACATGTTTTTAAAGACTTTTACATATGTTATCTTTTTAATCCTTGAAAAGTTTGAGAGGAAGTCAAAAAGTATTGCTACTGTAATTCTATTTCATACATACATGGTTTTGGTCCAAACAGTGTTTTTGAACAAGTGGATGACTACAGACAAGTTTTCTCAGTACTACAAAGTCTTCTTCCCATTAGTGTTACTTAAAAAAAATCCAATCAAAACAGGGGCTTCCTAAGGAATTTTCTGGATCAGTTAAATTCAAGAAAGAGCGGTCAGCTTAGAAGGTTATGACAACTGTTTTTTTTTTGGGGGGGGAGGAGGGATTTCCAAGGGGTAATATTTATAAATTTTGTTGCACAACATAGAATGATGTTGTTGTTGTTAAGTGCCATTGAGTCGGAGGCTTATTATGAAGAAGTTTTAAGAAAATTGAAAACTGAGTTGGTGAGGGATAGACCAGGAAAGTTATGCCGAGGCTTATTCCCTCTCCACCCCCCGTCACAACAATGCACCTGCTCATTCCCTGAGGATAGGAAGAGCTGTTCTAAGATAATTTAGTTAGGAAGTCATACCCCACACACCCTAAAGTCCTGATGTTACCCATTCAGTTTTCTTTATGTTATGAAAACTCAAAGAACATTTAAAAAGAACACAATTTGAGTATCTCAAAAAAGCCCAAATTACAATTTAACCTGGTACAAATTGAAGAGCTAAGAATTCTTTGGAGAAGGACACATATTCTTTAGCTGTGTATACACTTAGACGGAGGATATGTAGGGGAATAGTAGTTTCATATTCTGATACTTTGGTTTAATAAAGGTTTCTGTAATTTTGTACCAGTGCTTTTTTATTTATATATGTAATTTATGCTATATAAATATAATCAAACTCAATGAAATACTAAATATATTTACAAGTTTGCAAAAGCTAATATATGTAATAATTTCTTTAAACTAGGTTATTTGTTTCCATTTCTCCATGAAAAATATTTAATAATAACAAAGGTAAATAACAAGTTAGTTAACAATGTGACTGTCAATTCTATATAGATGCTTACATTATATTTCCAGGATATAACAATTCAATTCTTAGTGATTTTAATGACTTCATTGAACAAATAATCATATCAAGATATTTTAGAAACTGCACTAGCTATTAGGAATACAGAGATGAACAGCCAGATACTGTATTTGGCTTCATGTTATTCATTATTTAATATGTATATAGCTAATAAAAGATCTATGTTAGTCTGGAAAATTGTGGAAGGCAAAGTAATAATCTAAAGGATGTTTGCATCCTAATTTCTGGAACCTTACAGTTTATTACCCTGCTTAGTGAAAGGAACTTTGCATATGTAAATACACTGAGAGATTCAAAGATTCTTTTGGAGTATTTCAGTTCACCCAAAGTATTGACACAGTATTTATAAGAGAGAAGGTGATATGACAAACAAAGCAGTCATGTGATAGTGTCCACAACCAAATAATGAGGCAGTTTCCATCCTGAAAAAAAAAAAAAAATTAACAAAATAGATTGTCCATGACATCCTTCAGAAGGAACCAGACTTTGGTACACATAAATTTTAGCCCAGAAAATTGAATTTCAGGCTCTGAACATCAAAATTACAAGAAAGTACAATTTTTATTAAAAATGTTATTGTGTTCTAGGTGAATGTTTACATAGCAAATTAGGCTCCTATTTAACATTATTTTTTCAACAAATTACACATGACGTTGATTACAGTTTTCCCAATGTGTCAGTATTGTCATTATTTCTATCCTGTTTGTTCTGTTTCCATAGTCTTGCTTGCCTGCCCTCCTTGCCATCTCATCTTCACAAGGCAATATATTACTTGATGGAATGGTGACCTCCAAGAGTAGCTTCAGTTCCAAATTCAAAAGGTATCTTGGGGTAATAATGTTAGAGTTTCCTCTGCTCTTCTTCTTCTTCAGTATTTTGAGTTGCTTTATACTTGTTGTATTTATGTATTAACAGAAGCAGTAGCAACTAACAGAGAAAATAATAAGACTTTCCTGAATTACTAGAACCAAGAGGTAGAGATACAAACTCATAATGGAATATATTTTCAAAAAGAAGAAACTCTAAATATCTTGATATTGGAAAGGCTTTTGATATTTTGGGGAAAATTTGAAGGATACTATAAAGATGTACTAGTGTGAATGACACAGTATTATGAAAAAGTAGGTGGAACGAAATTACTTTTGGCCATATTGCTTTCCAGAGTGGTTGGACCATTTTGCAATCCCATCAGTAATGTAGGAGGGTCTCAGTCTCTCCACATCCATGGAGTCAGTTTTGAATTGCCATGGAAGTCTCAAAATACAAACAAACAAACAAATGGCTGTACAGATATTTTCAAAGTAGCCAGTGTGACTTAAATGGGGCTACCTTCATAATTCATTGTCTCTGCTTCAACAATGTGCAGTTCATCCTTAGCATAACTGAAGAAAAAAATCAATACTCAGCTTGCAATATAGACAGATTAGACAGACAAAATAATGAATGATGCAGAAAGCATCAAAAGAAAATGGAAAAAATACACAGTCCCTGTACCAAAAAGAAATGGTTGATGTTCAACCATTCTAAGAGATTGATTAAGAACCAATGGTACTAAAGGAAGAAATCCAAGCTGCATTGAAGGCATTGGTTAAAAACAAGGTTCCAGGAATTGATAGAGTGAAAACTGAAATATTTCAGGAAACTAATGCAATGCTGAAGGCACTCATTTATCTATGGCAAGAAATTTGGAAGGCAGTTACCTGACTAACCAATTCAAAGAGATCCATATTTGTGCTCCAAATATGGAGGTCATTCCAAAGGGAGTTTATTCAATGAAATGTGGAAATTATCAAACTATAGCATTAAGATCACATGTAAGTAATATTTTGTTGAAGATAATCTAAATACAGTAGCAGTAGTAGTATATCAACAGGGAACTGCCAGAAATTTAAGCCAAATTCAGAAGAGGATGTGGAACTAGAGATGTCATCGCTTATGTCCAATCTGTCTTGCCTAAACAAAGAGACTACCAGCAAGTTTACTTGTTTTGTAAGTAAATATGCAAATTGAATATGCAAATGATCATGACAAACTGGATGACATTGCAAGCAATGGGTATTCCAGAACATTTCATTGTGCTCATGAGAAACTTGTACATAGACCAAGAGGCAGTTGTTCAAACATAACAAAGGGATACTGAAGGGGTTAAAATCAGGAAAGTTGTATGCCAGCATTGTGTCCTTTCACCATACTTACACAGTCTTTATGCAGAACAAATAATCTGAAAAGCTGCATTGTATGAAGCATCATGATTGTAGTAATACTCATTAACAAGCTATAATATACAGATGATGGAACCTTACTTGCTGGAAGGAAAGAGGAACTTAAAATACTTACTAATGAAGATCAAAATCTACAGCCTTCAGGATAGATGGCATCTCAATGCAAAGAAAAAACTTTCACAACTGGACAAATAAATAACATCATGATAAATAGATAAAAGATTCAAGTTACCAATGCCATCATTTTTCTTGGATCCACAATCAGCACTCATGTTAGCATCAGTTAAGAAATCAAATGATATGTTGCACTTAAAGGTATCTTTTAAAAGTTAAAGAAAAGGAACAAGCAAGATGGTGGATCGAGTAGAAGTGCAGTGAGGAGATCCGTCAGCAACAACACAGAATACTGGACCAAGCAGGCTCAGGGGATGGTGCCAGAACTTTGAACCACATATAAAGGAATATTTAGAAGATTAGAAGGTTTACAGCTAGGGGAATTTATAGCAGAAGCAAGAAATCCATTGTTACTAATGAAAGAGTCTGAGCTGCTCCCAGAGCCGCCATCTTGGGAAAGACCAAAGCAGAGGAGTCACAGACACCTGACAGAACCATGGCAATAAAGGAAGAATAGTGAAAAGGGAAGTCCATCTCCTGATCATCTCTACATGGAGGCAATCAGAAAGCGTAAAATATAATCAAACTACACACCCATCTAAGTATTAAGGCCACAGATAACTCCCAAATATTTCCAAAAAACAGAAACAGATGACAATATCAGAACATGTCCAGAAACAAGATAAAGTGACTGAGGCAAATGAGCTGGAAGGAGACCTACACTCCATACTGGAAAAGGGGCAGTCTTTGGAAATGCCTGAGAAAAATTCGGAAAAATGATTATAAAATGTATCAGAACACTATACAATGGAGTTAAAAAAAATAAGGAAGAAGTCAGGAGAGCACTACAGGAACAATCAAATAAGATAGAAACAGCATTGAAAAGAATTCAAAACCTACAGAAAGAGGTTCAAATGATTAACAATAGAGTATCAGAAATGGACAATACACTGAAAGGGCAAAGGAGTATAATTGAAGAGATAAA
>NW_006408765.1:359650-361867 GCF_000296735.1 Chrysochloris asiatica
CAGAAGGAAAAACAAAACTGTCTTAGAAGATGTGCAATAAGAATGCTCCTTAGAAGCCAGGGTGATAAAACTTCATCTCTTACACTTGGGTCATGTTATTAGGAGGAACCAGGCTCTGAAGAACAGCATTGTGCTTAGTGAAGTAGAGGCTCATCAAAAAAGGAAGACTCCCACAAGATGGATTAACATAGTGGCAGCAGCGATGGGTTCAAATGTAACAACAATTATGAGAATGACACATGACAACGCAGTGTTTCATTCTATTGTGCACAGGATTGTTATGAGTCCAGACTGACACCATGATGCATAGCAACAACAAAATAACATATCAACATTCTAATTTTAAATTTGTTTTTTGTTGGACAAATTATATGAAACTAATCAAATTTTGCAAATGTGAGCTTCATGTAAATGAACATTTTTAAAAAATTATCTGTGAAATGTACTAAAATTTTTGTTCATATAGCATCAAAATTCACTTTGAAAAGTATTCTATTTTGTTTCCTGAACCTGTAATGCAACAGTAATAAAGGATTCATCCTTCAATTATCATACCTAAGGGTGAGATTGGTAAAAAATTTATACAGCTTACTTCTTATAAAACTCTTCTGCCACTTGAAGAACTTCTAAGGCTTGTGGAAAGAGAAATGTTTATCACAAGGTAAATTACCTCCTGAGTCAGCCTGTTCAGAGAGATTTGCTGGTACTTTTATTGAATTCCTGAGCGTTTTATCCCTATAGGTATTAATCTCAAATATAAGAGCAAGAAAATGGCCAATAGGATTATAATATGTGTCTTCATGTAAATATTTATTAAAACTATGAATATTTCAGTCGGTTTAAGTCATGTTATCTGTGAGTTTTCTATCATGATTGACATTTTATCTTTTATCTCAGTATCTCTTGGTGGTTAAGGAAGACTTGAGTTCAGAGTTTTTCTTTGATACTTACTTTCTTTCATGTAAGAAACGTAACTTTTCTGGAGCTATTTCTTATTCTGAAATGGCGGTTAGTAACACTGATATAGTGGGGCTATCATGAGGTTGAATATGATTACTTACCCAAATATTTTTTAGAGCAACTGGCCCAAAGTAGGTGTTTCTTTTTAAGTTTTTATTGTGAATTATGTGATCATTTACATGGAGAGCATTAGTTTTACTTTCATCTATTGTATATCATTTCATTGCCATGATTACAATCCCAAAGGTTTTAAATCAGTTGTGAATCCATGAACATTTTCTCAAAATGGTTCCCTTTTATTCAAAGGCCTTTCTTAATAAATCTTTCTATGTTGACTTTTGTTTCTTCTAAATTTTATTCAATGACAATAAGGAAATAGCATTCTATGACATTATTCTTTTCCTTTTAAATGATATTTTATTTTGTTTTAAGTGCGTGTATAAAGCAAATTGTTGTTGTTGTGTGCCACTGAGTGGGTTACAACCCATAGCAACCCTTGTATAGGACTTCTGAGGAGCTGCTGGTGTGCTTGAACCACCAATCTTGCAGTTCAAACCACCTTTGCAGTCCAGCACATTAAACTGCAGCACCACACACATTGTGCCATTGGTTACAGTTTTTACATTGTGTCAGCATTCTCATTCCACTGGTAGTTCTGTTTCCATTGATCTGTTTTCACTTCCCCTCCTTGCTTTCTCACCCGGTTTGGGGGTAGATGTTTACATTTTGGCTCTGACACCAAAATATTTCATTGTTTAATGGAGCAATTAACTTACAGGTGATACTGCTTATTTTATAAACTAACAGGATGACTGTTTGACCATGGAATTAATGCTATTTCTGGTGACTTGCTTAAATGGCATTGATTCCATGTTCAAATGGTTTGATTTTTAAGGTTTTGTGTCCACTTGCCTGGGACATGATTCTCATGTTTGCCAGTTATGATAATACCACATCTTGTCTGTTACTTTGTCATAGAGTAATGGTTTGTGTGTTATTGTGATGCAGGAAACAATGCCACCAGAACCTAAAATACTGCACTAAAGGTACTGCCCAAAATATAAGACTCCAGATATTGACAGAATACACACTGAAATCTTTCAATAATTTGAGGTAGCACTAGAGGCATTCACTCATCTATGCCAAGAAATTTAGAAGACTATGTCAGTGATTGAAAGAGATACATATTTGTGTCCATACAAATATAACATTAAAATAATATTATATAATAATATATTATTATTATAATGTTATTTC
>NW_006408765.1:361967-363914 GCF_000296735.1 Chrysochloris asiatica
TAATATATAATATTATAATATAATAAATAATATTAATATATCACAAGCAAGTAAAAATTTTTTGAAGATCGTTTATAGTTGTAACAGTATATTGAAAGCGAACAACCAGAAATTTAAGTCAGATTCAGAAGAGGTCATAGAACTAAGGATACCATTACTCTGAAGCAGCACTGATTAAGCAAGACTATAGAATTATCATTTTAATTATGATGTTAGAGAAGAAAATTAAAAGTACCATCGATTGCCAGAAAAACAAACAAATCTGTTTTGGATGAAAGACAACGAGAATGATCCTTACAAGCCAGAATGCAAAATGGTAAGACTCTGCTCTTATACTTCAGGCATGTTACCAGGAGAGACTAGTCCCTGGAGAAGGACATTATGTTTGATAAAGTGGAGGGTCAATGAAAAACAAAGTCTTCATAATGAGATGGATTAACATGGCAGCAATGGGCTCAAATATAGCAACAATTCTAAGAACAGTGTATCATGATTCTTTTGTGCATAGGGTTGCTATGAGTTTGCAATCAACTGGATGGTACCTAACAACAACCATGTTGAGATCTGATATTATATGATCAGCTCCATGATGAGGGCTGATGTGAATTACCAACCAGTAGAAAAGGCATTTACTCATAGGTATGGTATTTAATATATATGGGCATTCTAGCAAAGTTCTCTAGCTTTTTGCTAACTCTGGATCCTGTATCCATTCTCATCATATGACCTCTTATTTTAGGTAATTGAGCCAGTGGCTTTTTATATTGCCTGCTGGTGTTTGGCTTATTAACCCCTGAAGCTACTTGTTTCTTGTTTTGTCTCAGATGTCCCAGGATGACTTAAAGGACACCTACTGTCCTTAACCTCTTCATCCACAGTTTTCATTTGTCATCTCCTTGATTTTGTTGTCCTGGGTGCCCAAACTGCCATCTGAATCTGTTTTACTTAGTTTCTTGGTTCTTTGCTACAGGAGAATGACATGGTGTATGTGTGACAAAACGACCATCTTGGACGCTCTTGAATACTCTTTCATATTTGCTATTTACTTGCCAGGCTAAATTTCTAAAAATATATATTTTGAAAAACTTTGAGGAGGATGTAAAAATTTGATTCCCATCAAGTTTGTTGAATCTTTAAGACTTATTAGACAACTTAGTTGTTGTTGTTAAGTGCCATTGAGTCGGTTCCGACCCATAGCGACCCTGTACAGGGTTTCCAAGGCTATAAATCTTTACGGGAGCAAAAGCCTCATCTTTCTCCTGCGGAACAGTTGGTAGTTTTGAACTGCTTACCTTGCGGTTCACAGCCCAATTTGTAACTACTACGCTACTAGAGCTCCATCTGTTGGTCTTAGTAGTCACAGTAGTCACAATGAAACTTCATTGCATGAAATCCCTGATAGCCTTTCAACATATCAAAGATCATGAAAATTTGGAGAAATGGGCAAAGTTTTGTTCTCTTTTAAATAAAATCAGCATGAGCAACAGTAAATTCAATAGCAGCTAAGAAGAGCAACCTGTGAACTTATATGGAAAAAATAGTTTGGGTTAACTATACGCTTTCACTGGGAAATGAAGGAATTAATTTGAAATGAGCAAACAGGTAGATTAATATAAATCTAATTTAAAACCACATCATCTGGCTTGATCAGAACTTGACTAGAGGAAGATAAAGAAATTTGATAAAAGAAACAAGTATAAATTGCTACAATTTGATGAACTTGACCTATATATATAGATGTAGTAGCTCAAAATACCAACTGAAAAGGAAAATGTCTTCACACATCAAGGATCAAACCTACCCCTCTGTACATAGGGTTGATAGGGATGATCAACTTAGACATTGGCTACCTAAAATGGTGAGGAGGTAAGCGTTATAAAGACATGAAGTGATTGTCTTATGAGTTTTCAAAAGGGAGTTTAGTTTCAGAGTATGTGAGTGTGTGGG
>NW_006408765.1:364324-369324 GCF_000296735.1 Chrysochloris asiatica
AAACAAACAAACAAACAGGGAATAGAAGCAAATAATGTTGAATGATGATGTATGGAGGGGATTGTAATCACTGCAGTGAAACAAAATATGATAGGATGAGTGTGAAACCATTGTTCTCCCATGTAAACTATCACTCAATTTACCATTAAAACAAAACAAAACCACATCATCACAGATCCTTGCTACAGAGCATTTTGTAACTAAAAATTCCAGAGATCTTTTGGTGAACACATGTATCATATATCATGCGTATCAATGGGAGTGGGAGAAGATGGTTCAGGGAGAAGGTTTTCAATGATCCAATCAACTTCAGACATAGACTAAGAAAGCAGCACTCTTACATTGGCATATTGTGGCATGATATCACTAATAATGAGGTGGTCAGAACTTCATTTTTATGGCTCATTGAAATAGCTCAGAGTTATGATAAACAATAATTACAGGATCAAGTTATTAAAGTCAGCTTGGGGAAAGGAAAACTCTTACTAGGCTAGTACAAGTCATTTTATTTCTAGCTTCATGATGTACTTAGCACATGAAGTTTGAAGTGTTTTTATTATTTTATTTATTTTAACTCACAGTGCACCAAGAGTAACCAAAGATGTGATATTGGTACAATTATAAATCTCATTATCTCTCTGAATACTAGGACACAGAAACAGGGTAGATGGCCATGTGGCATCATTCAGTTTTATTAGAATTATCCTATTTTATTGCTAATATACTCGCAATGCTATTGAATCGATTCTGACTAGTAGCCACCTTATAGACCTGAGTAGAACTGCCTTGAACAGACTCTAAAGATGTAAATCTTTAGAGAGCAGATTGCCATATTTTTCTCATATGGAGTGGTTGGTGAATTGAGCTGTTGATCTTTTAACTAGCAGTCAAGAACTTTAAACACTGTACCATAAGAAATCCTTTCTAACATGTTGTTGTTAGGTCTAGTCAGGTTGAGTCTGATTCACAGTGATTCTTTGCATAACAGAATGAACAACTGCCTGGTCCTTCTTCACCCTTACAATTGTTATATTTGAGTCCATTGTTGCTGCTGCTGGGTCAGGCCATTTCCCTGTGGGTCTTCCATTTTTCAGCTGATCCTGTACTTTAGAGAGCAAGAAATCCTTCTCCTGGGACCAGTCTCTCACATGAGCACATGTTCATAAAACAAGAGAAAGCTACACCACACTCTTTCATAAGTAGCTTTCTGGCTTTACTTCTTCCAAAATAGATTCATTTGTTCTTCTTGCAGTCCATGGTACTTTCATTACTCTTAACAAATGTCATAATTCACATTTGTCTATGGTCTTTCTTCTCAAATATTCGCATACATATGAGACATTGGAAAATACCATGACTTGCGTCAGGTACATCCTAGTTCTCACAGTGACATCTTTGTTTTTTAACACTTTGAAAAGGTCTTTTGAAACAGATTTGCCTAATGCACTACATCCCTTGATTTCCTTACAGCTGCTTCCATGAACGTTGATAGTGACCCAGTTTAGTGTTTCCAAGGTTGTAACTCTTTTTGGGAACAGAAAGCCTCATTTTTCTCCTTGTGTATGGGATGGTGGACTCAAATTACAGCTTTGTGATTCACTGTACAGTGTTTATCCACTGTACTTGTAAATCCAAGTACAATGAAGTCCTGGACAGCTTCAAACTTTTCTCTATTATCATGATGATATTTATTGATACATTCGTGAAGATTTTCATTTTTTCACACTGAGGTACAATCCATACTGAAGGTTGTAGTTTTGAATTCATCAGTAAGAATTTTAAGTCCTCTTTGCTGTCAGCAAGCAAGGTTGTATCATCTGGATATCGCAGGTTGTTAATGAGTCTTATTCCAATTCTGAAGTCACATTCTTCTTCATATAATCCAGCTTCTCAGATTACTTTCTCAGCATACAGATTGAATAAATATGGTGTAAGGACACAACTCTAGCTCACATATTTATTGATTTTAAAACATTCAGTTTCCTCTTGCTCTTTTATAATGACTGTCTCATAGTCAATATTCAGGTTCCTCATAAGCACAAGAAAGTGTTCTGAAATTCCTGTTCTTTGCAATTTTATCAATTGTCTGTAATAATTCACATAATTAAATGTCTTTACATAGCTAACAAGGCATAAATAAACATATTTCTAGTAATCTCTGCTTTCAGCCAATATTCAACTGATGTCAGCAATGAAATCCTTCATTTGATGATCTCTTCTGAATCCAGCGTGGATTTCTGGTAGCTCTATGCAGATGTACTGCTGCAACTATTTTTAATTACTTCAGTAAAATTGTACTTGCATTTGATACTAAGGATATTATTCCATGATTTTATATTCCATTGGGTCACCTGTGTTTGGAATATACACGAATATAGGTATCTTCTAATAGTTGGTCAGATAGGGGTCTTCCTAATTTCTGAACACAGACAACAGAGCTGCATCAGTTTATTGTAGCATTTCCGTTTGCATTTTATAAATTCCTGGAGCCTTGTTTTTCACTGATGTGTTAAGTATACCTTGGACTTCTTTCATTACCATAAGTTCTTGATAATTTTCTACCTCTTGAAATGCTTAAACATCAGCCAATTCTTTATGGTACAGTGACTCTGTGTATTCTCTTCCATCTTCTTTTGATGCTTCCTGCCTCATTCAATAAATTTCCTATATAAACCTTCAATATTGCAACATGAGACTTGCATTTTTTTCAGTTCTTTCAGTTTGAAAAATGCTGAGCACATTCCTTTCTTTTGATTCTCTAAATTCAGATATTTGCACAATTCACTGTAATACTTTACTTTGTCTTCTAGAGCTGCCTTTTGAAATTTCCTGTTCAGCTGTTTCATTTTCTCATTTCTTCCATTCACTTTAGTTTCTCTGTGCTCAGTGCAAGTTTTAGAGTGTCTTCTGATATCTACTTTGGTAATTTCTTTCTTTCCTGTGATTTTAATTACCATTTGCTTTCTTAATGCATGACTTTTTTATGTCATCCAATAATTCTTTTGGTGTTTAGTCACTATTGTCTAATGCATGAATTCTGTTCTTGAGATGGTCTCTAAATTCAGGTGGGATAGATTCAAAGTTGTATTTTGACTCTAGTGGCCTTGTTTTAATTTTGTTTAGCTTCAACCTGAACTTGCATATGAGCGATCGATGGTCTGTTCCGCTGTTAACTCCTGCCCATCTTTTAGGCAATGATATTAAATTTCTCTGTCATCTCTTATCACATGGGTATTCAGATTTATTCCTGTGTATTCCATCTGGTGAGGTCCATGTGTCTAGTTGCCATTTATGGTTTTGAAGACTGATATTGCAATGAATAAGGTATTGGTCTTGCAAAATTCTGTCATGCAATATTGAGCATCATTTCTTTCATGAAGGCAATAGTTGGTAGAATTCTTCAGTTTCATCATAATTGGCTTAATGATTGATCCTTAAATTTGAATAACAGTGTTATTAACTGGTTTTCCTAGTAGGCAGATGGATATTATCCTAACTCAGGCAGCACTGTACTTCAAGATAGACTTTGAAATGCTCTTTTTAATGATGAATGCAGCACCATTCCTCTTCAATTTGTCATTCCCAGCATATTAGACCATATGATTATCTGATTCAAAAATGGTCAATTCCAGTATATTTCCACTCATTAATGCCTTGGAATTTGGTCTCTATGTGTTTCATTCCATTTTTGACAGCTTACACTTTTTTTAAGATTCATATTTTGTACATTCCACATTCTGATTTTTAATTGACATCTGCAGCTGTTCCTTTCCATGTGAGTTATGCCTCATCAGCAAATGAAAGTCCCGGTAGCTTTGCTCCATTCATTTCACTAAGGTCAACTATACTTTGAGGATATAGCTCTTCCCCAGTTATGTTTTTAGTACCTTCCAACCTGAGGATCTTATCTTTCAGTACCATATCAGACAATGTTCCAGTGGCTACCAATAGAAGTGTTCAACCTCTTCTTCTTCCTAGTTTGTCTTAGTCTGCTAGCTCCAATAAAAACTGTTTAATGTGGGTGACCATGCTGGCATTTAAATACAGTGGCATAGCTTCCAGCATCACAGCAACACACAAACCACCAGAGTACGACAAAATGACCGACCAATGGTGATGATGGTAATATGGAGATTAACAAAAACTATAAACAGAAGGCTATTATTTTCTCCCTCTTGGAGAGCTGGTTTACCAGTGGACACAATGACCTTAAGCAAGTTCTAGCTGGCATATCAATTGTACCATTTTTGTTACAGAATCAGCAATATGTTGTGCTCATAGGGAGAATTGCATTTTCAGTTATGGATTTGTCTCACATATCCATTGCCCTACTGAAAGCATCATTACTGTGACCTACACAATGCCTTACTTAATAATGGACTAATACACACTGAATCATTTTATTAACGAATATGACAGTAGATTCATATATGTGGAATTCACTGGTCTTACAACTGAAATGGAGTCCTAGAGTGGTGCTGCAGGTTAATGTGCTAGACTGCAAAGTAGGTTTGAACCACAAGGTTGGAAGTTCAAGCTCACCAGCCGCTCCTGGGTTCTAACTCATAAAGACCCATTATAGGGTTTCCAAAGAGTGGCTGGTAAGTTTGAACCACTGACCTTGCAGTTCAAACCAACTTTTTTGGCCCAGCATTTATTCTACAGTGCCACACCAAGACTCTACCATTCAACATGTTGTTGCTGTTGTTAAGTGCCTTGAGTGGGTTCTGACTCATAGCGACCCTCTATAGCATTTCTGAGGAGTGGCTGGTGAATTTGAACTGCTAACCTCAACCTTGTGGTCTAGTGCATTATTCTACAGCATCACACCAGTACTCCACTATTCAATATAGCAATGTTAAATCACAATTCATATTTATTTGAGGTTTTCTATAGAAAAATACATCATGAATTCAAGGATAAAATATTTTAGTTATGAGTGGTCCCTCTCATCAAGGTTCTAAGGACCAAAGAAAAAATACTTCAACCTTTTGTTGTTG
>NW_006408765.1:372008-376679 GCF_000296735.1 Chrysochloris asiatica
TGTTGTTGTTGTTACCATTGTTGAGGGTAGTCAAGTCAGTTCTGACTCTTGGTAACCTTGTATAGGTTTCCTGAGGATGTAAATCTTTGCAGGAGCAAAATCTTTCTACCACAGAGCAGCAGGTGGGCTCAAACTGTCAACTTTGTGGTTTGCAGTCCATTGCTTAACTTATGGAGGCGTATATATGAGAAAGACAAGACTTAGAGTCTCGCTATGAGTTAGAACCAACTCAACAGCATTCCAAAACAGTGCTGTTTTGTTGTTGTATGCTGTTGAATACATTCTTATTTATAGAAACACTATGCATACTTTCTAAGAGCAGTTGGTGGGTTTAAACTGTCCACCTTTTTGTTAGCGTGGTTAGCAGCCTAGTATAGAGAGGGTCATGGTGGCACTGCACAATAAAAACCAGACTACTAACTGCAAGGTAGGCAATTCAAAGGGTCTCCCAAACCCTACACAGAGTTGCTATGAGAATCAACTCAATGACAGTGGGTTTCTATTATATATAAAGTGGTAAAGAGATTGAGCCCTTAATATGCAGGAAAACTAATTGGTTAAATAGCTTGTTCAGTGTCACATAGTTCATATTTGATTTTATGCAGATTGGATTTCATTATATGCTTTCCATTAATTAGTTTAGTTAATTTAGTATACTATATACAACTGGCTGTAGACATCATGTTGATAGCATGAAATTGGCTATGATGATAATATGCACTGCATGAAAATCAACAAAAGAATTGCTACAGAACACACCTTCAAAGTGTTTAAGGGCAAAGATATAATTTTAAGGATTTACGTGCAATGGACTCAAGCCACAGTATTTTAAAATTTGGACAGTGAATAAGAAAGACCAGGGGAGAATAAATGTATGTGAATTATATTGTTAGTGAATAATATTGAAAGTACCATTGACTTCCAAAAGAACAAACAAATATGTCTTGGCTATAGCCTGTGGTGCTCATTTGAAATAAGGATGGAAGACTTTGTCTCAGATACTTTGGACATGTTAAGAGTATCCAATACTTTGAAATAGACATTGTGCTTGCTAAAGTAGATGGTCAGTCCAAGAAAGGAAGATCCCATGGAAATGGATTGACCACGTGGCTGTAATAATGAGCTCAAAATTAACAACAACTATGAGGATAGTTCAGGACCAGGCAGCGTTTTGTTCTGTTGTGCAAAAGGTCACTATGAGTCAAAAACAACCTGACTGTACCTAACAACGAAATACAACTATCTCAGAGTGGATGTTCAGTATTCTTCTTGAATAAATATTATATTGTTTCTTTTTTTCAAAAGACTGAGAGTATTATTAATTTCATTAACTAATTGTAAATGTGATGCAACAAATACATTAAAAATAAATATAAAGAACTATTTTTAGTAGGCTGTCAATAAAATTACTTCAATTGTCTGTTAAATTGTCATACTGTAGTGGTTTATATGTTGCTGTGATTCTGGAAGCTATGCCACCAACTGGACGGCACCTAACAATAACAACATTGATAAATTCTAGCTAAGTCTATATTTTTCAAAATTATATTTTTTAGGCAGTATGTTAGAAATCCACCACTCATCTATCAGCTTGTCCTTCCATGATGCTTGTGTATTGCTGTGGTCACTCTGAATTGTTAATGTGTGAATAGCAGTAGAATATTGACTAATATAGTGCCAGAGAGTCCCTCAGATAGGAATGCATTCAACATGTGAGTGGAGAGGGGCTGCCCCCTCTTCAAAGTAGAGTTGGTCTTAATGACATGGATGAAGCAAAGATTTGGGGACCTTCATTTGCTTATGGGCAAAAATAAAAGTAAGAAGGAAGATCTGTAAACATCCATTAATAATTAAAACACGGAATGTAAAAAATATGAATCCAAGAAAATTAAATCATGAACTCTAGAGTCATACTATGCACATTGTAATCCTTAATTTCCATTCACTACCAAATATTATTTATTGTTTCCATATATATATGTGATATTCTCTTTTTGTCCCTTAGATAGGGTTGTTGTTGTTGTTATTATGTGCTGTTGAGTTGGTTCTGACCCATAGCGACCCTGTATAGGGTTTCCAAGGAGCAGCTGGTGAGCTTGAACTGCCAACCTGGCAGTTCAAATGGCTTTGCATTCTGGCGCATTAACCCACAGAACCACACCAGGACTCCATAGATAGGGATAGGTTTAAATAAATATATATGTCTTCTCCATAATCCTGGTGGGGTGTTGTTGGAGAAGCACTCATCCATAAGATCTGTTGGAACCTCAAGGTCAGTGATTCAAACTCAGAAGCCACTCCTCAAAACCGTATACAGGGTCGTTGTCAGTCAAAACTGACTTGATGCACTTAGCAACAACATATGGGGTCCTAGTGTGGTGCTGTGGGATAATGCAATGATGCAAGGTCAGTTTGAACTGCAAAATTGGAAATTCAAACTCATCTCCTGCTCCTTGGAAACACTATGTAGGGTCGCTATTTATCAGAACCGACTCCACAATACCTAACAACAACAACAAACAATATATACACATCTACCTATACATATGGATTCCTGTAGTCCTGGTGGGGTGCTGTAAGATAAGCACTTGTCTATAAGGTCTGTTGGAACCTCAAGGTAGGTGATTCCAGATATATATGAGTCATTCTGCTAATCTCAAGGTCAGAAGTTCAAAATTACCAGCCGTTCCATGGGAGAAAGATGAGGCTTTCTTCTCCCATAAAGATTTGCAGCCTCAGAAACCCTATATAGACAGAAGTCGATATGAGTCTGAACTGACTCCGTGACACATCACCAACCACGAACCACCAACCATGTCATTAGATCTTTTTTGTCAACTGTACTCATCTATTCTCAGCTACATGTTCAATGACATCGTATTAGTATTATGAATTGGCCATTATAGTAATATTGTTGATGTTGTTAGGTGACGTCTAGTTGATTACAAATCATTACTAAAACAAAATAATGTCCAGTCCTGTCCCATAACAATTGTTGTTACATATGAGCCCATTGTTTTTGCCATTGTGTCAATTTATCTCATTGTGGAGTCCTTCTAGTTTTCTCTGAACTTCCTCTTTCCAAGGCATTATGTCTCTTGCCAGGGACTAGACCCTCCTGATAACATGCCCAAAGTATGAGAGACACAGTCTCACCATCCTAGTTTCTAATGAGCATTCTAGGTGCACTTCTTCCAAGATGGATTTGTTTGTTCTTCTGGCAGTCCATGGTACTTTTAATATTCTTCTCCTACACTGTAATTCAAATGCAAAAAATTATTCTATGGTCTTCATTTTTCATACAACTTTCACATGCATACGAGACTATTGAAAATATCATGGATTGGATCGGTCACACTGTAGTCCTCAAACTGAAAAATTTGTTCTTTGACACTTTAAAGAGCTTTTATAGAACATTTGCCTAATGCAACACATCATTTGGTCTCTTCACTATTGCTTACATGTGTATAGATTGAGAATCCAAGCAAAATGAAGTATTTGATAACTTCAGTCTTTTCTCTGGTTTTCATTACATTGTTTATTGTTCCATTTGTGAGGGAGTTCGCTTTCTTTACACTGAGGTGGAATCCATATTCAGGGCTATATTTAGTCTTTGATCTTAATCAGTAACTATTTAATGTCCTCTTCTCTTCCAATAAGCAAAGTTGTATCATCTGCACATTACAAGTTGTTAATAATTTGTCCTACAATCCTAGAGCCACATTCTTTTTCATATAATCCAGTTTCTTGAATTATTCACTCAGCATACATACTGAATAAGTATAGTGTACAGATCCAACCATGATACATACTTTTACTGATCATAAGAGACGACTATACACATGGACTTCGCCAGATGGAATACATAGAAATCAAATTGACTACATATTCAGAAAGAGACGATGGAAAAGGCCCATATTATCAGTCAAAACAAGGCAAAGGGCAGACTGTGGAACAGATTATCAATTACTCCTATGCAAATTCAAACTGAAGCTGAAGAAAATGAAAACAAGTCCACGAGAGCCAAAATATGACCTTGAATATATCACACCTGAATTTAGGGATCATCACAAGAACAGATTTGATACATTAAACACTAAAGACTGAAGACGAGAACAGTTATGGGATGATATCAAGAACATCATACATGATGAAAGCAGAAAGTGATTAAGGAGACAAAGAAGGAAAAGGTCAAAACAGATGTCAAAAGAGACACTGAAACGTCCTCTTCAGCATAGAAATACTAAAGCAAAATGGAAGAAATGAGGAGATCCAAGAGCTGAACAGAAAATTTCAAACATCAGCTCAAGAAGATAAAGTCAAATATTACAACAAAATGTACAAAGATCTAGAGTCAGAAAACCAAAAACTAAAACCACGCTCAGCATTTCTCAAGCTGGGGGAACTGAAGAAATAATTCAATCCTCAACTTTTGTTATTGAAAGATTCTCTGGGAAAATTACTAAATGATGCAGAAAGCATCAAGAGAAGATGAAAGGAATACACAGAGTCACTGTACCAAAAGGAAATGGTTAATGTTCAATCATTTCAAGAGGTAGCATATGATCAAGAGCAAATGATACTGAAGGAGGAAGTCCAAGGTGCATTGAAGGAATTGGCAAAGAAAAAGGCACCAGGAATGGATGGAATAAAAATTGAAATCTTTCAAGA
>NW_006408765.1:378199-386997 GCF_000296735.1 Chrysochloris asiatica
TCCATTGTCAGCAATGATAAACCTAGTTCCATGTTCTTTTCTGAATCCAGGCTTGAGTTTCCTTATAATGCACTGTTGCAATCTCTTTAAAATTATTTTAAGCAAAATTTTATTTGCATAGGATATTAACGATATTGTTCAATGATTTCCACATTCTATTGGGTCACTTTTCTTTGGAATGGGCACAAGTATGGATCTCTTCCAGTCAGTTTCCCAGGTAGCTGTCTTCCAAATTTTTTGACACAGATGATTGATCATCTCAAGTGCTGCATCATTTTATTGAAGATTTCAATTTGCATTCTTTCAATTCCATTGCCACTGGAGTATTTAGTACTGATCAAAATGCTACTGAAGATTTAGTCTATTAGATTTATTTTAAACAGATGTAACATCCTTTATTTAAGATTTTTAAAAGTTGTGGAATACCCCTTCTATATATCACATTATGCGTGGATTTACCACAACATAATAATTTTAAAATGAAAAATGAGATGATAAACAACAAAAAAAAAAACAAGAAGTCAATATATTCTTTCATTTTATACAAAGGCAGTATTTAAAGAATACATAAGAATTGGTTGCTTTGCTTTCTGCTTTCTCTAAGGAAAGGAATTAAAACTGTATGTTCTGTCTGTCTTCAGCATATCTGATCAATTGCTTGCTTATTTAGGGACAATTGACAGGGCAGTGGTACCTACTATCAATACTTGAACTTCTGTGGGAAACTCAAAAGATGAAGGAATGACCTGAGTTGTTAATTACTTTCCTGAAAACCGAGAGCAGAAATTGTGGCTGATGATAAAATCTTTTCCCATACTCTCCAGTACATAATGCCATTAGATGAGACCTTGCAAAAACGAATAGTATGGGATAAAACAGGAAGAAATAGATGTCTCACAGTATTACAGAGCAAGCAGGCTATAAAGAAAGCCTCAAAATTTAGCAATGTCATAAGATTTATAGAGTGTGGCGCAGTGAGTTAATGCGCCAGACTGCAAAGTCATTTGAACTACAGAGTCAGTGGTTCAAGCTCCCCAGCTGCTCCTTGGAAACCCTATAGAGGGTCATTATGGGTCAGAATCGACTCAACGGCACTTAACAACAACAATGTCCTCTCAGTGCAAGCATTTCATAATGCTTTTAAACAGTCTTGCAATTATTCAATAAATAAGTGGTATATTTATTACTAATGCTGAGCTTTAGAGGATAAAAAATGGCTACATGTTGAGGTACTTCTTGTAAACTTGTGGTACTTATAAATGGAGGTGTTCTTGTGACATAGGCTAAAATGCAATTTCCATCTTAATCTTTGAAAAATAGGAAGCTAAAATTCTGCATGCTATGATAAAAAGAAAATAGCTGTAAAATATTATTTTGTACTCTGTGATCTTTTGATTATTCTTTGCATAATTTTACAATATTGCATTGTTATTGTTAAGCACTCTCAAGTCGGTTTCGACCCATAGCGACCCTGTACAGGGGTTTCTGAGTTTGTAAATCTTTGCAGGAGCAGAAAGTCTCATTTTTTTCCCACAGAGCATCTGGTGGGCTCAAACTGTTCACCTGTGGTTAGCAGTCCAATACTTATCCTACAGAGCCACCATGCTCCCCAGGGTTGGATTACATGTAGCAGTTTTAAATATGGGTGACTTTTATAGCAGGAATAAGATTAAGTCAATTAGCATTATTTTCACTGGAGAAATAAAATATAGAAGCTTACATTAAAATTAAAATGACTGAAATATAAACAATGTACTTTAAATTATAATTGATTTTATATTTGGAAAATACCAGTTTTACATTAAAAATATTTAAATTCAGTGAACATGAAATAAATTTCATGTGAAATCATATTCCAGAATACAAATAGTTGTTTTTCACATTGTTTGCAACTTTGTAATTGAAGCCTAGGGAATAAGTAGCATGACAATTTTAGTCATGAAAGGGGATGGATGAATATATATATATATACTTCTGTATGCGTGTTTATTTCAGTATAAATTCAGAGCAGAAATAATTGCCTAAGGCAGATCACACATATTCCAATTTGATTTTCAACAGTAAATAGTTTGTAGTTTAAAAAAATATATTATGTTACTTCTAAACCTATAAGCTGTTAGAAAATAAGAATCAAGTGAAACAAACAAACCATTATTCCTACAAGTTGTCATGATAGCAGTTAATAAATCATTCTTTTATTTGCATTATGCTTTTCAATTTCATTTCATTTTCATGTCCTCTTCATTCATCAGTATTCTTCTGCATTTAGAAAGAAATTGAACTAAAATGCTGAACGTATATTTTTATCACTCTTGCTTCCAATCATCCATCCATGTTGTCAATTTTCTCATGTTACATTGATGCTCAAAAGTGACTTGGAACTACCTGTCCCAATAGGGTTAGATTTTCTTCTTGATGTTTATGATTCAATACACTATCTGCATTTTATCTATCCAGATTCATGTGAAGTTATTTATTTAAATGTTGAGCAGTTTCCACGAAATGTATCAAGTTCAATGAAACAGAGAGAATGGGTCTCTAGGTCAGTATTTCATTGCACCCGTGATCACATTGTACTGATTTCTTTTTCACTTTTCGCAGCCAAACTTCTTTACACTTCCAATTTTACAAAGCAAATTCTGGTGTTACTATGAAACTTTGACTGAGATAGCAACTGTTATTGCTGTGTGTGCCATCAAGTCCATGCAATCCTGTTGGTCAGAGTAGAACTTCCCCATAGGATTTACTAGAATATAACCTTTATGGGAGCAGATTGCCAAGTGTTTCTTCCACAGAGCCACTGTGTAGGTTCCAGTACCAGCTGATTGCTTAACCATTGTACCACTAGGGTACCTTGATAAAAAAAAAAAAATTATGCTCTTTTAAATTACATTTGCATTAATAATATAAAATATGTATCTGACATTTGCATACTTTTTTTATTATTTATTAATTGTCTCCTATGTCTGTATTGGAATCCTGGTGTGGTGCTGTAGGAAAAGCACTGAACTGCAATTCTGGTTTTAACTGTAAGTCCGATGGTTCAAACAAACCAGCCACTACTTGGAAACCATATACAGGTATGCTATGACTCAGAACCGTCTCTAGGGCATGTAACAAAAAAAAAAAACATGCCTTTATTGAGATCTCTGTGGCTCATATGATAAGTACTTGTCTGTGAACCACAAGGTCTGTGGTTCAAGTCACACAGCAACTCAAAGGGAGAAAGATGAGGTTTTCTGCTCCCGCAAAGAATTGAAAGCCTGGGAAACCCTATACAGGGTCACTATTAATAGGAACTGGCCACTTAAGTAGCATTTAAGTGTTTGTAAGTATCCCATGACAACAACAGCATACTTTTATTGGAATCCTTAGGTAATCTAAATAGTTAGAGTTTAGTTGCCAACTGAAATAATTGAGGAGTTACCAATGAAGAAAGGCTTGGCAATCTATTTCCGTAAAATGAGCCATCGAAATCTCTCTGAAGCACAGTTTTAATTTGACACACATGAGGTCACCGTAAGTTAGAATCAGCTCGATGGTTTGGTTTGGTTATTATATCAATTATCTAATGCTGCTATCATAGAAATATGAAAAGTTGTTGGCTTTAACAAACAGAAATTTATTCTATCACTGTTAATGAGGTTAGGAATCTAAATTCATGGTGCCAGCTCTAGGGAAAATCTTCCTCTCGTTTTTCAGTCACATCTAAGTCAGGAGGTTCTTGTCACCTTTCAACAACTGTGAACCTGGCATTCTTTGAAGATCTCTATGTGTCTTGGTATCAGTCTTCTCCTGGATCTAGGAGGTTCCCAGCACAAGGATCTCAGAGTCCAAATGATGCACTGCTCCACAGGCTCTTCTGACTTGGTAATAGTATATCTCCCTTTCTAATTGTTTCTCTCACTTATATCCTGTATAATGAAAGGTGTTACAGGCCATAGCCTGTATATTAGTTCAGGACTATGATGAAAATAAGAGTGTTGAGTCCCATCCTTAATCCTTTGACAAGTGGTTGGCTTACTTCATTAGATCACATCACGGGGGGGTCATTACATAACTGCTAAATTCAACATTGCATAACTGGCAAACCACTGAGAATCAGTACCCAGTCAAGTTCACACATATGTTTGGGGGATGTAATTCAATCAATCCATGTGACCTGTAAGATAATTAATGGACTGTTAACTACAAGGTTGGTGGTTCAAACCCACAAGCTACTCCTGGGAAACCCTATACAGCTCGTTATGAGTCAGAATGGACTCCACAGCACAGAACATGCAGTTCAATCCATGTCAGCTATACATTCATTACCACTGGTTTAATATGTCAACTAAGTCATGCGTCTCATAGAATAACTTTAATACTTTATTAGCACTTACTCTATGCAAAGAAAAGAACACCCCAGCTAACAAAATAAGAGATAAAGTAATTTTAAATTACCTGAAGTGATAGCGCTTTATTAAATAGGGATAAAGACCTTAAATTTTTTTAAAGTACCATTTCAAATATTCTCTATATTACCAGAAAGTAAATAAATGCATAAATAGAAGGGTTTCAACAAATCAGGAAAAATGCTTATATAATAAGCACAAAATATGCATCAAGTTTAGTTCCAAACAAAAGAAACTACTGTAAAAAATACTAATAGCTGGGGAAATACTTTGGTTTTTGCATTACTAATGAATTTATTCATAAAAACCCCACCAACTATGTATTGTTCCTTTATTCTGATATAAATGCATATTCTTTTTGTTTTCTGAAACCTTTCCATGGAAATTTACTTAATTTAGAATGTTAACTGTGGATCCACAGTAAGAGAATACTAAAAAGGACTAATGATAGGATTTGGGCTTTGGTTGTATGATACTGAGTAAGGACCTAGATAGGTATGATTTTCTATGTATTTGGTACTGTCAAGAAGTAGGGATAATTCCAATTGAGTGTGTCAGCACATCTTACCAATGAAGTGGGCAGACTAAAGAGAGGTTAAACGTATATTTGGCCAAACCTGAAGCCATTATTCATTTATATTACTCTTTAGAGATGATTTTGATACAACAATATTTATGCTTTATTTTTATTCAGACTTGATTACAGAGTGCTCCTGTTTTTGCCTTGAGCCTTCCTTGTCTCAGTGTGGTCTTTTCTGATGTTGATATTATGCAAAATAATGTTCAGTACAAATTACTAAGGCCTAGCTGATTGTACCAGGTGCTTTTGATTGATAGGTATTGTTTATGAATCATGCTACATATGAAACAAGTGTTTGCTCAGGAATCAGGCTTTATCTTAGATATTTTGGATGTGGTAACTAAAGGAATTTACTAAAAGGACAATATTTTTAAAATAATAACATTCTCAAAATGCTTGTTTTACTGTTGTTGCTATAGTTTTATTTTGTTTTTGGTTAGTGCTGAATAAAATAGGTTAGATATTCATTATAATTTAAAATAATTTATAAAACTACATTGACAAGAATTTTCTCTTATAGTCTCTTAGATGAAGCTACTCAAAGTGTATAAAGAGTTTAGGATTTGTTCAACATCTCAAAGTTTTCATGTTTACTTTTGTGCTATAATATTATTAGGTCTTTTGAAAACAAATTTATTTCTAAAGACCTTTTGCTACCTTGATAAAATTTGTTATATAGTTTGCCTTATACCCCAGTGAAATTGAATAAAAAATGATTACTGATTAGTTGTATATGTTCAAGCCTGTTTCACAGATTCAAACATCACAACAGAACTCAGGGGGGATTTAAAAAGAAAAATGTTGCTAATTTTTTAATGACATCTGATCAAATTAGAAAGGAGCCCTGGTGGCATAGTGGGTTATGAGTTGGCTACTAACTGTAAGGTCAGCAGTTTGAACATGACAACCATATTTGACATAGGAGAAAGCAAAGGCTTTCAGCTCCTGTAAAGGTTTGCAGCCCTGGAAACACTACATACAGTCACTGTGAGTAGGAATTGACTCCATGGGTGTAGGCTTGGTTTGTTTTATAGAGATTAAATTAATACAATAGAAAATGAATTTTGTGGCTGGGGGGGAGATATATATATTATTCTCCTATCCTAAATTTTCTATATCTGTAAAGAGCGAGCATAATTAACACATTCATTTAAAATTGAATTTTCTGAATAATTTATTTCTTCTGAATGGATACAACATTTATAACTTGAGCTATTATTCCTCAAATGCTGCTTTCTGTTTGAGATCACGGAATCAGTGTTCACACTGTCTTAGATATCACTATTTGAGGATGACTAGTCTTAACAGTTTCAATTTTTCAGTATGCGTGTACATGTGTGTTTCCAGTGATCCACATGTAATACCTTCAACCCTCTCCCCATAAGGGGTTAACTATAAAAATCAGTTTTAAAATGTAATTCAGTTTTAAAATGTAAGCCTCTTAGAAAGAAGCAAAAGTCATTTTTCTTTTGAAATTCATCTGTTCGTGAAAAATTATTTGAGATTTTCTTCATCGAGAATACTTTTATTTCCCTGTCATAGTTGGAGGATATTTTTAATGGATCTAAAATTCACAGTTCACATTTTTTGTTTAAATAAAATATTTTACTTGAACTCAGAGCTTCTTAAGATAAATACAAATGTTCAGGATGCAACAGAAAAACACCACAGTTTTCAAATGCTACAAGAATAAAAAAAACTGTGGTACCATGAATCAGAAAAACCACAACAAGATAAAAAAATGATTATCAATTGACATCAACTTCAAGATGAAATATTGATTACCATTTTAACTTCTTGCTTGATATCTCTACTTGGATTTCTGAGATTGCAGTTATTAAGTGCTATTGAGTCAATTCTGGCTAACAGACCTCCTATATGAATTTCTGAAGAATGATTGATGAGTTTGAACTAGAGACTTTGAGGTTGGCAGTCCAAAGCTTACCCTACCATGATATACCAGGCTTTCTAAAAGAAAATTCAAAATATACATATGCAAAACAGATTACTTCCTGAAACTTCTAAACTTCCACAGAATTTCACATCACTATTAGTTGTCATCCACCATTCATCTGTTAGTCATACTCAGATGGCTTGTATGTTGCTTTGATCCTGGAAGCTATGCCACCATTACTTTAAATACAAACACCTATGGATCACACATGATGGAGAGGTTTCACTAAAGCTTCCAGACTAAGACAGACTAGGAAAAAGAAGGAGAGGCAACTTGTGAATGTTTAGCCACTAAAAATCTTATGAATAACATTGTCATACATAGCACTAGACTATGGAAACATTATGAATAGGAGCAGAACATTGTCAGATATAGTGCTGGAACATGAGCCTCGCAGGTTGGAAGGCATTCAGGATAAGACTACAGATGAGCAGTATGCTCTAATAGAGTTGATGATAATGATACGAATAGAGTAAAGCTTTTAGGACTTCATATGCTATGCGGCACAACTCAAAATAGGAGAAAGAGATACAAACACCCATTAATCATTAAAACATGGGATGTACAATATATGAGTTTAGGAACATTGGAAGTTGTCAAAAAAGTAAATAGAACACATAAAGATGAACATCCTAGGCATTAGTGAGCTGAAATGGACTAGTATTGATCATGGTGAATCTGACAATGATATGATTAACTATGCCAAGAACAACATACTCAAGAGATATGATGTCACATTCAACCTCAAAAAGACCTTTCAAAACCTTTTTTGAAGTAAAATGCTGTCTGTGATAGAATAATATCCACAGGCCTACAATGTTGTTGTCGGTGCCATCAATAATGATCCATTAATATCACTATAATTCAAACTTATACACCAACCACTGAAACAACCAGCCATGATAAAATTGAAGAATTCTATCAGCTTCTTCAGTCTGAAATTTATCAAGTATGCAATCAAGTTGCAGTTATAGTTGCTGGTGATCGGAATACAAATGTTGGGGAGAAAGAGGAAAAATCAGTAGTTGGAAATATGGCATTGGTGATTGAAATGATACTGGAAAATACATGGTAGAATTTTGTAAGATCAACAATCTATTCATTGCAAATAGCATTTTTAAACAACATAAAAGGCAACTATATGCACAGGTATCAAAAGATGGATTACAAAGGAATCAAATTGACTACATTATTGAGAAGAGACAATGGAGAAGCTCCATATCATCAGCCAAACCAAGGCCAGGGATGGACTGTGGAGGAGACCATCAACTGATCATATGTAAGTTCAGGCTGAAGTTGTAGAAAATGAAAGCAAGTCCATGAGAGCCAAATATTACCTTAAATATATCCCATCTCAATGTACAGACAATCTCAAAAACAGATTTGATGCATTAGACACAAATAACTGAAGTCCAGAAAAGCTGTGGATGAAATGAGTAATATCAAATAGGAAGAAAGCCAAAGGTCATAGCAAAGACTGGTAAAAAACAAAAAACAAATTGGTTAGACTCTGAAACTTGCTCTTAAACACTGAGAAGCTAAAGTTAATGGAAGAAATGAAGAGAATAAAATGTAGAACACAAAATTCTGAAGCGCTGCTCATGAAGACAAAATAAAGTATTAAAATGAAATGTGCAAAGACCTGAAGTTAGAAACCTTTAGAGATTGACTCAAAGAACACACTCAACATTTGTCAAATGGAAAGAACTGAAGAATAATTTCAAGCCTCAACTTGTAATATTGATCAAATCTATGGGCAAAATATTAAATGATGCAGAAAGCATCAAAAGAAGATGGAAGAAATAGTCATTGTACCAAAATGAAATGGTCCATGTTCAACTATTTCAAGAGATGGCATATGATTAAGAAC
>NW_006408765.1:389102-394456 GCF_000296735.1 Chrysochloris asiatica
AATTTGGAAGACAGCTATCTGGCCAACTGACTGGAATAAATCCATATTTATGCCCATTCCAAGAGCGGTAACCCAACAAATTGCAGAAATCATGGAATACTATCGTATGCTTGTCAAATTTTGCTAAAGATAATTCAAAAAATGATTGCAGCAGTGCATTTATAGGGAACTGCCATAAATTAAAGCAAGATTCAGAAAAGCATGTAGAAATAGGGATATCACTTCTGACATCACATGGGTTTTGGCTGAAAGCAGAGCATACTAGAAAGATGTTTACTTGTGCTTTATTGACTATACAAAAGCTTTTGACAATACAAAAATACTGTCTCAGGCTCAAAGGGTGGGGTTATGACCTCTGGGCTTTTAAAGGGTGGGGCCTTGACTTCCTAGGTTTCAAAGAATTAGATCTTCACCAGGTTCCTGTGTGGGATTGTCATTCATGAGTTCCTAGAGATCAACTGACCAAAGCTAAAGGGATAGAATTACCATGCCCCTTGGGCAGAGAATGGGGGCCTAACCAGGATCAATGGGTTGGGTTTACTACCCAGTTGGACTAGGAGAATATGGTCACCCAAACCCAAGGGAGCAGAGTTGTGCTGTCAGTAGGCCTGGAATACAGTCATAAACAGAATCCAGAGAATATATATAGCAGAGTCTCAAGGGCTGGGCTACTGCTTAGATGGTCTTGTAGAACAGACAATTATTTTCAAGCCTTGAGAACTAATAGGAATTTTCCTATTCTGTTTTTTCCTTGCTTGATACTGCTATTGTTTCTTTCCCTCCAATTTCTCCCATTTGTAATGGAAATACAAATGGGAGAAATTTGTATGTATTATGAAATATTTGTATGTCATCCATGAATGTATTTTTGGAGCAGATATATTCTAGATTTCAGAAGTTCACAGATGCAGATCTCCTGCATGGAAGAATAGAATTTGCAATTAAAACATCAATGATCTATCACCAGTTAGAAAATGTATATTAAAGAAAAATGTTAATAATACAGTGAGTGTGACAAGGATATCAGCAGAATGTATTTATTTCAAATAACTGTAAACTCAAAGATTTCAAAAACTTTTCCACTTGAGCTGTGATATTATTAATCAGTGGGTCAGTCATGGCAATATAAATATTTAGATTAAAAAGGCACATTTTTAAAAGCTATGTTTTCTTTTTCTTCTTTCCCTTTTTCTTTTGGGAAACTATGTTTATGTATCTTTAAATCTTAAGGGGCCTAGGGTGATACTGTCGGCTAAACACTGGACTGCTACTATGAGATCAGTCATTCAAACACACCCTCCGCTTCTTGGAAGCCCTATACAGGTTTGCTATGACTTGGAAACAACTCAACAACACTTAACAACAACAAATACATCTTAAGAAGAGCTTTTATTGCTAAACCACTCATTAGTAATTATACAACATTATCCATAATAACAATATTTAAGTATAAAAGTTAATAATGCCTCTGTAAATCTTATGGCATGGAGATTGCAAAGCAGAACTATCTTTGTGCAGAAAAGAAGAAAAAAGGACCTGAGCTATTCCTGCTGTGCTCAACTTAAACTCATCATATCAACTCACCAGGCATGAAATGAATGAAGAAATGGGTTAAGGGTAATATTTTTGGAAAAAGTATAGCAAACAATTAACTATTTTGTAGTTTCCAAATTACTAATTCAAAACTCTAGTATATAAGTCTTCATTATCTTTAAAGGATTAGCTTTATATAGTAGTTCAGTATAGTACTGTGATTTTTTTTCTTTTCTTTTTTTGGGGGCTATAAATCTTTAGACTCAGAGTCAGGTAGTGTCAGGTATATAATCAGATTTATGTATGATTCCCGCTGCATTCAATAATCTGTTAATGCAATATTAATTAAAGATAAATAAATTTGTCACCATTCACCTGTTAGTTTGTCACACTGTGGTGGCTTGCATGTTACTGTGATGCTGGAAGCTGTGCCACCATTGAAATACCAACAGGGTCACCATGGTGAATAGGTTTCAGTGGAGCTTCCAGGCTAAAATATCCTAAAACCACTGAAAACCTTATGAATGACAACAGAACATTGTCAGATAGAATGTCTCAGGTTGGAAGGCACACAAAATACAACAGGTGAGAGCTACTTCCTCAATGTAGATTTGACCATAGTGATCTGAGTGGAAACAAGCTTTCAGAAACATCATTTACAGATGGGGAACATCTCAAAATGAGAAGTAACAACAACAAATAGGCATTAATTGGAACATGGAATGTATGAAACATGAATCTAGAAAAAATGAAAGTGGTCAAACGTGAAATGAAGCACATTAAGATCAATATCCTATGCATCTGTGAACAGAAATGGACTGGTTTTGAATCAGACAATCTTATGATTTAGTATGCCAGGAAGACAAATTAAAGAGGAATATTGTCACATTCATCATCAAATAGAACATCTTAAGATCTAACATGAAGTACAATGCTGTCTGTGACAAGGTAATACCCATAGGCCTGCAAGGAAGACCAGGTAGTACCATTCTTACTCAAATTTATGAACTAACCAGTAAAACCAATGATGATGCAACTGAAGAATTCTACCAACTTCTTTAGAGTGAATTGTTCAGACATGCAATCAAGATGGATTGACAATTGCTGGTAATTGAATGTGAAAGATGGAAACTAAGAGAAATGATCAGTAGTTAAAAACTACGGCTTTGGTGATAGAAATGATGCTGGAGATCACTTGGTAGAATTTTGCAAGACCAACGACTTGTTCATTGAAAATTCCTTTTCTGAACAACATAAACAGCAATTATGCACATAGACCTCATCAGATGGAATACACAGGAATCAAATTGATTGCATTCAATAAATTGTGAGAAGAGACTGTGGAGAAGCTCAATATCATCAGCCAAAACAAGGCCAGGGACAGACTGTGGAGCAGATCATCAATTGTTCATATGCAAGTTCAGGTAGAATTTAAAGAAACAAGAGGCAAAATATGACCTTTCATATGTCTCATCTGAATTTTGGGACCATCTCAATAACAGATTTGATCATTACAGAATAATGACAAAACACCAGGAAATTTATGGGTTAACATCAAAGAGAACCTACAGAAAAAATGCAAAAGGACATTAAAAAGAAAGAAAAGACTAATATGTTTTTGTCAGAAGAGACTCTGAAAAATGTTCTTTATCTTAAAAAAGCTAACGGGAATGTAAATTGAGAAAGTAAAACAAAAAATTTTAAGAGTTAGCAAATTAACTAAAGTATTATAATAAAATGTGCAAAGGCCTTGTAGTTGGGAAATCAAAAGGGAGGAACACCTTCAGGATTTTCAAGCTGAAAGAAAAGCACTGAAGAAAAAAAATTCAAGCCTCTGTTTTAGATATTGAATAATTCTATGAGCAAAATGTAGTCCTGGTGTAGTGCTGTAGTATTAGCATTAACTGCAAATCCCAAGGGTGGTGGATAAACTCATCAGACACTCCTTTGAAACCCTATACAGCATCACTATGAGTCAGAAACAACAACATGGGCAAGCTGTTGAAAGATGCATGAAGCATCAAATGATGACAGACAGAATACACAGAGTTACTATACCACAAAGAAATGGTCAGTGTTCAACAATTTCAAGAGGTAGCATATGATCAAGAACCAATGGTATTGAAGGAAGTGGTATAGGCTTAACTGTAGGTCATTGGTGAAAAACAAGACTCCAGAAAGTGATGGAATACAAATTTAAATATTTCAGCAAACAGATGTGGAACTGGAGGAACTCACTCATCTATGCCAAGAAATTTGGAAGACAGCTACCTGGTCAATTGATTTGAAGAGATCCATATTTATGCCCATTCCAAAGAGAGATGACCTAATGGAATGTGGAAATCAATGGACAATATCAGTAACAGTACATGAAGGTAAAATGTTGCAAAAGATAAAACAAAAACTGTTGCATCTAAAGGGAACTGCCAAAATCAAGCATTTCTTGAAGAAGATATAGAACATAGGATAGCAATGTTGACATCAAATGGATCTTGGCTGAAAATAGAGCATGTTAGAAAGATGTTTACTTGTGCTTTATTGACTGTGCAAAGGCTTCCAACTGTGGGTATAATAACAAACTATGGATAACACTGTAAAGAATGGATATTCCAGAACACTTAATTGTGCTTATGAGGAACCTATACATAGACCAAGATAAGTCATTATAAAAGAACAAGGGGATACTGAATGGTTTAAAATCAGGAAAGGTGTGCACCAGGGTTTCATTCTTTCACCATAATTATTCAGTCTGCATGCTGAGCAACTAATTCAAGGAGTTAGATTATATGAAGAAGAACATGACAGCAGGATTGAAGGAAGACTCATTAACAACCTGCTATGGAATCCTGGTATGGTACTGTGGTTAATACCAGGGACTGCAAAGTCAGTTTGAGTGTCAAGGTCAGTGGTTCAAGCTCACCAGTTGCTCATCAGAAATCCTATTCAGGGTCATTATGGATCAGAACCAACTCAATGGCACTTAACCACAACAACATATGTAGATGATACAACCTTGCTTGGAGAAAACAAAGAGGAGTTAAAATACTTTTCCAATGATGATCAAAAACTACATCCTTAAGTATGGAATGGACTTTAATAGAAAGGAAAAAATCCTCACTAGGTGACCAATAAATAACATCATAAAAAATGGAGAAGAGGTAGAAATTATAAAAGACTTCATTTTGCTTGGATCCACAATCAACACTTGTGGAAGTTGTTGCTGTTATTAAGTGCCGTTGAGTTGGTTCCAACCTATAATGACCCTGTATAGGGTTTCCGAGGAGCAGCTGGTAAGTTTGAACTGCTGACCTTCAGGTTTCAAACTTCTCGACTGTGTAGTCCAGAGCATTAGCCCACAGCACCACTCCAGGACTCCAGCAACTCATGGAAGTAGTCAGAAAATCAAACAAGACATTCCATTAGGCAAATATCCTGCAAAAGATCTCTTTAGAGTGTTAAAGATCAAAGATACAAGTTTGAGGACAAACCAACCACAGTATTTTCAATCACCTGATACGTATGTGAAAGTTGGACAAGGACTAAGGGAAACCACAGAATAATTGATGCATTCAAGCTATGGTATTTGAGAAGAATATTGAAATTGCTATCAACTTCCAGAAGAACAAAACAAATCTGTCTTGGAAGAAATATAGCCAGAATACTCCTTGTTGTTGTTGTTGTTGTCAGGTGCCATCGAGTAGGAACCGACTCATAGCGACCCATGCACAGCAGAACTAAACAATGTTCGATCCTGGGCCAACCTCACTACCGCTGCCACACTTGAGTCCATTAATGATGCCACCTGGCTGATCCATCTCGTT
>NW_006408765.1:397326-400500 GCF_000296735.1 Chrysochloris asiatica
GTCTTTGTTTTGTAGCTCATCTGAAACCTTTCCACCATGGGTGACCCTGCTGGTTATTTAAAACACCGGTGGCATAGCCCTCAGAATTACATGTACTTTGGACATGTAATAAGGAGAGATCAGTTCTTGGAGAAGGGCATTATGCTTGGTAAGGTGAAAGGTCACCGAAAAAATCAGGAGACCCTCAAAGAGATGAACGGACAGAATGGATGTGACAGTGGGCTCAAACATAACAATTGTGAAGATGGCACAGTACTTGGCAGTGTTTTATATTGTTGTGTATGAATCAGATCACTGAGTGGCACCTAACAATGACACAACAAAGTACAATGGAGAAAAGTGGTATAAACTTTAAGATAAATTAAAGTTTACATATAGTTTTAAATAAATCATTTCATTTATTACATTTAATTTTATATAATTATAAAATGCTTATTTTGCAATTGAAAAATAAGTATAATCTAGCCCCTTTAAGAAGGAATCTAAGAGGATATGAAGAAACATTAAGCTAATTTAGAAACAGTCATCACATCTACTTTTTTTTTGTTTGCTTGTAGTTTATTACTTTTTTTTTTTTTTTTTTTAAGAACTTTCTTCTTGCAGTTCTTCATATGAGAATAGTTTATTACTAGGTCCCCCCATAGGTAAAGTTTTTCTTATTAGCATGGAATTGGTGACTGCATAGCTATTCCTCACAGTGCTTCACTCTACTTTATTTTAAAGCCAAAGTCACTTATTCCAGGTGGCATCTCTTTATCTCAGTAGCAAATGTTTACTTTTACAGTTATTCCAGTCACTGGAGAAGGATATTGCATTTGGTAGACTACTAGCGAAAAAAAGTAAAATTCAGAAACCACTGGTTTATATGAATTGACACAGTGGCTACAACAATGAGGTCATACATAGGAAGGATTATGAGGACGATACAAAATCAGGCAGTGTTGTGTTCTGTTGTCCATGAGTTCACTGTGAGACAGAAACAACTTCATGGCACCTAACAATAATAATAGTAGTCCTAATGACATAGTGGTTAAATTAGTGCTCAGCTGCTAACTGAAATGTCAGCAATTCAAGCCTACCAACTGCTCTGAGGATTAGTGATGTGACATTTAGCTTCCTTAAATATTACATCCTATCTGGCAATTGGAGTCCTGATGTGGTGCTGTGGGTTAATGCACCAGACTGCAAAGCCATTTGAACTGCGAGGTCGGCAGTTCAAGCTCAACAGTCGCTCCTTGAAAACCCTATACAGGGTCGCTCTGGGTTGGAATGGACTTAATGGCACTTAGCAACAACAACATCTGGCAATTAGAATAAACTTGATGGCAATCATCCTTATGGTAACATGGTACTAGGTTGTGGGCCAAATGCACATAGACAGGTTTGTGTCTTTAAATTGTACCTAAAGACAGAATGTTAAGTCATTGTTACAAAATAGTCCTGGTATAGCACTATAGGATAATCGCTAGACCTCAAGATCGGTTTGAACTACAAAGTTGGCAGTTCAAATTCACCAGCGGGTCCTCAGAAAACCTAAACAGGGTCTCTATGATTCGGAACCGACTTGAAAGCACTTAACAAAAACAACTTAATTCTCAGAAGAAACTCCTGGGGATCTGATTCCCAAAGTTAAAAGACTTGAAAACCCTATGTATTACATTTCTACTCTGCAACACATGGAGTTGCAATGAGTCAGAATTAACTTAATAGTAACTAGAATTATTTAAGTAGATACCTATTAGTTTATAAGTATTTCCTATCATTTAAGATTTATTTACTGAACTATTTCCAAATGGTTTTTATTCTACTGATAATATTAACTGAGTTTTAATTAAATGCATTACTCTAGCAATTTTTTACAAATTCTATACACAATTCATGAAGCAATAAATATTTTAGTTACTGTATGGCTGTATTTCAACCACTTGTCTGTTAGTTTGTTATACTTTGGTGGCTTGTGTGTTGCTGTGATTCTGGAAGCTATGCCATGGGTATTTTACAAGGCGAGGGGCAGATTGTGGAACAGACCATCAATTGTTCATATGCAAATTCCAACTGAAGCTGAAGATACTGAAAACGAGAGCCAAAATATGACCTTGAATATATCACACCTGAATTTAGGGATCATCTCAAGAATAGATTTGATACATTAAACAATAAAGACTGAAGACCAAAAGAGTTGTGGGATGACATCAAGAACATCATACAGGAAGAAACCAAAAAGTGATTAAGAAGACAAGGAGGAAAGAAAAGATCAAACTGGATGTCCGAAGAGATGCAAAAACTTGCTTTACAGCGTAGAGATGCTAAAGCGTAGAGATGGAAGAATGAGGAGGTACAAGAGCTTAACAGAAAATTTCAAAGATCAACTCAAGAAGGCAAAGTCAAATATTACAGCAAAATGTGCAAAGATCTGGAGTCAGAAAACCAAAAACAAAGAACACGATCAGTGTTACTCAAGCTGGGGGAACTGAAGAAAAAAATTCAAGCCTCGACTTTCATTATTAAAGGATTATCTGGGCAAATTATTAAATGATGCAAAAAGAATCAAAAGAAGATGGAAGGAATACACAGAGTCATTGTACCAAAGGGAAATGGTTAATGTTCAGCTGTTTCAAGAGGTAACATATGATCAAGAGTCAATGATACTAAAGGGAGAAGTCCAAGGGGTATTGAAGGAATTGGCAAAGAACAAGGCAACAGCAATTGATGGAATAAAAATTGAAATCTTTCAACAAACTGATAAGGCACTAGAGACACTCACTGATCTATGCCAAGAAATTTGGAAGACAATTGTCTGGCCAACTGATTGGAAGAGATCCATATCTGTGTCCATTCCAAAGAGAGGTGACCCAATGCAATGTGTAAATCATCGGACAATATCTTTGATATCCCATGTGAGTAAAGTTTTACTAAAGGTAATACAGAAATGGCTGCAAGCAAACATTGACAGAGAACTTCCAGAGGTTCAAGCTTTATTCAGAAGGGGATGTGGAATGAGGGATATCAGTGGTGATGTACAATTGTTCTTAACTGAAAGCATATAATACCAGAAAGATTTTTACCTGTGCTTTATTGACTTTGCAAAGGATTTCTATTGTGTGGATCATGACAAGCTATGGACAAAATTGTGAAGTATGAGTATTCCAGAACTCTTAATTGTGCTCATGAGGA
>NW_006408765.1:401153-405882 GCF_000296735.1 Chrysochloris asiatica
ATCTGTGTTGGAAGAAGTGCAGCCAGAGTGCTCCTTGAAGGCCAGGATGGCCAAACTTCATTTCTCAAATTTTGGACATATTGTCAGGAGGGACCATTCACTGGAGAAGGATATATTGCTTGATAAGGTGGAGTGTCAAAGAAAAAGAAGACCCTTAACGAGATGGATTGACAAAGTGGCAGCATCAGTGTGCTCAAGCATGGCAACAATTGTGAGAATATGCCAGGATCAGGCAGTGTTCGTTCTGCTGTGCATAGGGTCTCTGTGAGTCAGTACTGACTCGATGGTACCTAACAACAACAACAACAAAATGGCTGTATTTAATTTGAAAATGAGCTAATCCTAAATATAACAAAAATATTATGGAATGTACTTCTTCATACAATTAATTATAATTTTTCATGTCTACTGCATCAGACTGCCAAGTCACTGGAACTGGAAGGTCGGTGGTTAAAGCTTACCAGCCACGCCTTAGAAATCCTATACAGGGTCGCCATGGGTTTGAATCGACTCGACAGCTCTTAACAGCTACAACCTTTGACTCATCCTTTATTTCATAAAATTGCCTGAGGTTATAACTAGTCTTAAAAAGCTACAAAATGTGCTCAAAATACTATGAAATCTTAAACTGAATTTAAGTGGATAAGTATTATTTCCCTTTATGAATAATCTAAGGTTTTTGGGTGTAGAAAATAATTAAGGACTCGACTACTACCTAAAAAGCTGACTATTGGAACCCACCCATAGGTAGGTTAGAAGACGGATTGGTGACTGTTCCCAAATGATTGTCATGGCCTTGAAAAACTTACAAAGTAGTTCTAATATTGTGTGGAAACACATTGTGGGCTGGAATCATATAGACAGCAATTAACAAAAAGGAGGAGAAAGTGTAAGTTGGCTTAAAATTCTGTCAACTCTATGATTGAAAACAGAATGTTTATAAAAATATATTCTTATTCACCTTGATTTTAAGGCCATTTCAGTAAATGTCTAAATTCCATTGTTAATTTCCTTTGTACTAAAGACTTGTGCTACAAAGGTCTTTAAAAATCTGAAAACTAAGAGGAATAAGTTACTTTCGAAAAGTGAAATTTTTGTTTGCAGTTAAAGTTTCTGTTTTTCACATTTTACCACATAGTAATTTCCTCTCTGAATATTCTGTTTCTGTTTAAGTAAGAAATCAGTGCTTTTGCATAAAATAACTTACATTTACATAAAATGACTAATGAATTTTGGAAAAGTTTTCCATGTCAGATCAAATAATGACTTTAAAATGATATCATATGGATGGGATGATTAAGCCATTGTTGTTCAAAGCCATCAAGTAGATTCAGATCCATAGCAGGTTGGAATGTCAAACAACTTTGTCAAACAACTTTGCAGTCTGAGGAATTAGCCCACAGTGCCACACCAGAACTCCAATTAAGCCATAGATTTGAGTATAAGTGTGGTGGACAGATTTTATGGTAGCATACACCACCTGGTGTTTGCCCTTTTTATAATCTCCTTGAGTTGGAGCAGTATTCAATAACTTCTCTTAATATAATTATGTAAGATGTTGGGATGTACATTTAAGTATAGTGCCAATCTTGCCAGTTTCCTTCTCTGTGTTGCTCACTTTTGAAGATGCAATTTATTGTCAGTTCTCAATCTAAAAGGAGATGTATTCAAGGCATTCTGATGATTGTAAAGTGATAACGTGTGTGTGTGAAATACTATAATCCCTGAATAAGTTCTTTTTCAAGGAACCATTCTTTTTTACCTATAATATCGGGAAACTTTTGATGACCAGTGCAAAAATAATCACACTGACCATCCTTCCCAACATACTCTCCACTTTTCATCTGGGTTTGATAACTCATTGCAATGAGCTATCATTGAGCTGAGTGATGGGTTTTGTTAGGAAAGTTAGCAGCTTACTATTTAAGGTCAGAGATGTTCAGGGAATAGTAGTTTCAGTCAGAAAAATGTGATAATTAAGGTTTTATTTTCAACTTAAATAGGCCAGGATTCTCCGTGGTTTGGTAGCGGGGATGTAGCTATCCCCCATGATATGATTTTGTGTGATAAACTAATAAGAAGGTTAAGGGTGGGGCTGTTAATGTTTTTAGGTGCTGCTGAGTTGTTTCCTATTCATAGTGACCCAATAAAGGGTTTCTGTGGAGTGGCTGGTGAGTTTGAACCACCGACCTTGTGGTTCAGACATATTTTATATTCCTGTGTTTATCTTCTCTGATAGTGTAGTGGTTATGAATCAGGCTGCTAACCTCAGGGTCAACAGTTCAAAACTACCAGCTGCTCCAGGGGAGAAAGATGAGGCTTTCTGTTCCTGTAAATATTTACAGCCTTGGAAACCCTATGTTTCTGTTGTTATGTGCCATTGGGTCAGTACCGACACATAGCGACCCTATGCACAACAGAACAAAACACTGCCTGATACTGGGCCAACCTCAAAATTGTCGCCATGCTTGAGCCCATTGACGCTGCCATATTGTCAATCCATCTGGCTGGGGTCTTCCTCTTTTTCTCTGACCCTCGACCTTACCAAACATGATATCCTTCTCCAATGATTGGACCCTCCTGACAACATGTCCGAAGTATGAGAGATGAAGTTTGGCTATCCTGGCCTCCAAGGAACACTTTAGCAGCACTTCTTCCAACACAGATCTGTTGGTTCTTTTAGCAGCCCATGGCACTTTCAATATTCTCCTCCTACACCACAACTCAATTCTTCTATGATCTTCCTTATTCACTGTCCAGCTCTCACATGCACATGAGGTTATTGAAAATACCTTGGCTTGGGTCACGTGTACCTTAGTCCTCAAACTGACATCTTAGCTCTTCAATACTTTAAAAAGGTCTTGTGTAGCAGATTTGCCTAATGCAATACGTCATTTGAATTCTTGATTGCTCCTTCCACAAGTTGATCCAAGAATGAAGTCCTTGACAACTTCAATCTTTTCTCCATTGATAAGAATGTTGAAACCCTGTACAGGTTGCTATGAGTCAGAACTGACTCCACAGCACACCACCACCACCACCACACCAGGACTCCACCCTTAATTCCAATACCACCTTGATCCAATTTATGGAACATTTCCAAGGCTGTGACATGCAACATGTTTTATTTTACAAGAGATAAAAGGAGAGAGATTTGAGCAGAAGGAGAAGAATGTACTACCACCAAGATAGAACCAGAAGTGAAGTGTCCCTGCACTGTGAAGCTCCTAGATACTTAAGAAGATTGTTGTCAAGATAGCCCCAAGGAATTCTGGGCCTACATATGCTGAAAGGAGACAAAGTCCTTTCTCCAGAATCAGTGCTCTGAATTAGTACTTCTAGCCTCCTAAACTGTGAGAGAATAAATTTCTGGTTGTGAAGTCAACCACTTACGATATTTCTTTCATAACAATTCTAGGAGGCCTGGTGTGGTGCTATGGGTTTATGCACTGGACTGCAAAGTCAGTTTGAACCACAAGGTCAGTGATTCAAGCTCAGCAGCCACTCCTTGGAAACTCTATACAGGGTCACTATGGGTCAACACCAATTGGACAGCACTAACAACAACAACAAAGGTAAGTAAGACACTGCCTACAGGCAGGCCTCTTTCTGTCCGACCAATGTTACAAACCACTTTTGGGGCTGCTGAAAATGTCCACAGGATACAATGCTGTTGTTATTTCAAGCGCTGTTAAGTTGGTTGTGTTTCATAGAGACCCTGTATAGAGCTTCTGAGGAGCAACTAGTGGGTTTGAACTGCTACGTTTTGGTTCAAAGTCCAGTGCTGAGCCCACAGTGCCATATCAGGAGTCCTGCTCTACCATAAAACTTCACCTAAAGGCACTCAGCTTGAGCTCCTTCAGTCAGCAAATCTGCTTCCCCTCCCCAGTTAAGAGACTGGGCATAACCCACTCTGAAAGTAAGTCTGCTGCCCTAAGTCACTTCTGTTTACTTGCTACATAGTTGAGAAGCCCACTGCTCTGTCCTGTGCTCTGGATTTGTGGTTTTATCGTTGCTTCTCCTCTACCACACCTCTGTTTTCACAACTGTTTGCCCCTAGGTTGAAGATGTTCAATGCACAGAGATATTAGGATCCAAAGGACATGCTTCACTGCTGGTTCTTTCTTCATGGTAGTAAGGTCCGCCTTTCTGCTTCTGAAATGCCTCATTTTATTCCTATGCTAAGCTTTAAAGTTTTTACAATTACAATGAACACTTTTAACATCCACAGCTGAATCATGTATCATTATCTTCTCCCAACTTATTTAACACAGACTCATTAGGAAAAAGTTATTGAGACAGAGTTACAGGGCTATGGGTCGAAGAGCCTTATGAAATAATTCACTGCATTTCAGGCCACACCCTGGCTCTCCTAGCTATTGACCCTTTCATAACTCAAAGATGAACTTTCCCCCATAACAATAATTTTAACTTTGCACAACCATGAAAGATTAAGTCAGCTGTTTTGTACCTTTATCTCCCCCATTTAAAATATCCAGTTTCTAAGTTGCCCATCCCTATCAATCCAGTACTCTGTATGTATGCATATTTGTTTATGTGAAGAATCTTCTGTTCAGGTTGGAACTTTGAGCATTTGCATCTACAAAGTACAGTCCAGAGCAAGCCATCAAAATTGCAGGCATTTATATTAGCTCACAACGTTACACATCTTTCTCTTTACTTTGTTGGGTTATCATTAATTCAACAGAGTTCTGGTGTGGAGTTGCGG
>NW_006408765.1:406449-407740 GCF_000296735.1 Chrysochloris asiatica
TCATCCAGTCATTGAAGCCAGGTCAAGTGGGTATTATCTGCAAGTGTGGGTGTTCTTATGTACATGTCCTCTCTTCTTATAAGCTGGATGCTTCACTCTCCACTCTAGTCCTATGTGGCTATGTCACTAGCTCTGGGCCCAAGAGTCCCCAGGTCTTGCCACACTACTGGCCAACTAGGTCTCCAACTGGGGTTCACAGGAGTCTATTAAATATTGTAGGGCTTAACTCACAGCTTCATTGCTGTTTTTCCCTCACTTCCCTTATCGGTGAGGAACGTGGTTCAATTACTTCTTCATTGTTGCCTTCTCTCCTACCTCCACTCATTAAGTGGACCAACCTGCTTATTTACTCCTTTAACTTTCAGTCCTAGATGGGGATTTCCTTTGATGGGCACAGACTTTTCCTGCTTTGATGCATCCAATGGCCCTCTGTTTGTTTGAAGTTCAAAAAAGCCAAATAGCTGTTCTTTTTCTGCAGAAAGTTCCTTCACAGGTAAAAATATCTTGTTGTTTTCCCAGTTTTGGGTGAAACTCAGGTATCCATCTTAGTCCCTTACTCTACAAAGGCTTAAAACAAAAAATCTTTTTAGCATATCCAGTTAAGTATAGGCTGAAGATGGGTTTACAAGTTCTCTGTAATCAAGATACCTAATAACTAGCTCATCACACATATGTAAATAGCCTTGGACCTCTGCAGGATAGATCTAGTCAGCCCTGACTCATTAACATCTTGTTTAACGGACCTGGCTTTTGTGTCAGATGACACAAGTAGCAGCATTATCTCTTTTACATTTCTTTCAGCTATTACAGGTAACAATAACCTAAGTAACTATATAAGAATCAAAAAAGAAAGCACATGTGCTTTCTTATTTCATCAAATACCTAGTACATAATGATGGATTGTTTTTAGGTGTATTTTAGCATTTTAAAAGCTGCCAGACTGTTTGCAAAATAGTTGTAGGAGATGTTGTTGTTGTTGTTGTTGTTGTTGTTAAGTGCTGTCGAGTCGATTCTGACCCATAGCAACCCTGTATAGGGTTTCCGAGGAGCAGTTTGTGAGATTGAACCACCGAACTTGCTGTTCAAACAGCTTTGCAGTCTCACACATTAACCCACAGCACCACACCAGGACTCCGTAGGAGGAGTATTCGACCTCAAATTGCTCCACAGTCTTGTCATAATAGCTATGTTCAATTTTTTTGATTCTAGGTAGTGTGTTTGGTGGGTATCTTATTGTAATTTTAATTTGGACTTCTCTAGTCCCTAGTAATTTGGAGATTTTCATTTTTTC
>NW_006408765.1:408975-411247 GCF_000296735.1 Chrysochloris asiatica
TTTTTGTTTGTTTGTTTTGATGTACTTTTTAAAAACACTCAGGAATATATAATGATTTAAACAACCAAAGGGCACCTTCTGCAAGCCAACCTCCTAGGCACCAGTACACAGTCTTTCTCTTTCTATGAGTCTAGAGTCCTCATCTCTGTCTCCATCTCTGGTGTCACTGTTTCTCTGGATAGGTCCCACATTCTGCTCATACTCTTGTCCCTTGATGGTACTAGGGTCCTCTGTTTCTGGAAGGTAAGTTTAACTACCCAACCCCTTTATGTTACAAAACTTCTACCTTTACAGTTATAACAATCCCAATCAGTCATAACAGTAACTATTGAATCAAAAAAATCCTATCCCCATCTCTTTTCACCAGACCTATCTAGACAAAATGAAAACTATTCAGTGAGGATTCTACCTTCCCCTGAACACTCTGAAACTAACTTCCCTCATGAAAACTTGTAAGCCAGACCCTTTGTGCTTTTATAGCCCCTCACATTTTAGGGAGCCAATGTCTAAGTTGCTCGTCCTTATCAACCTTATATACCGAGGGGATAGGCCTGACATTGATGTGAGGTTGGTATTTTGAGCTACCATTGAACCAATAAACAACATTCTTATCAACAGAGAAAAGATTGAAGTTGTCAAGAACTTCATTCTTCTTGGATCAACTATCAACACTCACAGAAGCAGCAGTCAAAGAAATCAAACAACATATTGCATTAGGCAAATCTTCAGAACAAGACCTTTTTTAAGTGTTGAAGAGCAAAGATGTCAGCTTGAGGACTAAGGTGCGCCTGACCCAAACCATGGTATTTTCAATAACCTCATATGCATGCAAAAGTTGTACAGTGAATAAGGAAGACTGTAGAAAAATTGATGCTTTTAAGTTACAATGTTCAAAAAGAATATTGTAAGTGCCGTGGGCTGCCAAACGAATCAACAGATCCATTCTTGAAGAAGTACAGACAGAGTGCTCCTTAGAGGCCAAGATGGCCAAACTTCATCTCTCATACTTTGGATATATTGTCAGAAGGGACCAGTTGCTGGAGAAGGATATCATGTTTGGTAAGGTGGAGGGTCAGAGAAAAAGAGGAAGACCCCCAACGAGATGGATTGGCCAAATGGCAGTATCGATGGACTCAAGCGTGGCAACAGTAGTGAGGTTGGCCCAGGATCGGGCAGTGTTTTGTTCTGCTGTGCATAAGGTTGCTGTGAGTAGGTACTGACTCGATGGCACCTAACAACAACAACGACATCCATAAGTATAGGTCAAGTTAATCAAATTGTAATAATTTACAATTTACACTTGCTTCCTGTATCAAATTTCTTTATCTTCCTCTGGTTATCAAGCCATCGAAGCTAGGCCAAATGGTATTATCTGTAAGTTTGGGCATTCTTGTCCTTCTCCATCCACTTCATATCAGCTGGATGCTTTACTTTCAACTCTACCCTTCCATGGTTAAGTAAATGTCCTGGGCTTAAGAATAAATTTCCAAGTTTTTATAATAACAATTAATCCTAATAATAATCATAACTGAATCATATAGTCATATCAGCATCTTCTCGCACCTTCTCTTGCCCAGATCAATCAGAGTGAAAAAAAAAACAACAGTTATTTGTTGGGAGCTACAAAGACTATTGACAGAAGAGCCATATGAAGTCATTCACTGCACTGCATCAAGTATTTAAAAAACAAAAAGCCTTGAAGTGTTGTCTTACATCTCACAAAATCGGATATAGAACAAAAGTTTATCAGAGATAAGAAAGTATAATTTATCCGTAATGATAAATAAATTACTAGTCTTGTCTGCTGAGGCACTTCTGGTTCAGTGTGAACTATTAACATTCAGAATAGTAGTTAAGCATTTAACCAAGAAAAGTTCATCAAGTTAACTTAATCCTAATCTTTTGTGCCGTTAGTAACCAAAAATGAAAACCAAACAACAAACCAGTTGTCCTCAAGTCAATTCTGATTCATGGCGACCCCAAATATGTAGACTAAAACTGCTTCCTGGAATATCCAAGTTATGATCTTTTGGATTCTGATCATTAAGTTTTATCTTCTTCTGCATCTCTGGATAGATGCAGATTACAAGCCCTTTAGTTAATAGTTGATGGTTTAACCATTTGCATCACCCAGCAACTCATCCTCAAGAACAGAGCTCCAAAATTCATGAAGTAAACAAAATGACAGAATGGAGATTATATTAGTGTTTTAGATTGTCATAATAAATTACACAAATTGGATAACTTAAGCAAATACAACTTTTTTTTTTTT
>NW_006408765.1:413939-415643 GCF_000296735.1 Chrysochloris asiatica
TGGGAATGTCCCACCTCATAAGGTTCAGGATAGGACTCAGGATTCCACCTAAGGTCCTATACTCTGTAGTGGATGTGCTTGAGGCCTCTTTCACTGGGCAAGTTGTCAACCCCTTTTAGGTATTCCAGTCAGTTTTAGGCTGAAGGCAGGCTTACAAATTTTCTCTAATAATTTTCCCCAATATTCCTTTCTATCCCACTCAAGTGTCTATTTTACAATAGTAGGCAAGGGTAACTAATATTCATAAGACAGTCAAGGATTTTACTACTATTTACCCTCTTCAAGCTATACCTAAATCCTTGTATCCCGGAGCCCTGTTGCTCCAAGGCTGAGTATGCATCACTATTTACCTCTGTCCCACTAGGCCATGCAACCCTGTCTCAGTGTTCCCCTATCTATCTTGTTCTTCTGCCTCTTCCCCCCTTCTTGTATTGCCCTCCCCAACACCCAAACTAAACCCCCACCCCAACCCCATTGTGGTTACCTTATATTCCATTAGTTCTACCCTCCATTTTGTTGTTGTTGTTGTTGTTAAGTGCTGTCGAGTCAGTTCCGACCCATAGCGACCCTGTACGGGGTTTCCGAGGGTGTAAGACAGTCTATTTTATCCTGTAATCTACCTGACCTTCCCACCACCTGGATCTCTGTTCCTCTGTGTTTACCTTCATTCACATTGTAATTGTTTTGATTATAGACTGACCTCCCAGATCCTCTGTTCTTATAATTTTATTCTGTTCTTGACTCTTCCATTTGTCGATTGCATTCAGGGTGATGCTCTTCCAGAAGCTCTTCAACTATCTCTTCTGTGGGCTTGTGTGATTGTTCTTGTTCCGGAAGGCCAATAATTCTTAAGTTATTCTTTTTCATGTTGTCCAACATGAATCTTAGACTTCTTCCTTTTTTTATACTTTTGTGTACTTGATCTTCTATCTTAGTAGTGTTGAGAGATTTATCTTCTAGCTCACTAGTTCTGGCTTCTATGTCTTCAATTGTACTCCTTTGCCCTTTCAGTGCATTGTCCATTTCTGATCTTCTATTATTAATAGTTTGGACCTCTTTCTGTAGGTTTTTAATTGTTTCCAATGCTGTATCTATTTTATTTGATTGTTCCTGTAGCACTTTACTGACTTCTTCCTTATTTGTCTCAACTACATTATATAGTGTTTTCATACATTTTAGAATCATTTTTATCAATTCCTTCTCAGGCATTTCCAAAGCCTGCCCATCTTCCAGTATGGAATGTAGGTCTACTTCCAGCTCATTTGCCTCAGTCACTTTATCTCATCTCTGGACATGTGCAGATATGGTCATCTGCTTCTGTTTTTTGGGCATATTCACGGGTTATCTGTGGCCTTAATAGATGGGTATGTATTTTGGTATTTTTTATGCTTTCTGATTACCTCGAGGTAGATGTGATCAGGAAGTGGGATTCCCTTTTCACTCTTCTTGAGAAATTTCAAGGTGCCACTGTTGGGCATTTTGACGTAATTTAGGATTTAATTTTTGGCCTGTTTCCTTTTTTGTCTGCCTTTCCCGCTCCACACTCCCTGTTCAGGCCTTTTCTCTAGTTATAAAAAGGAGCTCTGGTAGCATAGTGGTTACAAATCGGGCTGCAAACTACAAGGTCAGCAGTTGGAAACTACCAGCTGTTCTGCGGGAGAAAGATGAGGCTTTCTGCTCCCATAAAGATTTACAGCCTCGGAA
>NW_006408765.1:415743-427916 GCF_000296735.1 Chrysochloris asiatica
TCTCATCATCCTCACTTATGAGGAGCATTCTGGCTGTACTTTTTCCGAGACAGATTTGTTTGTTGTTCTGGCAGTCCATGGAGTTTTCAATAATCTTCTCCAACACCATAATTCAAATAATTGATGCATTTGAATTATAACCAACCACAGAGAAAAATGGAGTCCTGATGTGGTGCTATAGGATAAGCACTGGACCTAAAGGTTCTTTGAATAGCAAGGTGGACAGTTCAAATTCACTACCTACTCCTTGAAAACTTTATACAGGGTCACTATGAGTTGGAAGGCAATGCTGTGGGTCCTATGCCATCCTTACAAATGTTGTTATATTTGAATCCATTGAGAAAAAGTATAGATGACTTAATTCTATGGAGTAATTCTACACACACGTGGTCCCTTCATCTCCGTGGCAACAGACAACAACTAGTAAGTTAAGCCATGAAAAAGAGTCCTGGTGTGGTGCCTTAGGAAAATTTCTGGACCAAAAAGTTATTTGAGTAGCAAGGTTGGTGGTTCAAATTCACAGAAACTCTAAACAGGGTCACTATAAGTTAGAACTAATTTGACAACACTTAACTACAACAACACAGAGAAAAATAAATTGTAAACATATCAAGAGATTTTAATATAATTTTTCACAAAATTAAGGTCCTTGTGTATCAAAGGTGATTTGTTCTTGACTAGCAAACATAATGGCTGTTCGTACATACACACTCAGAAGCACTGTAGAAGAGAAGGGAAGACTAATTGAAAGACACTAACATCCATAAGATGGAATCACAGAAGGACAATAGAGAATCAACAGTCAGCGTTTATGACTTGAAATTTCATAAAATTGAGGAAGATACATGCCTCATAGAAAAAGAGCAGACCCAAGGCTGTGAGTAGGGGAAGTTGTACCCAGACCTCCCTTCAAATACCTTGTTAGATATAAAAAGAAGTCCCAAGCAATGCATGAGTTATATAAATGAGAAAATATTTCCAAAGAGATGGACAATAAAAATTTCATCACCCAAAATCTAAATATTAGTCCTGGAAGGTCTGACCTCCTATAATCAATTGCCTGTATGGTAATTTGAATCTTGATGTGGTACTGTAGGATAAGCCCAGGAGTGCTAGATGTAAGGTCAGTGGCTCAAACCCACCTGCCACCTTGAAAATATTATGTTGGGTAGCTATGTGTCACAACCAACTTGACTTAGAAGCAACTTAATTAGCTTTCTTTTAAAATGCCAAGGTTAGGGATATAAAACTCTTAAACAGTTCTATCATGCACTTTTAATTATGCTTTCAATAGGAACAACAACTGTTAAATTATGTATGTATCTGGAAGAAAAACAAGGGAGGAAAATGTGTAGCTGCATCTACCCACATGTACTGCCAATTTATAGCACAGAAGTAAGAAAAAAAATGCATTTTTCCAATTCACAAAGCAGGGCTAACCCAAGGTTAAATAAATAAATGAAACTATTACACATTGCATGAAAATTGTGCATTTGGCAAGGATAAAGAGAAAAATCATAAGAGAGAAACAGAATTTAGTGCTCCAAAGAACAAACCTTCGACTAACAGAAGACCTTTGATCAGCCACAAGATATGATGGAAAACATTAAAATTTAACATTGAGCTTTGATGGCATAGTAGGATAAGCACTGACCTGCTAACCCTAAAACTGGTAGTTCAAACCAACCATCCACTTTTCAGGAAAAAATTGAGACTTTATGCTCAGATAAAAGCTTACAGCCTCAGAAACCCTAGAGCAGTTGCTGTGATCGGAATTGACTCAATGGTGGTGGGAATTTAGGTTAAACTTGCAAAAACACATACACAAAATTATCACAATAGAGCTGCATAATCAGATGGTGTTATTGTTAAATGTCATGGAGTTGACTACATACATACATGTAAACTATATGAAAGTTCCCAAAGAAAATCATTCATGATAAACAATCTTTTACAGCAAGTATCTTGCTGAGCATAGAGAAATAAACTGTGTAAAGTAAAGACATCTGAGACTGAACAGCAAGCTGAAATGACAGAGATCATGCCTCGACTTAAATATGTGTGCTGTAAACATTTACACTCTTAAAAATAAGCATCCTAGGATTTGTCAGCAGGATAAAGATGAGGCTTTCTGCTTCCACGAAGATTTAAAGCCTTAGAAAGCATATACAATCACAACTGACTCGATGACACTTAACAAGGATTTGTCAATCCTGTCACCAAAGTGCCCAAATGTTATTCTAATCAATATGAACCAAATACATCCAATGTAGTGAAAAAAAATTGAGTACCTTTTAATAATTTAGTCTTGCCTTATTTTCTAGCAATTGTTTATGCCATTATTTTATTCTATAGAAAATTATTTCTTTTTTATTGATAAGTATGGACTAAATCCCCTAGTGTAATCCTTGGTATAATTTATCTCTTAATTATAATGTTAACTAATAAACTGACATAGTCATTTTTCTCCAAAGCTAAAGTATTGAGACTTGTGTGGCAATGTAGGATAAGCACTGGACTGAAAGGTCAGTTTGAACTGCACGGTCGGCAGTTCAAACTTACTGGTAGCTCTTTGGAAACCATATACAGGATCACTATGAGTCAGAATTGACTCAACAGAACCTAACAATATATTTAGAAAAAAAGACTGTTTGCAAAAGTTTACCAAAAGATCCTTAACATCTTAGTACATTTAATTGCATTCCATAGTAGATTAGTAAATGTGATATGCCCATGTTGTTGTTGTTGCTGTTAGGTGCCTGTTGAGTCAGTACCAACTCATAGCAACCTTATGCACAGCAGAACGAAACACTGTTGGGTACGCACCAATCTCACCATCATTGCTATGCCTGAGCCCATTGCTACCGCCCCTGTGCCATTCCCTCTTGTGTGTCCATAGCTAATTTACTTCAGTATTGAAATCATTGTTTTTGTTGTTGTTAGGTGCCATTGAGTCGGTACCAACCCATAGCAACCTTATGCACAGCAGAACAAAACATTGCCCGATCCTGGTCCAGCCTCACTACTGTTACCACGCTTGAGTCCATCCATGCTGCCACTTGGCCAGTCCATCTCATTGGGGGTCTTCCTCTTTTTATCTGACCCTCTACCTTACCAAACGTGATATCCTTCTCCAGCAACTGGTCCCTCCTGACAACATGTCCAAAGTATGAGAGACTAAGTTTGGCCATCTTGGCCTCCAAGGAACACTCTGGCTGCACTTCTTCCAACACAGATCTGTTGGTTCTATCGGCACTTTCAATATTATCCTCCAACACCACAACTCAAATGCATCAATTCTTCTATGGTCTTCCTTATCCACTGTCCAGCTTTCGCATGCATATGAGGATATTGAAAATATCATGGTTTGGGTCAGGCTCACCTTAGTCCTCAAGCTGACGTCTTTGCTCTTCAACACTTTAAAAAGGTCTTGTGGAGCAGGTTTGCCTAATGCAAAATGGCCTTTGATTTCTTGACTGCTGCTTCCATGAGTGTTGATATTTGTTCCAAGAAAAATGATGTCCTTGACAACTTCAATCCTTTCTCCATTGATAAGAATGTTGAAATCATTCGATTTATTAATTGTGAATCTGTTATGAAGTTGGTGACTATAAACACGTGTGATTAACTATTATGAGATAAACACAAAATAAAAAAGAGTGCCAAACCTGCCATTTGTTTTTCTTTTTCCTTCATAAAATCAACATGTAATTGATTCTAGAAATATAAGCAAGTAGATAATTTCATGAATTGAAGTATAAGATATAACAAAACTTGATTGTATGTTGCTAAATCCTGGCTGCATGTCTATTTCTTGATAAACAACATAAATGTCTAGACTAAGTGAGCTTTCTCCTGATAAAAGAAGTAATTGAATGACTTAAAAGAAAAAAAGATGACTTGAGTACACTTTCAAAAAAGTTTTCTACTCCCTGTAATTTACATTTGTTGTTGTTGTTATGTGCCGTGGAGTCGGTTCCGACTCATATACCTTCTATTAATTCTTTTTCTTTTAATTTTGTTTTTGTTGAAAATATACACAGCAAAACCTGTTCCCACTCTACAGATGGGACACTGGTTATATTGATCAGTGACACTGGTTATAGTCCTCATCTATTTACTCTTGAAAAATAAAGTGAACATTCAGTGGCTCCATTTACAAGCATGTTGTTATTGCTAAGCACCATCTAATCAGTTCCAACTCATAGCATCCCTGTATAGGTTTCCAAGGAGCTGCTGGTGGGTTTGAACTGCTAACCTTGTGTGCAAACCAGACTTGAGTTCCAGTATATTATCCTACAGCACCACACTAGGACTCCTATAATACTTTTTAAAATCACAATATATGTTAATAGATTTTTAGGCCAGTATGTCCAGTTTTAATTGTGTCAAAAGAGAATTTCTGATACGTGTTTACATAATTTAAAAATATAATTACTATCACAATGAAATATTTCCATCTCATTATAATTAGTAGTTTTCATCACTTGTTAGTTTTACACTGATTTTACTTGAAATGATTATTTGTACTAATCATGTTGCCAAAAATAATTGACTAAGTGTCCATATTGGACAATTAGCATAATCAAATTTAGAAATAAATCAAGATAGTATAATTATAAAAGAATGAAGGCTATTTTAAGTTTTTTTTTCTAGTGAATATTTTTAATGTAATTATAGGGAAAGAAAGAACTTTAAACCAATAAATCTCTACAATATCATAAGAATCATAATATTTATGTGTTTGTACAATGTTATTATAATTATGATTTTTAAAAACATCTTTTTTCTCAGAATTCATTCGTGTGTTGAGTAGCAATATATTGTCTACAAGGTCTTTTAAATTTTTTAAGCTCTTTTAAGATAAAATTCAGTGTGTTCAAATTTTTTAAAACTTTTCATTGTGGATTGAGTGAAAGTTTACAAAGATCATCAGTTTCACATCTAAAAAATCCCACAGTGGCTCATGTTAATGATTGCAATCCCTTCAATGTACCATTTCTTATCCTACTTCCTTGCTGTGTTTCTCGTTCCAATTTCTCCTTTCTCAACAATTCTGAACTTAGTCCTTGGTAAATGCTCCCTTTTGATTTTGAATGGTGACCATTCTATAATGTGATTACCTCACTAACATTGTTTTCCTCCCTTTATACCTATCTATTGTTTGGCTGAAAATTGAGCCCAGGGAGTGAATTCAACTCTGGATCTGAAGGGTCACCAAGGGCCATATTCCTTGGTGACCAATAAACCAGGTCTTTTTTATAACCTTGAATTTTGTTCCAGTTTTTATAACTCTACTACCTATCTTCTAATGTGATCCTTTTCAGAAGAGTTTGCAATGGTAACTGGCACTATCTAATTCTTCTGATTTCAGAGTCATTAGTATTAATGTTCACATTGTCCAATAGACCACTGGACTAATTGTTTCCAAGTATCTTCAATTTTCATCACTCTTCTTTTCTCTGGACAGGAAGAGACCAATAACTGCACCTAAGATAACTTCTCCTGAGCTATTAGAGTATTAATTGTTACTCACAAAAATAGGATGTAGAACACGGTCTTTGTTAATTATGCATGATTAAAATTTTTATTGGTCAGCTTCACAAAAGATTAACATGTTTTAGTAATAGTCAGTGATCTTTAAATTATTCTGACATATTTACTTTATTTAAATATTTAAGTTTGGATTACCATAACTATATGCATAATTGTTTAACAGTATAAATTCAATCACTCATCTTTTTCATTTAAACATTCTTACAGATCACATGAAAACATAACATTATGCATTAAAGAGAAAATAACAGGAGCTGCTACTCAAAACAAATCATTATTTACTAAGTAAATGAATATTGAGCTTAATTTAAGCAGTTCACAAATTCGAAACTGCAATGTACTAGGCAGCTTTCTATCAATATACTAAAAAATAGAAAATATTTCATTGAAACTTAATATTTTGTATTTGAAAATCAGTCAAAGATGGTCCAGAAAATCTTATTAAATAAAGATATTTTTAAACGCAAAATGGAACTCCAGCTGGGCAAATAGCCATCCTAAATGCAAAGGAAATGAGTGCCTGTGGAGATAAATAATATTTCTCTAATAGTAATACACAGCTTGCAAAACAAGAATATTAGTATAATTCAACAAATGTTGATTACATTTCCTATACGTATGTGATGTGGCTTGATAATGTGTTATAATTAAATCTATTGCAAGTAAATATTAAATTAAGTTCTCAATACTACAAGTTAAAGAAGAAATTAAAGTTTTATCTTGAAAAGAAGGGTGGCCTAGAAACATTAGTTAATTAGAGATATTTTATATCTTTGATACTTGAGTATCCATTGCTCAGATGCTTTAGGGTTATTTCCAGGGAAGGTGTATTTAGGGGTATAGGGTTGTTTGTATTATAATTCATTTGAACACTAATCACAAACACATTATCATTTTTCTAAGTTTATTTTTAAATTTTGTAAAATAAAATGTTGTTTTAGAAATGCAATGGATAGTGTAAAATACAGTTGAAAAGTACAGTTTAATTTTATTTTTAGTAAATAATGTCTGTAATTCATAAAATTCTATTTAAATAATAGGACTAAATTAGATGTACACGTGTAAATATCCTAGGATCTCATTTAAATTTTGTTTTTGAGATGGTTTGTCATCTTCAGTTACATGCAAATGTACTGTTTATTAATAAGTAGGATTTGATAAATACTTCTCTTCTTTTGAAATTTTGTGCACTTTTTTGCAAGGAAATTGGTTGATGGTTATATGCCATAGAGTCGGTTCCAACTCATAGCAACCCTGTACAGGGTTTCCAAAGCCGTACATCTTTATGGGAGCAGAAAGCCTCATCTTTCTCCTGAAGAACAGCGGTAGTTTTGAACTGCTGAACTTGAGGTTAGCAGCCCAATTTATAACCACTACGCTACCAGAAGGGTTTTAAATAATTCCTATACATAGATACTTTTCAAAATTTTTGTAATAACTATGTGAACAGAAAACATTAATATTTGTATGCATGTTCCTATGTTGTCCTCAGGTAGATGAAAGCTATATTTCTGATCACTGGTTTATGAAGCTTGAAAATATGAAAAGTACAGAAAAGCTTTAGGTATAAACCTCAAAAATAAATATTGCATGTCTTTATTATATTTTCTTTCATATCCTTAGAAGAACCAAACAGTTTGAAAAAGAAAAAAAAAAAAAAAAAGAGTAAGTTTCTATCCTATTCAAAAATTTTGGAATACTGCATTAACCAAGACTGTGTGATAGTGAAGTGAAGTTAGGGATAAATGGTACATTATAGACAGTATAGAAATAGATCCATGAACATATGGCAACACAGTTTTTGATAAAAATGCCAAAGTAATTTAAGGAAGAGAAATATTGTGCTGAAACAATGGGAAATTCATATTGAGGGCAGGGAATGTAGGGCAAAACCTAAATGCTTAATTTGCCCTATACTAACAAAATCATAATGTATTAGAGCCCTAACAAAATCATAATGTATTAGAGCCCTAACTATAAATAAAATGTTTTACAAATATAATCATGCATATAAGTATAGACATGGAGTCTTGGTGTGGTGCTGTAGTATAATGCACTAGACTGCAAGGTCAGTTTGAACTGTAAGGTCAAAGGTTCAAACCTACCAGCCACCTTGGAAACCCTATACAGGCTTGCTATGGGTCAGAACTGACTCAACGGCACTTAACAACAACAACAACAAGTACAGACATAAATCCTAACCCTTTAAAACTTTTAGAATAATGACACTGATTCCACAGCATCTTTATCTGCTTTATTATGTTTTTTATGGTTGCAATTTGAACTATACTTAGTGTCTTAGGTTGAGTTCTGTAGACAAGCAAAACCAGTGTAGCTGTGATGGTGATAGTAGTTATGCACCATGGAATTGGTTCTGACTCAAAACAACCCTGTATATGGTTTCTGAGGCTGTAAATCTTTACGGGAGCAGAAAACCTCATCTTTCTCCCACAGAACAGCTGGTAGTTCAGAACTGCTGAGCTTGAAATTAGTAGCCTGGCTCATAACCACTACACTAACAGAGTAGCTTTGTTGTTGTTGTTGTTAGTGTCATTGAGTCAACTTTGACTCATAGTGACCTTATATAGGGTTTATGAGGAGTTCCTGGTGGGTCTAAACTGCTGACTTTGTGGTTCGTAGTCCAAAGTTGATCCTACAGTGCCAGAGATGAGCAAATCCAAGTCCATGGGTCAACTGTCAGGCTGGAGGACTTTTGACTCATGTAGCTGCAGGACCAAGATCAGAATGTCAGGGTCATACATGCATGTAGGGTAGGTAAGATGGCAAGCTGTTCTCAAGTCCAAAAAACTGGAAGTTGGATGATGAGTCAGATACAGAAGAAAACAACAAGTTTCACCCATGTGTTCTGTATACTGGAAGTAGGCGACAACCCTGAGGATACATCCTTTCCATTGATTGGCTGCTCATCATACACATGATTACATTATATTAGGTCTCACCATGGGTATAGCTACATATCAACTGCTATACCACTGAGAATATTGGCCTAGTTAAGTTTAAAAAATCCTTATCTTTCTCACTTAGTATATACCTCAATTGTTTATTATATTGCTATACAAGGATAGCATTCTTTTCATGCTTCTGAGTTCTTCTCAAATACTGCTTTTAGTTTTTTAAAACTTCTTTCTATAAGTTCTCATAATTTCAGATTTCTTTAAAATTTTATTTACAACTAACATGTGTTTTGTTTCTGAATTAAATTGATAAATATAGAAATTCCTTTTTGGTTAAAATGGAATTAGCTGAATTTAAATGATGAATTTTAAATATCATATTTGTTGTTGCTAAGTGCTGTTGAATCAGTTCTGACTCACAGAGAATCCTTAGAGGGTTTTAGAGACTGCCAATCTATGGGAACAGAAAACCTAATTTTTCTTTCTTGGATTAGCTGGTGGGATTGAGCCCCTAACCTTATATTTCACAGTCCAGTGGTTATGCTACAGAGCTACAGTACTCCTGAAATATCATGGTAGAAGATTATATTTGAAGAGCTATGTTATCTAAAAAATACAAACTCTTACTGTAGGTTTTGGTCAGTGTGAGCAATGGTACAATCTGATGTTACTTTATAATGAGAAAAATAATATTATCAGACGCTGCAATTTTAGGTATTTGCCATACATCACAAGTTATTTTCATTTTGTGTTTTCTGTTTCCAACCAGTTTACATCATATTAATATTATTTAAGCTGTTAAACATTTTACTGTACAAAAAAATATTGTTCAAATTGGAACAATTTTTTTTCTTAATCCTAATTAGTAATTGTTAGGTCCCATCAAGTCATTTCCAACTCATCATGACCCTATGCACAGCACAAGAAACAACTGGCCCCTTGAAGGGGAGAGAGGGGAATAGCCAGAAACATCACCAGAGAAAGCTTGTAAGTCTGTCTTCAGCCTATAACTGTTTGGAATAGTTAAAATGGGGCTAGAACTTTCCCAGTGAAGGAGGCTCACTGCAGAGCCTTTACACTGTACAAAACCATAGGTATAATCCTGATCATCATCCAGAATCTTCTGAGGTGGGACATTCCCACGTGAAAGAACAAGCAGACCAGTCTGGAGCAGCTAGAAGAACAAAAGATACTTCTTGAAAGAAACACCAACAGAAAAACAACAACAACAACAACAGTCCAATTGACTACTACAAGAACAAGCAAGTTTTTCCCCAGGGAGCCATCAAGGCAAGTGGTCAGATTCCCTCAAGGTAACACCCTTCCAAGACTGAAACTCAAATGGAATACACTAGCAGGCATATGGTCCTACTGCTGTCCATGTTTGTCACCAATAAGGGGAAGTGGGGGAAAAACAGCAAAGAAGTTGTGAACTAAGTCTGACCACATTCAAAAGACTCCTATTGACCTGGATTAAGACGTGGTTAACCAGCAGTATGACAAGACCTGAGGACTCCTGGGCCCAGGGGTAGGGACATGGCCCCAGAGGATTCGAACAGAGTGTGAAGCATCCAGCTGATATAAAGAGAGGGGGAATACACAACAACACCCACACTTGCAGATAGTACCCATTTGACCTGGCATCAATGGCTGGATGGATGATTAGAACACGACTAGAGGAAGAAGAGGGTGCAAAAAAGGAGTAACCCACTATAAGTGGATGATCTTGACCTATGATTGTGGATGCAGTATGACAAAGAAGCAGACAAATCTCTATAATGAGGATAATTCCCACCCCTTTGGTACACAGGGTTGACAGGGAAGGAGAACTTAAACATTGGCTACCCAAAATGGGGGGACTACACAAAGGCAAGAAGTGACTGGTTTACAAGCTGTCAATAGGGAACCTACCTCCACAGGATACAGGGAAAGGTAGAACCTCCATTGAATTGCTTCCAACCTGTCTGGATGGGGTTAATAAAAGGTGAGGGGGGAAAGAAAAAAAAAGAAATAAATAATTGCCTGTCTTTCCTCACAATTGTTATGTTTGAGCTGATTATTGCTACCACTGTGTCAATCCATCTAGTTGGGGAACTTTCTCTTTTTCCTCTTTTATACTGAGGTGCAATCCATATGTAAGGCTATAGAGCTTGATTTTCACCACTAAATATTTCAATTAATCTACTCTTAAAGCAAGAAAAATTGCATCATCTGCATATTGAAGATTGTTAAAATTCTTTTCCCGGATGTCAAATTCTTTTTATAATCCAGCTTCTTAGAGTATTTGCTCAGCATACAGATTGAATAAGTATAGTGAAAGGATACAACCCTGGTTGCACACATATTCTGATTTTAAACCATTCATTATCCCTTTGTTTGGTTCAAAAGACTGTCTCTTAGTCTATGTACAGGCTCCTCATGATCACAAGTAAGTATTCTAGAGTACCCATTCTTTCTGATGTTATACAAAATTTGTTGTGATCCACAGAGTCAAATGCCTTTGTACAGTCAATAAAGCACAAGTAAACATCTTTCTGGGGTTCTCTGCTTTCAGCCATGATCTATCTGATATTAGGAATGCTAACACTTGTTGTATGTCCTTTTCTAATTCAAGTTTGAATTTTTGGGAGATCCCTGTTGATGTAAGGCAGCAATAAATTTCTTCAGCAAAAGTGTATTTACAAGTGATATTAATTATATTATTTGATTTCTGCATTCCATTGTGTCACCTTTCTTTAAAATGATCACAAATATGGATCCTTTCCCATCAGATGTCCAGATAGTTGTCTTCCAAAGTTCTTGACATAGACAAGTGAGCGACTCCAGTGCTGCATCTGTTTACTGACACATTTCAGTTTTATTCTATCACCCCTAATGTGATGGCTAGAACTGCTTCCTTTTGGTGAGGCATATGATGTTAGCTGGTACTGATGATGTTGCTATTCGCAACTGCTTTTCTAGGTTTGTGATGATTAGTCTGGAGCACAACTGACTCTATGATGGTAAATTTTTTATTTGTTCATCATTCAACAGTATTTGTTTTTATTTCCTCTGGGTTTTTTTTTTTTTGTTTAAATTGGGGAGAGGGGATATACACAGAAATACTCAGGAATATATAATCATTTAAACAACCAATGTACACATTCTACAATTCTGCCTCCTGGCTGCCAACACACAGCCCTTCTCTTTCCATGAGTCTAGAGTCCTCAGCTGCTCTATCTCTCCATGTCCTCATCTCTACCTCCATCTTTGGTGTCACTGCTTCTCTGGATAAGGTCACACATTCCACTCATGTTCTTCTCCCTTGATGGTCCTCAGGTCCTCTGTTCCTGGACTGTAAGATTAATTACTCCCCCATTTTTGTTACAAAACTTCCATCTTTACAGTTGATAACATTTACTCATGATAACAATTACTCATTATCGACTCATAAGAATCTTATCCCCATTTCCTTTCACCAGACCCATCTAGACAAGATGACAGCTATTCAGTGGGGACTCTTTCTTTCCCCTCTTACTCTTAAACTAAACTTCCTCTTGAAACCTTATAAGCCAGTCACTTCACGCCTTTATTGCCCCCATATTTTAGGTAGCCGATGTCTAAGTTGCCTGTCCCTATCTACCCTGTGTACAGAGATAGCATTAATACTTGATGTGAAAACTCTTTCCCTCTCTGTTGGTATTTAGAGTAACTACCGCTCTG
>NW_006408765.1:428016-442964 GCF_000296735.1 Chrysochloris asiatica
AGCTGTTCTGCGGGAGAAAGATGAGGCTTTCTGCTCCCATAAAGATTTACAGCCTCGGAAACCCTGTACAGGGTCGCTATGAGTCGGAACCAATTCCATGGCACATAACAACAACAACATAAAAAGTTCAGGGTCGGCTGTGGCCATTTGGTTTTAAGTGGAAACTGTCTCTTTAAATTTTGAGGAGCTCTGTGTGCATGCGTAGTAGAACCCTCCTAGGGTGGGGCTAGGGTGTCTACTAGCTCAGACACCCCTCTAGTCACCAGAATGGAGGTACACAGATAGCAAGGGACAAATGAACAGCTACCAAAAGAAAAGAATGTCCACACTTTTACCTCCGTGATTCTGTCAGGCGTCCATGGCTATTCTGATTCTTGCCCCGCTTGGTCTCACCTAAGATGGCGGCTCCTGGAGCAGCTGAACATCCTGAATTAGAAAGCAATGGATTTCTTACTTCTTCTACAAATTCCCCTAGGGGTAAGCCTTCCAACCTTCTAAATATTCCTTTATTTGTGGTTCAGAGTTCTGGGACCATCCCCTGAGTCTGCTTGGTCCTATATTCTGTGTTGTTGCTGACGAAGCTCCTTACTACATTTTCACCTGATCCACCATCTTGTTTGTTCCTCTGTGATAAGTTTTGAAAAGAACTTGGAGCTCTGGTAGCATAGTGGTTACGAATTGGGCTGCGAACCTTAAGGTCAGCGATTCAAAACTACCAGCCGCTCCGCGGGAGAAAGATGAGGCTTTCTGCTCCTGTAAAGATTTACACCCTCGGAAACCCTGTACAGGGTCACTATGGGTCGGACCCGACTCGATGGCACTTAACAACAACAACAGACATAAGTTGATATTTTTTCTGTCTTTTAAGTGACCTTTTGTTTTCTGTATGTAAGATGTTGTTGATGTTATCACACATATCATGTAGTCTAAAGTCACTATTCTCTAATACATCAAATCTGTTTTTGAGATCATCCCAATATTCAGGTGGCATTTATTAAGGTCAAATTTTGGTTTTCATGATCTTGTTTTATTTTCTTAGCTTTACCCTGGATTTGCATATGAGCAACAGATAGTCTGTTCCACAGTTATTCCTTGGCTTGTTTTGCCTGATAACACTGAGACTCTTCATTTATCTTCTCAAAGATGTGGTCAGTTTGATTCCTTTGTATTCCATCTGTTTGTGCTGTTGAAAAAAAGTTCTTTACAATTAATAAGCCATTGATCTTGAAAAATTCTATCATTCGATCTATAACACTATAACTAAGGCCATCTTTCACAATTCAATAACCAGTAATTCTAAATGCATCTTGATTACATTTTTTTAACCAATCTATGACGTAAGTAGTTGGTTGATTTTGTTGTTGTTAAGCACCACTGAGTCTATTCCAACCCATAGCAACCCTTTATAGGGTTTCTGAAGAGCAGCTGGTGAGCTTGAACCACTGATCTTGCAGTTCAAACAGCTTTGCAGTCTAGTGCGTTAACCCACACCACCAAGAGTCCTTTAGTTTCATCATCACTGAATTTAGTGATTGGGGCATAAATTTGAATAAAGGTGCTATATACTGATCTTCCTTGTAGGCATATGGATATAATACTATCATAGACATCATTGCACTTCTAGACAGATTTTGACATATTCTTTTTGTTGATAAATGTGACACCATTCCATGGATAGTAAACCATATGATAATCTGATTCAAAATGACTACATCAGTTCATTTCAACTCACTAACGGTGTGGCACTGTGGGTTAAGGCACTGGACTGCAAAGTTGGCTTGATCTGCAAGGTCGACAGTTCAAGATCACCAGCTACTCCTGGGAACCAACTCTACAGCACTTAACAACAACAACAAATGCCTAGGTTATCTATCCTATTGTGTTCCATTTCATTTTTTACAATTTCCAGATTTCCTAGATTCATGCTTCATAATATCCATGTTTCAGTTATTAATAGATGTTTGCAGCTGTTTCTTCACGTTTTGAGTTGTGTCATAACAACAAATGAAGATCCCAAAAGCTCAGCTTAATATGGGGTTGTTAAGATATGCTAAACTTGAGTAGGCAGATCTTCTCCAGTCACATTTTAAGTGCCTTCTGTCAGTGTTCTTCTGCTATTCATAAGGTTTTCAATGGCTAACCATTGAAATTTCCCACCTCTCCTTCTTCCTAGTCTGTCTTGGTCTGGAAGCTTTGCTAAAACCTGTCTACCATGGATGATACCATGTATTTAAAATAACTGTGTCTGAGTTTTCAACATCACAGCAACACACAAATCACCACAGTACCACAAATTTACAACTAAATTTTGTATGATATATTTTTGCTTTAATGTTTGATCTTGTTGTTGTTAAGGGCTGTCAACTTGATTCCAATCATAGTGACCCTCTAAGGGTTTCTAAGGCTTTAAATCAGGGGTGAGGGACCTTTTTTTCTTCTAAGGACTATTTGGATATTTATAACATACAGTCACTGACTATACATAATTATCAACTTAAAAAAAGAGTAATCTGATACAATTTGATGAACTTGACCTACACCTATGGACGCAGTAGCTCAAAAGATGGAATAAATCTTTACAGTAAGGATCATTCCCACCCCCCTTCATACACAGAGTAGACAGGGATGGGCAACTTGGACATTGGCTACCCAGAATGGGGGTGGGGCGTGTTACAAAGGGTAAGAAGCAACTCGCTTACAAGCTTTCAAAGGGAGCCTAGATCCAGAGGGCACGGAGAAAGGTAGAATCTCCACTGAGTAGTATCCAATCTGTCTGGGTGTGGCTGATGAAAGGAGATGGGGGTAGGTCTCTTTTAGTAGAATAGTAAATAATAGTTATCAGGACCAACTGTGAGGGTTGGAAATGTAAAGGTATATGTTTTGTAGCAAAATGAGGGGAGTCATTGACTTTGCAGTCCAGGAGCCAAGGTCCTTGGGATCTTCAAGGGAGAAGAGCGGAGTACGGGACCCTACCCAGAGAAACAGTGACACCAGAGATGGAGGCAGAGACGATGACATGGAGAGATGGAGCAGCTGGGAACTCTAGACCCAGAGAGGGAGAGCAGCTGTGTTCTGATGATCAGGGGGCCAGTTTTCAGGGTATACTCTTAGGTTGGTTGATGATGAGGGGATTGTAACCATGGCAATGACATGTTATACAATTGGATGAATGTAAAGCTAATATTCTCCCATGTAAACTATCACATAATTCACAATTAAACATTTTTAAAAAAATGTTAACCTGCTATATTTGGTCAAACATTTAATTAAATCACCCTTAATGTGATGGCTAGAGGCCTGGTGTAGTGCTGCGGGTTAATGTGCTGGACTGCAAGGTCTGTTTGAACTGCAAGGCCAGGGGTTCAAGCTCACCAGTCAGTCATCGGAAACCTATACAGGGTTGCTATGAGTCAGAAATGACTCGATGGTACTTAGCAACAACAACAATGTGATGTCTGGGACTGCTTCTTTTTAACGAGGTGTGTAATATTAGCTGGTATTGATGTTGCTACTTGCAACTACTTTTCCAGGTTTGTGTTGGTCAGTAGGGAGCACAGTCAACACTTTGTGATGGTAAGTTTTGACAAAAAACTGCTTTCCGCAGTAAGTTGTTCTGAACACAGATATATATTTCAAGGCATGTTTCCTCAAAGTTAGAAATTCACCATTACTTAAATAATGTTTCTAGAACTGAAGCTGTGCTAAGTTATTGCACCTAGGTTTCAGCTAATCATTGCTTTTCTGCTGAATGATTTCATTTTGTAGGTTATCAGGCACATCAGCTGGTTCCAATTTGAATGGTATAGCAAAGATGTTCAATTCCAATTGTTTACTTTTAACATCTTTGAATCTTTCATTAGATGCCTCAATTTGTTTCTTACATTCAGTACCATATTCAAATATCATAAAAGACTTTTGTTCTTCCGGATTGGCAAGATTCTTCATGTTATTCCTTTCGAGTTGCATTTTTCCACAGCCTTAATTTAACTTCAGATGATGTCACACTTGGAAGCAGGGAGCTGAGAAGCTGGTTGGGGCCCTGCTGCTTGATGTTCAGCTGTGACAGTTAATTAGGAATGTCTACTATGAGTGCTGGATCACACAGCCACTTGCTATCATTGCGTTTCCTGACAGGATTTCCCTTCATCTACATGAGCTGCTTTGCTTCATCCCACAATTCATAAAATTTCATGAGTATGTTCGCGCAACTCAGTCACTGCACTTCACAGTGATAAAAAAAGATTACTATACTCAAAGTCAAGATCATGTGGTAACTCTTCAAACTGGCAGCTGTTAAAACCTCTGCTTTTCACAAAACTTATGCATGACACTACTGTTAACATTACACTGCTGAGGTTCAATGACTGTCCACAGAGACTTTCTTGGTGTATGATCCAGTGGCATATAATTAAATAACTTGGATTAAGACTGAAACAATTTAGTTCTTTCTTGACAAATGCAATTAACCTTTTTCACAAGCCAACCATTATTGAAGCTTCATCTGTAGTAAGGCCACTAAAGTTTTCAAATGTTAGTTTTCTAATTGCTATAACAAGTCTCTCACCTCTTGCAGTGCCATGCATGGCTTCCTGTGACAGCAGTTCCTTGTACATGTCAAACTCAGCAGTTATCCCATGAGCAAAAAATGGCCTGTTGGGCAATATTTATTATGTCTATTGTCTAGTAACAAACCAGAGAGAAAAATTGGAAATCTCCCGCAGAATCCTTCAATGTTTTTTCAATATGTTGTGCTAAATCAGTAATCCAATTTGAGACAGTCCCATGAGACAAACTAACACTTGGAAACAATTGTACTTTGGTACTAGCAACTCTGCAGCAGCCACTAAGCACTCTCTCACAAACTTTCCTATTACATGAGGCCTCAGGGCTTTGTAATTAGCTTTCTCACTACATAGCGTTAATGAATAACATTGTCTGTGTCACTATGAGGCCTAGTGAAAGTGCCTTGTGACTGTAAGCTCCACTGAAGAGCATTTATTTTATCCAGATGCCTTTGGCCTCCCAATTCATTGACTGTAGTGTGTTTTGAGCTGCAAGGATGCTCTAGATTGACTTTTTCATTACTGCTTCTACCTGGCGACGAACAACAACAAAAATAGTAATTTGCCCATTTCTCTTGGAAAGACAGAAACTGCATCAACTTTTCATTTTAGTTACCATTTGTAGGATATCACACCAGTTAAGTTTTAATAACTATCCAGTGTGTGTGTCACCAGAGACATTATTATTTTGCTATGATCACTGTTCTATTTCTGCATCTTGGATTTGGAACATATCCAATGCTGTATCATCGAATCTTGAGGTCTTTTTGCATACTGTAATTTCCTTAATCTTCATCTGAGATTCAATTTTTGCTAGAATTGTTGATTGTGGATGTGTGGATATAAGATGGTATTGTAGTTATTATCTGTGTTGACAAAGAAATCGACAGCATCATCATCAGTGACCAAAGGCTAGGCCATGATTGTCTGGAGGAATCATCTCATCGCATCTTGTCTCATCATCACCGTAGTTTCTCCACAGTGTGTTGCCATTTTTGCAACATGTACACTCCCAGTTTGCTTCTCTCTGACTGTCCTCTTAGTCACTGCAGTACAGGTAGGTAGATTTCAGGCAGCAGATAAGAAGCATACATGTCTGGCCAGCATGTACTCATATGTGTCCTGTCTATCCATTAATGGGTATTCCTTGCTTGTCACTCAAATTTTACATTATTATATGGTTCACTTATTATGAATTTATGTTGCTTGAAAACTCCTCGATTTATTGAATTTCGAGTCCCACCTATGATTGCTTTAGCAGGGTCAGACCATCCCTCCTTTAAATCTTAGAGGGAACAGAAGCCTCATCTTTCTCCCAGGGATCAGCTGGTGGGCTCAAATCATAGAACCTGAGGTTTGTAGTTTAGTGCTTATTATATGGAGCCACCGTGCACCCAGTAATGTTTGAGAGTAACTATAAAATGACAATGTTAAATTAAGATTTAGAGTTCTATTAAATGAAAACCACAGAATTCATTCTAATGCATCTAGCTACTGTTGTTGAGTCATTTCTGCCTCTTAGTAGCTCTGTGGGGCGGAATAGAGCTATTCCATAGTTTCTTAGGCTGTAAAGTTTTACAGAAGCAGATTGACTCGTCTTTCTACTGTGGAGAAACTGGTGGGTTCCAAACGCCAAGCTTTCTGTAAATATTTAACACACAGAACCTCCAGGGATCCTTCAGTCACTATTATGTTTTATTATTATTGTTGTCCTTAAGTGCCATTGAGTAGGTTCTGACTCATAGCAACTCTATAAGGATTCTGACGATCTACTGGTCAGTTTGACTTGCCATCCTTGTGGGTAGCAGTCCAGTGCTTATCTGTACAAGAACTCAATTAATTATTTAATCACTCAAAATATTTTAATATTGTAATAATTATCAAAGCTAAATAATCTATATCTAAAAATAAATTATAGTTAAGTAGGGTTGGTATTGTACTAGCAAATTTATAATGATTTCTGTTTGCTGGTGAGTAAAAATTAGCAACGCTATTTTAGTGACTGCTGAACTTTCCCTTTTTAAAATTACTTCTATTATTAAATTTTATTATTTCCATGTAATTCATATGTGAATTATAATGTAACTCAGATGGAACTGTAAATTTATTTGTTAATGAAAAATCAGGAGAAAAATTTTAATTGAATGTTATGGAAATATAATTATAAATGTAAAATCAATTTTACTATTCAAAAATGTTCTGCTTTATATAAAATTATGATGAAAAACCTACATTTTTGCTAATATTTACCAGTGTTCACTATTGTTTTGCCTAAAGTTTGTAACAATGTATCTAGAATACAAATTCAAAGGTTTTCTCAAACAAACCTTCAATTACTGAGTTGTTTATGAGCTCGGGGACTTGCTTAGAAGCACGCAGAATTAAACTCAGTTGACTTTTATGAGCATATCTCTTAGAGGAGAAAAGATGTGTACTGTAGGAGATACTGAGAAATACATTTTTAGCAACTGAAATGGTAATGCTGAAGACAGTTATAACATGCTTCTTGGCAACAATACAGTCACTGGGAGAAACAGATGAAACAGAAAATAGAGTCCTAAAATGCAAATACAATTATAAATTAGACTTGGGTAAAATAGCATAGCACTATGTGGAATGAAACACAAATCTAAAAGCCTGTGGCTATACATTGACTAAACATAATAACCCAGAACTCTAGTTTGATTAATATAATGGATGCTAGAAATAAGTAAGGTATATTTTACAAAGGATTCTTTCATTTGTATATAAGGAAAACCCTAGTTCAATTATTCCTCAAGACTGAGAACAGAATAAAGTGCAGATCCACGTATACATTAATGTCCACTTGGCTAATATTTTTTAAGTTAAGAAGCTATATATTAAAATGATAAAGATCAAAGTATTGAACATCATGGTTTTAGCAAAGAAAGTGCTATATTTCAAAGTGTATTGCAATTCATGTCACAAATTTTTTTTTTTTCCAAAGACATTATAATGCCTTAGTAAACCAGATGTTTCCATTCACAATGATCAGCACCACAAAAGAAAAAAAAAGGAAAGTCTCAGTTTAACATGATTTTAAAACTGCTGCTCAGATTCACTTTTGCCAGGCCCTTCTCCTGAGGAATATCTGGCTGCATTGTAACTGCAAACCTTTTAATTAATGTTGTTGTTGTTTGCCATGGAGTCAGTTCTTACTCCCAGTGGTTTCTGAGGCTGTAAATCTTTATGGGAGCAGAAAGCCTCATCTTTCTCCCACAGAACGCTGGTAGTTTCCACAGATGAGTGCTTAACCATTTGTCCTACTCAGGGACTCCTTTCAATAGCATGACAAATATATATATACAAATATATGTGTGTGTGTGTGTGTTTATATGTGGAATTCTGGTGTGTAGGTTAATGGCTGGATTATAAAGTTGGTTTGAGCCACAAGGTTGGTGGTTCAAGCTCACCAATCACTCCTTAGCAATTCTATACAATGTCACAATGGGTTGGAATCAACTTGATGACTCTTAACGATATATATATATCATGGTGTGGTGATGTAGGATAAACATTGGACAGCTAATAAAAAGGTCAGAAGTTCAAACCCACTAGCAGCTTTTGGAAACCATATTTGAGTCTGAACCAACTCAATGGCACTTAACCATATATATATGGTTAAGTGTATATATATATATACACACACTAAACCATAAGATTGCTTGAAACACAAGGTAGGCAGTTCAAACTCACCAGCAGCTCTTCAGAAACCCTATATAAGATCTCTATGAGTCAGAACCAACTCAATGGCACTTAATAACAGCAACATTTTGGTAAGCACTATACCGCTAGGTTGTTTGAACCACAGATCAGTAGTTCAAAACCACATTCTGCTGCTGCAGCACAGCAGCACTCCATGTCTATACAGAGCCATATCTATATATTCTGTGATTAAGTACCATGGAGTGTTTCAACTCACAACCACCCTGTAGAGAGTTTCTGAGGCCCTAACTCTTTGAAGAAATAGAAAGCCTCATTGTTTCCTCCCATAGTAACTATTGGTTTCAAACCACCAACTTTATGATCAGTAGTCCAGTACTTTTCCTATAGTCACTGCACTCTCTAAATATATATATATGTTGTTGTTAGGCTCAACAGAGTCATAGTGACTATGTGTAGGGTTTTCCATAGCTATAAATCTTTGCGTAATCAAAAAGCTGTATCTTTCTCCAGTGGAATTATAGGTGGGCTCAAATTGCCAACTTGTGCCACAAGTGCTCTCTCTCTCATATATATATATATGTATATATACACACATATATATGTGCGTGTGTGTGTTTATGTATATATCTATATATATATATAGAGAGAGAGAGAGAGAGATACATACACACACGAGGGTGAATTAAAAAATATATGTATCTATTGCTGCAGAATTCATTTTAATCAACTTTTAGAAAAGATAAGTACATCATTTTTCAACATATTCTTGGTTTCAATATACTCTGTCCATATGTCAACAATTTTTTGTCTCCCCTTACTATAAAATGTTTTAAGCTGAACTGCGAACTATGAATGCACCACGTTCTCTTCTGAATCTGGCTTGAATTTCTGAAAGTTCCGTTAGTATACTGCTGCAGCTGTTCTTAAAATATCTTCAGCAAACTTTTACTTGCATATGATATTTATGATATTGTTTGATGATTTCCACATTCCATTTTCTTTAGAATGGCCAAAATATGGATATCTTACAATTGGTTTGCTAGGTAGCTGTCTTGCAAATTTCTTGATCCCCTCTACTGCTGCCTGAGTTTGTTGAAACATTTCAATTGGCATTCCATCAATTCTCGGAACCTTGTTTGTCACCAGTGCCTTCAGTTCAACTTATACTTCTTTTATTACCATTGGTTCTTGATAATACGCTGCCCCTTGAAATTGTTGAACATAGACCAATTCTTTTTGTTACAGTGACCCTGTGCTTTGTATTCCTTTCATCTCTTTTGATACTTCTTGAGCCATTCAATTTTTGAACCATTTGTCGTTGTTAAGTGCCATCAAGTTGGTTCTGACTTATTGTGACCTTGTGCAGGGTTTCCACAGAGTGGCTGGTGAGTTTAAACTGCTAACCATGTGGTTTAAACTGACCTTGTGTTCTAGTGCTTTATCCGACAGGGCCACACCATGAATCCATTTTGCCCATAGAATCCTTCAATATTGCTGGTCAAGCCTTGAATTTTTTCTTCAGTTCTTTCAGCTTAAGATATGCTGAGTGTGTTCTTCCCTTTAGTTTTCTAGAACCAAACAGAGCTGAGGCTATAAATATATAAGATGACCCTAGAGTGTGCTGTAAAATGAGAAAGTAAATCATTAAAAAATCCATAATAATTCTATATGTCAAATGATAACAGATTCAACTGGATGATCTTTCACTGACCTAAGCAAGACAATTTAAACATCAAAATTAAAAAGCAAACAAAACAGGAATACAATTCAAAATATGAAGCTGGTATCTATACAACATTTAATCTGATGCAATATATATAATTGAATAAATAAATTTATTGGGGAGAGTAGACAAACACCCTATGCAGAAGAATTCCAAATGATTTAATTGGATACTTGGCTCTCAAAGAGGTGGAACATAACTCTCTACCCAATACTTGAGTACTATGCATACTGACTCCTTTCCTAAGAGTACAGTATGTCAATAAGTGGGTTAGAGCAATAATGTGAAAGTGGAAAAGTCTGACAAACACTACTTCAAGGAGATAATTGAGGAATTGAGATCAGTATCAACAGTGATAGATCCTGTTGGTAGCATGTGCTGCTCATATGACATGAGAATAACTTCAGGAAAATAAAAATTGAGAGATACTCTCTCCAAATTGCTAAGGACATTAAAGACAATGAAAGATTAAGAAACTGTTATAGTCTAGAGAAGTCTAAGGAACAATGGTATTTCAAGGATATGTTGGGATGGCAGAGATTCTCTGAGTCGGAAACTAAAATCATAGTGTCACTGAATCTAAATACTTAGATAATGTTTGCATACAGCTTGCATAGTCAAAGCAAAAAAAGACAGAGAATGTCAGATACAGAGTTGTTTGACATAACCTTAGCTTATCATTTTATCTCCAATAACTTAGCACATAATTTTAATCTTTACTCTCACTTAAGAAGTGTTGAAAATACTTGTCTTTGTCTCTCACAAAGGTTACTATGTAAATCAAGTCAAATAATGTATAAAATATTGATAGGCATACTTTAAACTGCTCTAAAAATATGACTTTTGATCTATTACTATTTTATGTTGCTTGTTGGCAGTTTTGCCTGCCATCATTTTGATATTTTCCATAGTTTCCCAAAGATAGTATGATTTTGACCTCAATTTTGCTTGACAACTTTGGATAGAATGTATGTGCAGGCACCTTTATGACTATTAAAAAGTAATCTGTCAATGGAAGGAGCCCTCATGGCACTGTAGGCTAAACACTGGTCTGCTAATCGTATGGCTACAGGTGCAAACCCTTCAGACATTCTGCAGGAGAAAGATGAAACTGTCTGCTCCCTTAAAGATTTACAGTCTCTCAAACACTAAAAGCAGTTCTACTCTGTCTTGTGAGGTCAGTAGGAGTCTGAATCCAAGGCAGTTGGTGGCGGTGGTTTCCTGAATGGATGTCCCAGTCTTCATTATTTTAATTGCATTTTTATTAGTATAATTAAGTATATGACCCAAACTAATCACTTTACCTTTTAATGATTTCTTTTTCTGTAACTTTATTGAATTTTGTTGTTATTTCTTGCTGTCAAATCAGCCCTAGCTTGTGGCAACTCCATGAACAATAGAAATAAACAATGCCTGGTACTGTGTCATTCCCCTGATAATGTTGAGGATAAAAAAGTTGGGATCCATCGGGTCTGTAATTGAATGATTTTAAGAAGTAGATAGCCAGAACTTCCTGCCTACTCCATCTTATTAGGAAGTTCCACTGAAAGCTTTTTAGCATCATAGCAAATTGCAAACCTCAAACGACAGGGGGACCAATATTCTTGACTGCAAAGCCAGTTTGAAATGTAATGTCAGCAGTTCAAGCTCACCAGCCACTCCTCAGATACCCTATACAGGATCGCTGTGGGTCAGAACCAACTCGATGATCAGCAACAACAACAATAATGACAGATGGGTCGTAGCAACACATGATTTGCATTGGCTGGGAATTGAAACTGTATTTCCTTCAAATTGATATTAGGTGCCATCTAGTTGATTCCGGCTCATAATGGTCTAATGTACAACAGAATAGAACACTGCTCAGTCCTGCTCTTTCCTAACAATTCTATTTGAGCCTATTGGTTCAGCTACTGTGTTAGTCCATCTCATCTCTGGTCTTTCTCTTTTTCACTTACCATCTACTTAGCAGTCATGATGTCCTTCTCTAGGGACTGGTTCCTCCAGAAATCATGTTCAGAGTATATGATAATACATCTTGCCTTTTATGTTTCTAAGGAGCATTCTGGCTGTACTTCTTCCAAAATTTATTTATTTGTCCTTCAGGTAGTTCATAATAATTCTAATATTCTTTTCTAATGCCACAATTCAAATGCACAAACCCGTCTTTTGTTTTCTTTATTATTTATTATCAAGTGTCACAAGCATCTGAGGTGTCTGAAAATGCTATGACTTGAAATAGGCATACTTTTGTCAGCAGAGTGATATTTTGCTCTTTAACAATTTAAAGAGATCTTTATTAGAAGATATGCCCAATGCAAAACATCATTTGATTTCTTGACTGCTGCTTCCAGGATTGAGGATCAAAGTAAAATAAAATCCTGACTTCAAACTTTTGATTTATAATGATGCTATGTATTATTCCAGTTGTGATGATTTTTGTTCTCTTTACATTGAGTTATAATTCATATTGAAGGCTGTATTCTTTGATCTAAATCAGTGTTTCAAATCCCCTTGGTTTTTAGAATATCATATGTCATCTGCATATTACAGGTTGTTAATGAGTTTTCTTTAAAACCTGATGCTATATTCTTCTTCATATAGTCAAGCTACTCAGATTATTAATACAGCATAATGTTTGAATAACTATGGTGAAAGGATATCACTCTGGTATACCTGTTCCCTCATATTAAAAATGTAATATGCCCATGTTCTGTTTAAATGAAGGCCTCTTGGTCTATGTACAGGTTCCACATCAGCAGTATTAAGTGTTCTGGAATTGCCATTTTTGCAACATTATCCATTGTGTGTAATGATCCACACAAACTATGAGGATCGTAGAATGTGAGAATCTATTACATTTTACAGGATCTTTAATGTGAACGACATTTTCTTTCTCATCACAAGTATGCCTGATCACATTCTTGAAAATGACAATAGGAATAAACATATTTCAAACTTTTAACAGTTATGAGACTAATTCCCTGGTAGCTATAATATATATGAATAATATCTATATATAATAATACCAGAATAACAATGATATGCTATCAAAAGATGTGATTTGACATGGAAAATCTATTTAAGATGAAATAAATCTGGAAAACTTGTCACACAGAGCCATAGCTATCTTCAGGAAGAAAAGACACTGTGGAGCTCTATTAATCTCATAAGAAGTAAAGAAACAATTCTTGGGGTTTTCTTTCTGGTACCAGAGTCTGAGCCTAGAGAAGGGAAATCTGTATGAGGCTGGCAGTTCTGTTGTGATGAATCCCTTGAGGCTATGAGTGAAGAGTTGATTATGGCGTCTTCAGGTATTACCTTTTATCAGTCTTAATCCCAGTAACATTTGAACTATTAATAAATGGAATTGCATTCATGAGCACTTTGTAACCCATTAGAATTGATGTTTTGCTATAAGTGTATTTATATAGTTCCTTTTATCTAGCAAGACATGTTTATTTTGTGAAATATGAGGAACATACAATCCATGTTAATCTCTCAAAGTCTACAGTTTATTTTGAGCAGTAGAAAACTATTTTATGAATATTTTCTATGTTTTAACCCTAAGTAAATGGAGTAACCAAAGAACCTGAGTACCATTGACTTCCAGGATCCAATACAGTAGTCTTTATCATACTCAAATAGAAACAAAAAAGTAATTTGATTTCAAAGAGAAACCATGCATTAGAAAAAAAGATTGCTATTTTCTAATGAATAGAAGTTGTTTGATTTGAATCATGCAATTTAACTTTCTCAATAAGCAATATCTTTCTCTATCTCTTTTTTTGAATGGATACAAGTGGTTATGCTGTATGTGGAATCATTTCAATGGAAAATGTCTCCGTTTCTATAAGCTGAATTGGAATTGTTTGAATCTTAATTTTAATTTTCAATGTTTTAAATCTCTTTTCAGAACATAACGACTGCCTAGAGTTGTGAATTTAATACTTGCTCAATTGCGTGCCAGCCAGTGAAAATATATTCCTTAATGAAAATGGAATGATTTTGAATTTCATAGTACAAAGTAATTATTTAAATACATACTGAAATTTAGAGTAATTGAAAATCTGTGCTAAGTTTTTACATTTTTCAAAATATGATATTATCAAAACTCAAAAAAATGTTTTTGGAAAAAATAGAATATATGTCTAGGAAATGCTGTTTGACACTTGAAATAAATGTAATGGTACAGTTAAGAACTTGGCTGCTAATTGAAGGTTGGTGTTTGAATTCACTAGCTGTTCCACAGAAGAAAGATGTGGCAATCTGCCTCCAGGAAGAGTGTAGATTGGGAAGCTCTATGGGCTTGACACATAATGCAATAAAGTTCTCCTCTGTCCTAAAGAATAACTGTGACTCAGAATCAACCCAATAGAGAGGATTTTGACTTTGGGTTTTGGTAATTATTATAAATATAAATTATTTAAGTGGAAAAATTGAAAAGCTTATTATTAAAAACATTAGAAAAATGCTTTTTATTAATATTAAAAAACATTAGAAAACAATCAATGCAATTCACTATATAAACAAGGAAAAACCACATGATCATATCGATTTATGCAGAAAAGTCATTTGACAAATTCCAACATCTATTCCTGAAAAATCACTCAGCAAAGTAGGAATTGAAGGGAAATTCCTCAACATAATCAAGAGCATCTATACAAAACCAACAGCCTACATTACTCTCAATGGAGAGATACTGAAAGCCTTCCCTATGCAAACAGGATCCACACAAGGATGCCCTTTGTCACCACTCCTCTTTAATATTGTGTCAAAATCTCAGCCAGAGCTGTATGATAAGAGAGAGAAGTGAAGGGAATCCAAATTGGCAAAGAGGAAGTAAAATTCTCACTATTTGCAGATGATATGATCCTATATAGAGGTAACCCCAAAGACTCAGTAAAAAAAAGCTTCTAGATCTCATTGGAGGATTCACCAAAGTGACAGGCTATCAGATCAACATCCAAAAATCA
>NW_006408765.1:444110-448817 GCF_000296735.1 Chrysochloris asiatica
TGGAAAACAATAAGGCAGGAGTGTAAACTAACACATAATTCACAATAAAACTAAAAGAAAAGAAAAAAAAGAATAAGACTTATTGTTGTTGTTTCTTGCTGTTGAGTCAGTACTGACTCACAGTGACCCTGTATTCAAGGAGTGGTATTCAAGGGTTTTCAATGAGTGGTTGGTGGGTTTGAACCACCAACCTTGTGATTGGAAGTCCAGTATTTATCCTACAGTGCCATACCAAGACTTCATTATTAAGTCAGATTGCCTCAAATGTTATTAAAATTAACCATAATGGAGGCAGAGATGATGGCGTGGAGAGATGGAGTGGTTCGGAACTCTAGACCCAGAGAGGGAGAGGGGCTATGTGCTGACGACTGGGGGCAGGCTTGCAGGGTATACAATTTGGTTGGTTGATGATGCATGGATGGGATTGTAACCATGGCATTATAACGATATAAGAATGGATTAATGTAAAGCTAATGTTCTCCCGTGTAAACTATCACATAATTCACAATAAAATATTTTTTAGAAGTTAACTATGATGAAATTATTTTAAAACAGTAATAATTTTTTTTTTTAATTTCTCATATGGGTAATTAAAGCTTCAAAGTGGCAGAAGAAAATGTTTTACAAAATTTATTATACTGAAACATTTTTTCAGGATGTGGTGCTCTGGCATTGCAAATAAACTCACAACAGCATATGCTTCCTATTCATTGTAAATTATAACTCTGGACACAATACACGAACTGCATGTGGATTCTGAAATGTATATCCAATTAAGTGTGTAAAAGGAAGTCACAACTGGGAGAACTGACCTACACAGTCATGATTTTCACATTATTTGGATTTTTTGGGGGTTTTTTTTCTCATGGATTTTCCCTGACAGAAGACACCAGTTGCAAATGGTGAAGTCAGAGCAATACCAATGACTATATTTCTAATAGAATACCTGTTTTCTGACCATAGAGACCAGGAAAAGGGGTCACTTCCAGCTACACTGCATGTTGGGAATCTAGGAGAGATGAGAGCTTGAAAAGGACACTCTTTAATTCTGAGTATAAACCTATCTGATTACCAGTCTACTGGGCTTGGCATGCTTGAATATGTGTGGAGCAGACTAAATTCGACATATTAAAAGTTTTGAGAACTGAACTGAGATTTAAACTATCATGAACTGGAGGCAAAACTTAGCTTCAAGATATAAAAACTGTGTTAATTGCAAGTTCAAAGGAGAATATTAACATTCTACAAAATTGTGAAAACCTAATATCCACAATGTTCAGAAGAAAATGAAAAATCAGTCACTACACAGAGAACAATCCTGAGGTGACACAGATTGAAATATCTGTAGCACCATAAGTATATATTTATGAATGTCTATTTAGGAGAGAATGCTTACAGGGGGCGCTTATATTTCTCTCTACAAACAAGATATCTACCAAAAATATTCCACTAATTATTAATTTTCATTTCATAAAATCAGTTGTGGGGTAGATAACTAAACAGGTTGCAAATGGATTTTGAAAATTTGTGACCTTCATTCCTCAGTTTGCATTGGAATGTGTCTTTATCCTTTACCATGTTTTTTTTTTGTTGTTGTTGTTTTTTTAACTTGTGATTAAGTACAATTAGGTTTGTTCTGACTCATAGCGACCCTATATGGGGCTTTCTGAGGAGCAGCTGGTGGGTTTGAACTGCTGACCTTGTAGTTTGAAGTCCAGTGATGATGCTACAGTGCCACATCAAGAGTCCATTTTTTTATTATAATTACTGTAAAATACTACATTGCTATTTATTAAAAAAGCAAGATAACTAATGAAAGTTGTTCTCTTGGGGCCTAAATTTATTTGGCCAAGTTTTCATTGTAGAAATTATATAATTCAAATATAGGCTGACAAATATATAGTGATATATAATTTATGGCTCTTGCTACATGTTGTTGTTAAATGCCGTTGAGTTGGTTTTGACTCATAGCAACCCTGTATAGGGATTCTGAGGAACACCTGGTGGATTTAAACTGCCAACCTTGGGATTCACAGTCCAGTGCTGATCTTACAGTGACACACCAGGAATTCATATATCATTAATATTCAAAGTAGTTTGGTATAAGAAACACTGATTTTATTGGTTGGAAATATGTTACTATAGAGTAAATATGGAGGACATAATATGCTTGAAAGGTTTTGTTTACAGATTTTTGAATCATATATGTTGTTTTCTGTTAATAGGTTAGAAATCTAAATATGTTTTTTCCTTTTATATAAAAATTTTTGTCTGAGATAATTTTTACCTACAGACAAAAACATTTATAAATGATGAGCATTTACAAAAGAATGTATTTGGCATCACTGATGACTAAATATAAAACAAATTGATTTGGAAATGATATTGCAACTCAGTAAAGCATTTGTTATGGCAATATTTGTTTCTTCAGAGGTCTTAGTCTGAAATTAGTTTTGCTAACAAAATATATTATATCTATCACTATAAATGGAGGGATGGGAAAACAAAGAGGAAGAAGAACAGAAAGAGGAGGTGAGCTCAAAATCTCACTGAAAAAGAGCAAGAAAGAAAGGGAAATAGAGGATATGGCAGTTATAACTTTTATTTCTTTGTAAGCAAAACTTTTTTTTTATTGACCATAAAATTTATTAAACATACTAAAATAGGTTGTAAACTGTTACTAGTAATTTGTTATTTGACTTACTTGACTATTGTTTTGCTTGAGTTGATTTTTCAAAAAATATGAATAATTTTATATTTTCAGGTAATTTTAGAGATTATTAGTAGGGAGACAATTAAGCATACCAACATATGTTGTTGTTGTTGTTAGCATCCTCAAGTCGGTTTCAACACATAGCGACTGTGTATAGAGTTCACCGAAGAGCGGCTAGTGAGCTGAAGCAGCAACCTTGTAGTTTAAACTGACCTTGTGATCGAGTGCTTATTCGAAAGGGCCAAACAAAAGAATATATCTAGGGACAAAGGTGGAAGTAATAGTGTCAGAAGCTGTTCTGACCTGGAAAGAGCTGAACTGAGTTTGCAGGAATCAGAGTAGTTGATAAAGTCAATAAGTCAAAATGGAAGTAAGTGCTCAACTGTAAGGTTGGCATAAACTGCCAGGTCACCAGTTCAAACTCACCATCCACTCCTTGGAAACCCTATACAGGGTTGCTGTGAGTCTGAAGCAACTCGACAGCACTTAAGGACAACAATACAGGAGTCTTAGAGTGGTGCTCTAGGATAAGCACTGGCTGCTAACCAAAAGGTCAGTAGGTCAAAATGAAATGGAACTGACACCACAGCACTTAACAGTAACAAGATAGTATAAGAACTAGGCTGACCAAGAGAAAGCACTAACTTCTTATTCTATTTTGTTCATGGAATGGCACCAGACAAGGGTTGCAAGTCATCTAGATCTGCTCCATAATGGGGACCTAGGAGTCCTGGTGTGGCGCTGTGGGCTAATACGTCAGACAGCAAAGTTGTTTGAACTGTAAGGTCAGTGGTTCAAGCTCATCAGCTGCTCCTTGGAAACCCTATACAGATTCACTATGGGTCTGAATCGACTTGATGGCACTTAACAGCAACAAGCTAATTGCCAGGGGAGCTCTAAGTGAAAGCTACCTGAAGCTTTATGGACTAGATTTGTGGAAGGGAAAGGGGGAAAGGGGGAAAGGTTAAGAGTAGAAACGTACTGATTATTATTGAGTCAGAGTGGGGGCAAAGTGTCTTATGTCTAATTCACCTCCATAAAGAGATTTCACCAGTGGCCAATGACGATGGACTGTGCTGAAGGTATTAAATATGAAGCCTCCATATTGAGATGCCAGGGTTAGAAATGCATTTATGAGTAAGATTGTGGCTGGTCAGCGTGAACTGAGAGTTTGATAGCAACTTCCTTCAGGCATTGTAATTCCCTGGCCATACACCAAGTCTTGGGTAGGGAGGGCAGCTTTTCCCCAAATGGCTTTTGTAATTATCTATGATGGGACCTGAAAAATCACACATGTATTTTCCAACACTTTTCAAATTCCTCAAATAAAATGTTATATTTTGCCTTAATATAAATTTGCAAATGTAAAATAGTAGTTTTATTTGAAAACTTTCACTTTAATACCTTGTATTTGTAAAATGATTATCTATGGGTCAGGATCAGCAACAGATAAATGAAAAATACTTCTAAGAAAACGATTTTGGTATTTCAACTTACTCAAACTTGTGACAATAGCCTGCCCACTTACCCTCATATTTATTTTGAAAAATCATGTTTAGATCTAGTAGTGTTACTAACCATTCTGCAATGTGTGTGTGTGATATGCCATGGAGTCGATTCCAACTCATAGTGACCCTGTACAGGGTTTCTGAGGCTGTAAATCTTTATGGGAGCAGAAAGCCTCATCTTTCTCCCGCCGAACAGCTGGTAGTATTGAACTGCTGACCGTGAGATTAGCAGCCCAATTCATAACTAGTATGCTAGCAGAGCTCCTTGCAACATCTGTAGGGGCTTCTTAATGATTGCTTTAATACCTCTAGTGTAAGCCACCTATAATGCACATGCCTCCCAATTGCTTCCCAATAATGTAAGTCAATACTTTTTATTGTTGTTGTTGTTCTGAAGTAATTTGCATGATGCTAGGGACAGCATACGCAGACCCTGGGTTGATTAGTGGCCCTGTGACATGGACGAAAATCCAACCCCGGGGCCCT
>NW_006408765.1:449996-460429 GCF_000296735.1 Chrysochloris asiatica
TGACCCACTTCCTTGTTGAGGCTGGACCCTGACATAGGACCTCGACAGCATGATATTTCATGTGTATAAATATGCCTCAAGGTGAATTAATTCTAATATCCTGTGATATTTTCATTTTTAAAAGCTATTATATGAGGAGTACTGGTGTGGTACTGTACGTTAATACGCTGGACTGCAAAGTCACTTTGAACCACAAAGTCAGCTGTTCAAACTCACCAGCCCACTGCTATATAGTGAAAATCCTAAGGAGCGGTTAATTATATTCAGGTGTCTTTAATTTCGCTAATAACTTATCTATTTAAGTAGTGGTATTATTGCATTTGTTAAATGCCATCAAGTTGGTTCTGACTCATTGTGACCTTGTATAGGTTTTCCAAGGCTCTTTGGTAATGTAGTGGTTACGAGTTGGGCTGCTAACCTCAAAGTCAGCAGTTCAAAACTACCATATGTTCCGCTGGAAAAAGATGAGACTTTCTGCTCGGTAAAGATTTACAGCCTTGGAAATCCAATGTAGGGTCGCTGTGAGTGGGAACTGACTCCTCAGCACATAACCACTACCACCACCATAGGGTTTCCAAAGCCGTGAAACTTTATAGGAGCAGAAAGCCTCATCTTTATTCCAAAGAGTGACTGGTGAGTTTGGAATCATCAACTTTTTGGTTAGCAGTTCAGTTTTTATCCTACACCACCACTGTGCTTCCAAATAGTAGTGGTAGTCGAACCAGTTGATCATTTGAAAAAATGTCCAAAATATAATGAATTTGATATTTATTTAAATGAAGATTTACCTAAGAAATTTTTTAGATACTTAAGATTAATTCAAGGAGCTCTGGTAGCATAGTGGTTACGAATCGGGCTGCGAACTTCAAGGCCAGCAGTTTGAAACTACCAGCTGTTCCGTGGGAGAAAGAAGAGGTTTTGTTCTCCCGTAAAGATTTACAACCTCAGAAACCCTGTATAGGGTCCCTAAGAGTCAGTTCAGACTCCAAGGCACATAACCACCATCAAGGTTAATTCAGAAGGGACAATTATAAGTATCTTTCCTATCAAAGATAAGTAAATTATTATTGAAAGATATTCTTAGGAAAGTATACCTAAAATTTTAATACATACTTTGCTAAGAGTTCCTTTCCAAAGACAATGAGAGCACATGATATTGCCTATTGCAATTAATGCATTGTAACACATTCCCCAAATCATTAGCATTTCTCCATCAAAACTCATAAGTTATGTACTAGTAATTAAGACACTGATAAACTTTCTTAGTATTACTCACATAGTGTTATCAATTGAGAGTATAAAGTTATTTTAATGTTGAAATTAAATTGGGAATAATACTGAGTCACAATATAGAGATACAAGTCTAAACTGTCCAGGAGCCTTTGTCTTATCCATGGCACATGACCGTTTTCTCTAGGTAAAGTGACTCTCAATTGTTCTTGGGTTCTTACATTGTTTATATTAAATTCCCAGACTTTCAACTCTCTTCTAATTTTTCTCATGCTCAGATTTGGATTCTGAAACAGTCAAAATCCCACAATACTATACATTTTTATCATAAAAAACAATGGAATATTCTTGTATAAATTCAAGTAGATTTTAGAGTAGGTTCTTTGTAGGTGATATTTAATTTTATTGAATGAGAAGCAGAGTGTAGTCTATGGGTGTTCAATTATTTATTTTCCAACTTTTTTAACTAACTGAAATTTTCTTTCAGGAAAAATGGAGTCATATTTGAAAATGTCAGTAATTTCATGTGGGTATAAATGCCTTTATTAAGAATACATTTTATGTATTTTTAATTATTTACCATTTATAAGTACATTTCCTTTACTGTTGTTGTTTTTCCCACATATATAAACTCACTCTTATAAATTTTATTATCCACATCTTTCATACCCTTACATCAATTGATTTGTCTTTTCTTCAGTAACTATTAGTTCATATTAATTAAAAAAATAAATAATATACTTCCATTGTGGTTTTTTGGCATATAGTCTGGTAGCATGAGTTAAGGGGAGTAATTGTTGTTAGATGCCATTTAGTCAGTTCTGGCTCTTAGTGACCCTTTGCACAGCAGAATGAAACACTGCTTGGTCCTATACCATCCTCAGTAGTCTTGGTCATTTTTGAGGCCATTGTTGCTGGCACTGCCAGTCTATCTTATTGGGAGTCTTTCTCTTTTTCACTAACCCCACACTTTAACAAACATAATGTCCTTCACCAAGGATTGGTTCTTCCTGAACACATGCCCAGAGTAGGAGATGAAGTCTTGCCATCCTAGCTTTTAAAAGGAACATTCTGGTTGCATTTCTTCTAAGACAGATTTATTTATTCTTTTGGAAGTCCATGGTACTTTTAATAATCTTCACCAATGATAATTCAAATGCATCCATTCTTCTACAGTCTCCTTTAATCATTGTCCAATTTGCATATCCATATGACAGAATTGAAAATACCATGTCTTGGGTCAGGTACACATTAGTTCTCAAAGTGATATCTTTGCTCTTTAACACTCTAAAGTGGTCTTTTACAGAAGCTTGGCCTAATGTAATACATCCTTTGATTTCTTGACTGCTACTTCCAGGAACTTTATTATAGATCCAAGTAAAATGAAATCTAGATAATATCAGTCATGATGTTATATATTGGCCCACTCGTGCATGAAGATTGTTGTCTTTGATCTTCATTAGAAAGTATTTCAAATCCTCTTTACTTTCAATAAACAAGGTTTTGTCATTTGCATATCACAGGTTGTTAATGAGTCTTCTTCCTCCAAACTCAATGCCATGTTCTTCTTCATATAATCCAGTTTCTCGGATAATTTTTTCAGTATAAAGGTTGAATAAGTATGGTAAAATGATACAACCTTGGGCGCACTATTCCTGTCTTTAAACATTCAGTTTCCTCTAGCTCTGTTTGAATACTGACTCTTTGTCTATGTATATGTCTTGTGGAGCACAATTAAGCTTTCTGGAATTCCTATTCCTTGCAATGTTATCCATAGTTTGTTAGGATCTACACAGTTGAGTACCTTTGCATAGTCAATAAAGTACAAGTAAACACTGTGGTGTCAGCCAAGATCTGTCTGATGTCAACAATGATATTCCAGTTCCCTAGTTCCATGTCCTCCTTTGAATCTGGCTTGATGTGCTACTTCAACTATTTTTAATTATCTTCAGAAAAATTTCTTTCTTGTAATATTAATGATATGATTTGATGATTTCCACATTCTTTGGGGTCGCCATTCTTTTGAATATGGACCTTTTCTAATTGATTGGCCACATTACTGTTTATACTATGTCTTGGCTTAGACAAACCAGAGCATCCAGCACTGCACTAGTTTGTTGAAACATTTCAATTTGTATTTCCTCAATTCCTGGAGATTTGTTTTTTTAATCAATGCATTCTATCTTCAATACCATTGGCTATTGATCATGTGCTACTTCTTGAAAAGCCTGAACATCTACCAATTCTTTTTGGTAAAGTCACTCTTTGTATTTCTCCCATCTTTTTCTGATTCTTCCTGCATCATTCAAATCAATACTTTGTCAATAGAATTGTTCAGTATTATAGCCTGAGGCGTGAACTTTTTCTTTGGCTTGAGAAATACTGAGCATACTTTTTCCATTTGGTTTTCTAAATTTAGGTCATTGTACATTTCATTCTAATATTTGAATTTGGCTTCTAGAGGTGCCCACTGGAATTTCCAATTCAGTTCTTTAACTTCATCATTCCGTCAAGTCACCTAAGGTTCTCTCCATTTAAGAGCAAGTTTCAGAGTCTTTTCTAGTATTCATTTTGGTCTTTTCTTTCTTTCATGTTTTTTTTTTTTTTTTTAACAGCTCTTATTGTGAATCAAGTGATAGTGTACATGGCAGAACATAGGTTTTGCACTCAACCAATATTATTTTGTTTCGTTGTAATGATTACAATACCATCCATGGGTTAACAGTATTTTCCTCTATTCCCTCTTATTTATTTATTTTGATGTTCCTAATACATGAAGGAAGATATAATCATTTAAACAATGAAAGAGCACATTTTGCAAGCCAGAATCCTGCCCACTAGCACACAGTCTTTCTCTTTCCATAAGTCTAGAGTCCTCAGCTGCTTTATCTCTCCATGTCATCACCTCTGCCTCCATCTCTGGTATCACTGCTGCTCTGGTTAGGCTCCCTTGTTCTGCTCACACTCTTCCTTCTTGATCATCCTAGGGTCCTCTGTTTCTGGAATGTAAAATTAACTACTCCTCCCTTTTTGCTAAACATCTTCTACATTTACAGTTGTGACAATCACAATTAATAATGATAACAGTCACTCAATTCTGAATAAAAAGAATCCTGTCCCCATGTCCTTTCACCAGAGCCAGCTAGACCACTTCAAAAGTACACTTCCTCTTGAATACATGTAAGCCAGTCACTTCTTGACTTTATAGCCCCCCACACCCATTTTAGGTAGCCAGTGTCTAAGTTGCCCTTCAACCCTGTGTACTGAGGGGATAGGCTTAATGTTTAATGTGAAGACTCCTCTCTCAGTTGAGATGTTTTGAGCTGCTACATCCATAAACAAAGGTCAAGTTCATCAAATTGTAGCAATTTACACTTGCTTCCTGCATCAAATTTCTTTATCTTTCTCTAGTCAGGTTCTGATCATTGAGCAATCCAAGCTAAATGGGTAATATCTGCAAGTCTGAGCATTCTTGCACACCTCCCTCCATTTCATATTAACTGGACACTTCACTCTCAGCTCTAGCCCCCAATTGCATAGTCAGTGTCCAAAGGTTCAGAAGTTCCCAAGTCTCCCCAAACTTCAGACCAACCAGCCCTTCCTTTTCTCTCCTTTATCTCAAGGTCTACAGGAGTCTATGGAACACGGTTGAACTCAGCCCATGTCTTCATTACTGCCTTTCCCCCCCACTTCCTCTCACAAGTAGACCAACGTGGTTACCAGAGAACTTAGAGGCCTGCTAGTGTGTTCCCTATGAGATTCAGTCTTGGAAGGGGGTCTGTCTGGAAGGGACTTGATGGCTTGCCTTGATGGCTCCCAGGTGAACAGCTTGCTTTTTCATATAATAGCCAAACAGTCAGGTTTATTTATTTTTGTTGTTGTTGTTTCTTTGTTTGGTAGTTTTGTTTTTGTGGGGATTTTTGTTGTTGTTGTTGTTGTTTTTTGCTGGTGTTTCTTACAAGAAGTGTCTTTTGTTCCTCTAGCCAGTCTGGGTTGGTCCGCATGCACTTTCAAATGGGAATGCCCCACCTCAAAAGTTCTGAATGGGGCTCAGCATTCTACCTAAGGTCCCATATACTAACAAGGCTTGACAAGAATAATCTATTTCACTGGGAAAATTCTACAACCCCTTTTAGGTATTCCAATCAGTTATAGGCTAAAGATGGGTTTACAAGCTTTCTGTAATCTTATTTCCCAATATTCTTTTCTATCCCACTCAAATGTCTATTTTACCATAGTAGGCAAGGGAAACCAATATCCGCAAGACAATCAAACACCTTAGCATTATTTCCCCTCTTTTACCCATTCAGACAATTCCTTGAACCCTGTATCACAGAGCCCTATTGTTACAAGTTAGAATATACATCAATATTTAACTCTGTCCCATTTATCCCATGTAAACCTAACTAAGTGTTCCCCTATTTTCCTTGTTATTCCACCACCACACCAGTCTTGTGTATTGCCCTCCCCTTCCTTGCATACTGCCCCCCCATCACCTGAACTATGATGTGAGTATCCCATAACCACCTGTGCTTTACTGTCCTCTATCTTCACCCCAGGTAACCAACAATTTTTTTTTTTATTATTTTTTTTTTAGTATTGGTATCTTTTCTTAAGCTTTTACAATCATGGTCTTTTGCAATATTTGTCCTTTTGTGACTGACTAATTTCACTCAGCATAATATTTATCCATGTTATGTGATGGCTTGCAGCTTCCTTGTAATTCTTCAAGGTAGCATGGGATTCCATTGTATGTATGTACCAAAGTTTTGTTTATCCATTCTTCCATTGATGGGTACTTAGACTGTCTCAATCTTTTTACTATTGTGAATAGTGCTGCAATGAACATTGGTGTGCACATATTTACTCATGGTCTGTATTTCTTGTGGATATATACCAAGTAGAGGAATTGCTGGATCATAAGGTAGTTTTCATGCCTTTTTAATGACTCTTTGCTTTTCTTCCTGTAGGATGTTTATGATATAATCCCAGTACTCTTCTGGTCTTCAGTCAGTCATTAGTGTCAAATGCATCAAATCTGCTCTTGAGATGGTCTCTAAATTCAGATGGGATTATATTCAAGGTCATTTTGACTCTCTTGGACATGCTTTCATTTTCTTCAACATTAGTGTGAACTTGCATATGAGTAATTGGTGGTCTGTTCTGCAATTGACCCCTGGCCTTATTTTGGCTGATATTATTGAAATTCTCCATTGTCTCTTCCCACAGTTATAGTCAGTTTGATTCCTATATATTCCATCTGGTGAGGTCCACATGTATAGTTATCTTTTAAGTTGTTGAAAAAAACAAATTTGCAATTAATAAAGCAATGATCTTGCAAAATTCTATCGTGTGATCTCCAACATCATTCCTATCATCAAGGCCATGTTTTCCAACTATTGACCCTTCCTTTTTGCTTCCAACTTTTACATTCCAATTACCAATATTTATCAATCCATCTTGATTGCATGCTTCAACAATGTAGCTTGAAGAAATTGATGCATTTTTAAAATATCACCATCACTCATTTGCAGATGTGGAGTCCTTTTGTGGTATTGTAGGATAAGCACTGAGCTGCTAACCACAAAGTCGATGGTTCAAACCTTCCAGGTGCTCTTTGGAAATATTATACAGAGTTGCTATGAGTTATAACCAACTGCAGGGCAATTAAAAACAACAAAAACAGCTTTATGGGTTGGTACATAGATTTGAATAATAGTAGTATTAACTGGTCTTTCTTGTTGTTGTTAGGCACCATTGAGGTCTGTTCTGACTAATAGTGACCATGTACAGGGTTTCCAAGAGCAGCTATCGGTTTGAAATGTAGTTACCAATCCAGTGTTTGTCCTACTTTGCTACCAAGGGCTTGCAATTCCTTGTGGTTGTGGTTGTGTGCTATACAATCTGTCCCAACTCATAGCAACCAGTATATGGTTTTCAAGACTAAATCTTTACAGGAGCAGAAAGCCATAGCTTTCTTCTTTGGAGCAGCTGGTAGATTCTAACTGCTGACCTTGTGGTTAGCAGCCCAATGCCTAACAACTATAGTCCCAGTGCTCTTTGGGATTCCTTATAGGCTTGTGGATATTATACTTTCACAGACTGCACTGAACTTCAAGATAGTTCTTGAAATTCTCTTTTTGATGATGAATGCAACACCATTCCTCTTCAGTTTGTTATTCTTGGCATCGCAAAATATGTGATCATACAATTCAAAATGGCCAATACCAGTTCATATCAGCTCACTAATTTCTAGGTTGTTGATCTTTGTGCGTTCCATTTCATTTCTGACAACTTCTAATTTTCCTTGGTTCATGCTTTGCATGTTTCATGTTCCAAATATTAATGGTTGTTTGCAGTGGTTGCTACACATCAGTAAATGATTTTTCCAAAGGCTTTGCTGTATTCACATCTTTACAACAAATTCTACTTTGAGGAGGCAGTTTTATCCTACTCACATTTTGGGTACTATCAAACCTGAGGGATTGATCATCCCACACTATATTAGACAATGTTTTGATGCTAACTTTAAGGTTTTCAGTGGCTGTCTACTTGGCAGTAATCAGTCTCTTCTTATTCAAGTCTATCTTATTATGGAAGCTCCACTGAAACCTGTCTACCATGGGTGAACATTCAGGTGTTAAATTTTTGGATAGCCTAGCTTACAGCATCACAGCAACATGCAAACCACCAACAGTTTGAAAAACCTATGACAAATAGTAGAAGGTTGTTGTTGTTAAGTGCTGTCAAGTCAGTTCTGACTCATAGCTGCCCTATAGAAGGTTTCTAAGGAGTGGCTGGTGAATTTGCAATGCAGACCTTGTCCCTTAACAGTCCAGTACTTCTCCTAAAACACCACACCAGGACTCCAAATAATAGAAAGAGAGTACTTAAATAGATTAAAATGCATTATCAAAAAAGAATGGCTATCATTTGCATAAACAGAAAGTAAATACTTCTGTAGTGTTTGATCAGTTAATATTTAATGATAGTGAAGTATTTGAGTTGGGTCTGAATAATGCACAGTGATTAAGTGAGAAAGGAGGCCACATAGACCTTCTAAGCAGAATAGATGAGGACTAGAGAGACAAAACAAAGTTGCAAGAAATATGATGCCATTTATCATGGTTTGCAATGTTAGTAACAAATACCCAAACTAACCTGGATTATACAATAAGTAAAACTATTGTTTGTCACATACCAAAATTCATTCCTATAATGGGTTTCAATACTAGTTAACCTCATGTCTTAATGCTTTTTACTAAAATCTTATTATTTCTAGTTCATTCTATTTCACAGTAGTTTTTACTTTCCAATTATATCTAATATGGTGAATTAATACTTTCTGAAGCATCTCCAAGTAACATATTGTTAAAATTGTCTGCACATTCTAGTGGTTACGAATCAGGCTGCTAACTTCAAGGTCAGCAGTTCGTAACTACCAGCCATTCCGCAGGAGAAAGACTAGGCTTTCTGCTTCCGTAAAGATTTACAGCCTCGGAAACCCTGTGCAGGGTCACTATGAATCGGAATAGACTCCACGGTACTTAACAAAAACATGACATGATATTTTTGTACTTCCATTAGAACAATAAAAGCTTGCCTGTAAGGCAAAGTCAAGTCACTTCTCCAAATCCCTTTTGCTGTTATTCAGTTTTATCAGTTATACATATGTTGAAAAATTAACTGTGTTGCCAAACGTAGAATCTCTTGGAAACTGTAGAAGGAACAAAGGAAATATTCATTGAATTAATTTAGACATATTCTAACAATCTGGTATTTCCAGGTTTCATTGTAAAATGTTTCCTGACTGTTCAGTAATTGGGATTTATGATTGCTGTTGGCATAATAACAGGTATATCAACTTGTTGAACGAAAAACTGGCATAAGAACGTTTGTACATATTTACTAGCTCTGGTAGTGTAGTGGTTACAAATCGGGCTGCGAACCTTAAGGTCAGTGGTTCGAAACTACCAGCTGCTCCGCGGGAGAAAGATGAGGCTTTCTACTCCCTTAAAGATTTACACCCTCGGAAATCCTGTACAGGGTCGCTATGGGTCGGAACCGACTCGACGGCACTTAACAACAAACAACAATCAAAAATAACTGTCTCAACATATTCAACTGCTTGGATAAATATGGATCAAAGTTTGTCTTCATTAAGCTTTGCGCTATATTTATGAAAAAACAAAACATTAGCATTATCAAACTGATTTGACAATCCCATTTCTTAATTACTTAAACCAGTGCTGTCAAAGGAAACTATCAGAAAAAAAAAAAAAAAAAAAAGCTAATCTACCTACACTGCTCAATATTGTAGCTACAATCACACAGTGCTATTGAGCACTTGCCATGGCACCAGTGACACCCATGGAACAGAATAATTCACTTACTTTAATGAGCCGCAATGTCTAGTGGTTACCAGTTTGTACAATGCTGCCTTAGACTGAAGAGGAGATGTTTTGTCTGCATGCCAAGTAGGTTACACTCAAGAACCTCTAACTACAAATGTATTGCTACATAATGGTGGGTATAACAGTATTAATGCTCTTAAGAAAAACTAGTGGAGTTACATGAATGAGAACAGGATTTGAATATTATACTTTAATTATGAACCATATTTTCTGAACATAAAATAAACATAGTATCACAAAATCATATGTTATAATAGTACTATATAACCAGCACCAATAATTGAATCCACAATGCTTTCTACAAGTTATAAAATGCCATCTGCATCCTTTTTAGCAGTTCCCATTACTTAAGAGTATTTTATGCATTGTGCATTTCCTGATTTTGAATGACCAGTCATTCAAAATATAGTAAAGCATTACTTAACATTAACATCTGAAATAAGAAATCTGTCTATTTTATGTATTTAGGCAGATATTAAACTGTTTTAATTTATGCTAATTTAAATCTTTTGTTAAGGGATTCAGAAATATCAGCATATTTATTTTAGCATGCTACATTCTATTTCCTAGTAAAAAATTGTATCTGTTTACTAAAGGCTGATCACATGGCAGTTTTATTTAATTGTGTTTGATAGTAAGTAACTTTATTAAAGGAATCCTTGGATGGTATAAATAGTTTAGTGTTTGACTGCTACCAAGAAGTTCGGTGGTTCAAATTTATTCAGAGATGCCTTGGAAAAGACACTTGGAAACATGCTTTTGAAAGTTTACACCATTGAAAATCTTATA
>NW_006408765.1:462729-466006 GCF_000296735.1 Chrysochloris asiatica
CAACAACAACAAGAACTAACTCATTACAAATAACATCAACAACTACATTTATGATATATGATATCTTGTGACTTCTGCAAATAGCATTATTAACAAAAAAGAAAATATCAAAAATATTTTAAAATAAACAATGCCCAAATAAGCTTGTAAACTGAGAGGAAAGCCAGGCACATTCATGGAGGAATCTGTGTTTTTGCTGGATCAGGCATAAGGTAACACCATTTGGGTACTGTTTGCTCATGAGAACATATGTATCAATATCTAAATAATCCTTAGAAATGTATTTTTAACTCTATTATAGTTAACCATAGTTATTAACATGTTAGAATAATGTTGAAAATTAATGGGAACCTTTTCTTGTTGTTAGGTGCTTTTCAGTCATTTCTGTCACATGGTGGCTCTGTGTAGAAAATACTGTCCTATCTTGTACCATCCTCATAATCATTGCTCTATCTGAGCACATTTTTTAGCCAGTGCATCAATCCATCTTGATGCATTAATTCATGTTGTTCATAGATCCTCTACTTTACCAAGCATGATGTCTTTCTTCAGGGAATGATCTGTCCACCTGATGACATGTATAAAGTATGCTTCTAGGGAACATGGCGACTTCATAGGATAAGCACTAGATTGTGAATCACAAGATCTCCAGTTCTAACACGCCAGCCACTTCATGGGAGAATGATGAGGGGTTCTGATGCCACAAAGATTTTGAAACTCTCAGAAACTCTATACAGGGTTGCTATGAATCAGAACCAACTTGACAGCACTTGAACACAGCATCCATGCTCCTGAGGAGCATTCTTGCTGCACTTTTTCTAAGAAGAATTTGCTCATTTTAATCTCAGTCTGTTGTATATTCAATATTCTTCAACATCACCAAATTCAAAGGCCACAGCAATTCTTTTTGGTCTTTCTTATTCATTGTCCAGCTTTCACATGCATATTGTGGGTCAGGCACACCTTAATCCTCAAAGTGATTGCCTTCTTTTGTTAACATTGGAAGGAAGTCTTTTGTAACAGGTTAGTCCAATACAACACACCATTTGATTTTCTCATTGCTACTTCCATGGATGTTGATGTGGATCCAAGTTAAATAATTAGTTTGGCAGTATGTGAGAATATAACCATATTAAATTGTTATCCTTTTTTCATTTGATGCATTTTCAGAAACATAAGTTAAAATATTTTTAAAGATCATTGCTTCACTATAATTTAAGTGTTCAATTCATTACTGGATATCCTGGTATGGCGCTATAGGATAAGCACTGGAGTGCTAACCACAACAGCTGTTCAAACCCACCAAGTGCTACTAAGAAACCCTCTACAGGGCTGCATTGAACCATCATGGCACAATGGTTAGACGTTTGACTGCTACCCAAAAGGTTGATTTTTCAAATGTACCAGATCTGAGTCAAAGGCACATAACCATAACAACTAGGTCTTTCGGAAGTAGATCATCACAACTTTCTTTCTAGTAGCTTCTGTTAGTTTGTTCTAGTAGTGTTCAGTTAGGGATCATGCATTATCAGCTTGTTGTTCTTCACCTCTCTGTAACTACCCTATCTACATTTTGAACTGCATATGTTTCCTCTCCTTTCACTGCAAGGCTCTGATTCAGTTTTCTGTTTTTAAAAGTTCCTGGGATTATATTGGGCCCACTTGAACAATCTAAATAATCTACTTAAAGATTCCTCTTTAGTGACTTTAATCTTATCTGCAAAATCCTTTTGCAGTAATAACTAAACTAGTGTTTGATTAAATCAGGGATATGGAACATCTAGTCCTCCAGTTGTAGAAGGTCACCCCAACATCATTTGGTCTGATCCTAACAAGGCAACCAAATTGCAGTCATCATATTTGTTGTTATTGTTGTTTAGTGCCTTTGAGTTGATTCCAACCCTTAGCGACCCTGTGTAGGGTTTCTGAGGATCAGCTGGTGTGCTCGAACCATCAACCTTGTAGTTCAAATGGCTTTGCAGTCTGGCACATTAATCCTTAGTGCCACACCAGGACTCCACCATCATATTAGGGCTGACTTAATTAAATATTTGACCAAATACAACAGGTTAATTTTTAAATTGATAATCTTGTATGTTCCATGATTGATATTTGTTGTTGTTAAGTGCCATCGAGTCAGTTCAAACTCATAGCATCCCTATATAGGGTTTCCAAGGAGCAGCTGGTGAGCTTGACCCACCGATATTGCAATTCAAACCTACTTTGCAATCTAGTGCATTAACCCACAGCGCCACACCAGGACTCCATGAATTATGTTTTAAATATCCAAATGGCCCTTAGCAGAAGAAAGGTTTTCCACCCCTGGATTAAATAAGCAAGAATAGGAAGTATTGGAAAGTCACCTTTGTTTTCTAATCAAAGCTTGTAATATCCATTCCCACAGGAAACAGGGAGGAATTCTATGTAATTCTGGTTATTCTATATAAAAAAAAAAATGCTTATCATTGATTAGAGCTTATCACTGGGCATTTTTAAAGAAAAAATATCTAATAATGGCATTATAATAAAGGTTAACACTTTATAAACACTACAAGAATGTCATTATGTCATATCACAGAATACTTTATGTGAGTAGAAAAAAAAGTTATTTTATTCTTACTCAGAACCATTATAGTTTATTTGAGGCTATAGCTTATAATCTGTCTGCTACATTATTAATACATTTATAGCAGATTTCCAAAATTAATTTATAATCTTAGGGCCACTCTGGCAGTCTGCTATATTCTACAGGTGGAAAATGTGCATTCTGTTCTTTCTACGCAAAGACAAGTAACTTTATGTATACTTTGAAATACTTATGTTTTATTAAATCTAAACACACTGATATAGTATGGATGGTCTTCAACATGCATTCTACATATTGGCAGTTTAGAAGATGCCACCTGCCTGCTTTTCTCAAACCATATCTAATTGTTCATGCAAGGCAGAACTGATGTGTACTTTATGAAGAAATTTTACTAATTCTCTCAGATATTAATAAACAAATTCTAACAGGAAAAGAAAAGACACACTACAGTGAGGAGTTGTATAGATTCCCCTGAATCCAAAAAGCATATAGAATGAGCTATGTGAAAAAAGAAAGTATAAGAATCCATTTCATCATGTGCTCTGAGATAAAGAAAATTAATGTAATAAACCTTAACAAAAAAACAACACACATTTGGGCTCTGTTAATGTATATTACTTAATTAGACAGAAACAGAGAATAATTTTAAATACTAAAGATAGGCTTCTATGTTAATTTTGTTTTTATTAT
>NW_006408765.1:466176-467325 GCF_000296735.1 Chrysochloris asiatica
ATATATATATATACATACATACACACCATAAAACACTCTATAAGGGTGCTCTGCTCTACCACATGGACCTACTATGAATTAGAATTAACCTGACAGCACACAACTGCAAACAAATTTCAGATTATGAATAGGAAAGTGAGTTAAAAAGTACTGCTACAAAATCATAGAAACCTTTATTTTAAAAGAAACATCAGTGGAGCATGGCCAAACTCAGATCACTCTTCATTGCTGTTCAGAACTGTAAATGTAGAAGACATATAACTAAAACCAGCAGTTTATTAGTCATTTCAGGAACAGAGGAACCTAGCATCATCAAAAGGAACAAGGGATCCTAACCAGAAAAGTGGTGGCAAGAAATGGTGACAGAAGTGGCAGAGGTGATGGCATAGAGAAACAAAGCAGCCAATAAGCCCATGTACTAACAAAGGCAGTGTGCCTACAGGCAGAAGGCTGGCTTGCAAAATGTACCCTTGAAACAGTTAAATGGATATATATTTTCAATGTGGTATGTGGACATCCCACGACTCGTCTGTCAGTTTGTCGTACTGTGGTGGCTTGTGAGTTGCTGTGATTCTGAAAGGTATGCCAGCAGTATTTTAAATACCAGCAGGGTCACTCATAGTGGACAGGTTTCAGATGAGCTTTCAGATGAAGACAGACTAGGAAGAAAGAGTTTTGAATTACTTCCGACTATTTAGTCCCTGAAAACCTTATGAATAGCAGAGAAACACTGTCAGATACAGTGCTGGAAAATGTGCCCCGCAGGTTGGAAGGCACCCAAAATGTGACTGGGAAAGAAATGCCTCCTTAAAGCAGAGTTGACTGTGATGACACAAATATATATAGTAAAGCCCGTAGAAGAAAAGCCCGTGGGACCTACATTTGCTCATGGGGCACAACTCAAAATGAAGAGAAACAGCTGTAACACGTATTAAAAACTGGAATATGGAATGTATGAAGTATGAATCTGGGAAAATTGGAAATTGTCAAAAATGAAGTGGAACATATAAACATCGATATCTTAGGCATTAGTGAGCTGAAATAGACTGGAATTGGCTATTTTCAATCTGACAACCACATGGTTTACTATACCAGAAATGACAAATTGAAGAGGAATGGTGTTGCATTCATCGTCAGAAAGAACATATC
>NW_006408765.1:470100-471071 GCF_000296735.1 Chrysochloris asiatica
TCAAAATATGAAGCTATTGTTCCTTGAAATGTCCTCAATCTAGGCCTATCCACTTCTGAAGGCAATGTTTTCTTCTCTCTATCCTTTCCCTAAAGAATTGTTTGCTCTTTGATTTATCCCACATCAAAATGGCATTTTGGCTATCCTCAAGGGACTCAGATCATGTTTCTTTTAAATGTTATTTGAGCTTGGGAAACAAAACTAAGTCTGAGGGGCAAGGTTTCTCAAAGAAATTCTCATAGGACAGTCCTTCCTGCCCTTGAGGAATGTACAGGCACATTGCAGTGATGGAAAAAATCTCTCAGCACAAATATCCTACAAACGCTATTTTCAGTTTTCTTAAAACTTCTTCATAATAAGCCTCCCTGATTGTCCTCTGTCCTTTTAAAAATCTATCAAGGTTAAACTTTGAAACCATCTGGTAGCATAGTTGTTACAAAATGTTCTGCTAGCCCCAAGAACAGCAGTTCAAAACTACCAGTCATTCTGTGGGAGAAAAATAAGGCTTTCTGCTCCCATAAAGATTTGCAGCCTTGGAAACCCTATACAGGATGGCTATGAATCGGACTCCACAGCACAGAACAACCATCATAACCTTCCAAGGTTACCTCTCTGCTTTGAATTTTAACTGCCCAGCTGAATCCCTCAGAAACAACGGTTTTGATTGGGCGTCTGTTTTGTTTTTTTTAAAGGCAAGCTAGTAAAACGAAGTCAAGTGCATTACTGAGAAAATGTGTCTATAATCATCTACTGAAGGTAGAGACATGTTTAAACACATTTTGTTTGGAATAAACCAGTGCATGCATGAACTGGTATCCTAGGAGGGATGTTTTTTAACTCACTTTTGAATGTCATGCTAAAGGACTCTTAAGTTTCAACTAAAATATATTTTTATCCTTGTTATAATTTTCCTAATTTATTTGATTTTAAGAAGATCTATCATTAGTTCTTGTAGTATAGTGGTTACAAAT
>NW_006408765.1:473274-482345 GCF_000296735.1 Chrysochloris asiatica
AGTGACCCTGTATAGGGTTTCCGAGGAGCACCTGATGGGTTTGAACTGCTGACCTTGCAGTTAACAGTCCAGTGCTGTTCCACAATGCCACACTAGAAGTCTAAGTGATTAGGTGGGACCATGCAGATAAAATACACAGGTCTCTAAGGCTGGGATTATTTAGTTTTATCCTACAACTAGGTTTAAAAGGAGCCATCTTAGAAGCAAAGACAGATTTCAGGATCATCAAGAAGGAAGATTCATACCTAGTGAAACAGTGACTGCAGAGGTGATAGTAGAGACAAAGGCAAAGGAGACAGCAGCTTCGGGCTCTAGGCCTATGGACAGAGTAAAGCTAAGTGCCTACATGCAGGAAACTGGCTTGCAGAATGGGCCCTTTGGCCATTCACAGACAGGCTAAAAGAACTTTGTAGCACTGGCTCAAGCAGCGATGGAGGGACCACATGACTGAAAGGCTGAAGTCAAGAGTGACGCATGCCTACAGTGTGGCAGACAAGAAGCTTTCCTGACTGGAGAACTGTTGCATCCTGAGATGGTATTGATCCTGAATTGTATCCTGTTCAGTTCCCTAATAAACCCCATGATCGTGAGTATTGTTATAAGTTCAGTGTGGCTTTTGCAATGGATTATCAAACCCAAATGTGAAACAGAGAGTGCTGTAGGAGGAATGGTTGGTGTCAGAATAGAGTAAAGATGTTTGTGGGGTGGAAGCATGTATGGCCTCCATTTTATAGGAATCGGCCTTGGGCTGATTTTCAGTTTGCTTCTGTTTCCCCCTTGTGAAGCCAGGGGAAGTCAGACACAATTCCTTTTGGTTCTTGCATTCTCCCTTTCATCTCATCCCTGGTAGCTATCTAAGAATGTTTCTTTTAGCATGAAAATCTTTTCATGGGCTTTTACATTTCTGATCACATACAATATTTATTCTTTTGTGACTGACAATTTTCATTCAACAAAATATCCTCCTGGTTCATTCATATTATAAGGTGTTTTGCTGATTCATCATTATTGTTCACTGTTGCATAATATTCTTTTGTGTGTATGTACCAGTCTGTGTATTCATTCTTCCCCTAATAGGCATTTAGACTATCTCCATCTTTATGCTACTGTGAATTATGCTGTGATGAACTTAGGAGTGCATGTATCTACTTGTGTTCTGACTCTTATTCCTTGTATATATCTACCAAGTAGAGGGATTGCTGGGTAATACAATATTTCTATTTCCAAATTTCAGAGAAAGTTCCATACTGTTGTCATGTTTGAACCATTTTACAGTCCCACCAGCAATGTAAGAGGGTACTAGTTTCTCCACACCCTCACCATCATTTGTTGTTTTCTACTTTTTAATTTTTGTTATTAATGCTGGGGTAAGATAACATCTCATTTTTATTTGGATTTGCATTTCTCTAATGGCTAATGAAGAATCCCGTTGTATTATGATGGTTTAATGCACTGGATTGCAGAGTCCGTTTGAATTGCAAGGTTGGCAGTTTAAGTTCACCAGCCATGCTTCAGAAACCCTATACAGGATCACTATGGGCCAGAACTGACTCAACAGCACTAAGCAACAAATGGCTGATGAGGAATCCTGGTGTGTATCTGTAGGATAGAGCACTGGAGCAAAAAGTCAGTTTGAATGACAAGGTCAGTGGTTCAAACTCACCAGCCTATACAGGAAATCCTATACAGGATCACTATGAGTTGGAACAGACTCTATGGCACTTAATAACTACAACAGTGACTAATGATCTTGAACATTTCTTCATATGTTTTGTTTCCTACTAGTGGATGATCACAGTTTTGTTGCTTGCTTGTAAAATAGTGAGTCAACGGATGCTGTTGTTATTGTTAGATGCCATCATGTGGGTTCAGACTCAAAGTGAACCTATGTATAACAGAACCAAACACTGAACAGTCCTGCACCACACTCAGAATGTGTAATACAATGTTACAGCCACCATGTCAATCATCACATCAAGGAACTTCCATGTTTTTGAAGATTCTCCACTTAACCAGTCATGATGTCTTTCTCCAAGGACTGGTTCTTCCAGATGACATGTCCAAAGTATATGAGATGAAGTTTCACCACCCTCTTTCTAAGGTGTATTCTATCTGTACTTATATCAAGACAGATTTGTTCATTCTCTGGTCATTACATGGCATATTTAATATTTTTGCCAACACCATAATTCACATGCATCAGTTCTTTTGTCTTCATTATTCATTGTCCAGATGGAACATGCATATAAGACTGTTGAAAATAACATGTTTGGTGTCACATGCACATTACACCTAAGAGTGACACATTTCTTTTTTTCATATTTAAAAAGGTGTTTTGTGGAAGTTTAGCCAAATGCAGTAAGTTATTTGATTTCTTGACTGTTGCTTATGTTGGTGTTAATTATGGGTCCAAGTAAACTGAAATCCTTGACAACTTTGATGCTTTCTTCACTTATAATGATGTAGTTTATGCAGTTTTGAGAATCGTTGCTTTCTTTATGTAAAATTGTATACATACTGAAAGCTTTAGTCTTTGATATTCTACAGTAAGTGTTTCAAGTCGTCTCCATTTTGATCAACTTAGGTTGTGTCATCTGTGTATCACAAGTAGTAAACAATTTTTTTCTCCAATCCTGTTGCCACATTCTTTCTCATAAAATCTACCTTCTTGGGTTATTTGCTCAGCATATGAATAAATATGGCAAAAATGTTATCTTGACACTCCTTTTTTTTTCTAATTTTAAGCCATACAATATACCTTTGTTCTATTTGAATGACAACCTGTTTTATGTACAGGTGTCTCATGAGCCCAATTTAATGAAGAATTCTCATTCTTTTCAATGTTAATATTTGGAAAATTAAGTTTGTGTTTGATTACTTGCAATCTATAGTAGTCTTTATAGTGTTTGTTACATTAAAACCCCAACTACAAAGAAGTCGTTGACAGAGGACTTTGTTGTGATCCATACAGTATAATACCTTTGTGGCGGTTGTCATCAGTTCAGTTCTGACTCATAGTGACCTTGGATAGTTTCTGATGAGTGGATGGTAGGTTTTAACTGTTGATCATGTGATTGGCATCACAGTGCTTATCCTACACACCAGGATTCCACACCACTACTTTGTCCATTAAAATTTCACTTCTAGAAATATGTGATGTGTTTAATTTTGAACTTAGTGTGTTATGAAGTAACCCATACATGATGTGTGGCTAAGATCTAATTGTGGTACAATATAATTTAGAAACTGAAAATCACTATAACTGTTTCTTAGAGTATATTTGCTTTGTTTTGTGTGAAATAGGGTGCCAAATTGTACAGTGGACATAATAACAAACTGTAACAATGTTCAATTTTGTTAATTTATTCAATCACTCTTACCTTTTCTTTTTTTTTTTAATAAAATGAACTTTGTGTCTGAATATACCAGTGCCTGAACTGAAGCTATTTACTTTACTGTTTCAATTATCCTGGTAAGTCATGTACAATCTCTTAGCATCATTTTCCTTATCTGAGAAATAGGACTATAGCAAGCATCTTGGAGTACTGGATATTGCACTGTACCGCAAGGTTGATTTGAACCACAAGGTCAGCAGTTTAAATCTACCAGCTGCTCCTGTGAAATCCTATACAAGGTCATTATGAGTTAGAACCAACTTGACAACACTTATCAACAACAACACGCATGTGTTTTTAACATATTACAAATATGCAGATCACTAATATTTATGTATTATTTTTAATACTGTGTGTTCTTGGTTTCAATCTGACTTGATTTATGATTATGCCAAGCAATGTGTCATGGAAAGGTTTGCTATGAGTTGGAATCCAGGTGATGACAGTAAGTTTTTATTTATTTTGGTTTGATGATTTCTTGGTCTGATGACAGATACCCATTCTAAAAGCCATGTGACCATTTATATGGCCATGATAGTGTGCCTTCTCAGATCCTAATCCTTATGCTGGGAAATGTCTAATCACCTGGATTGGCTACCTCTATGTTCCATTTTAGAGCCTTAGCTGAGTCATTCTTCATTCATCTCAGCCTGCTTGGCATTCATATGATTAAAGTAGTTGTTTTGGAAGTGGATATACAAGTTCCAGTGGTTTCACCCCCTACCCTCTGCCAATCAAACCTTCCTCACTGAGATTCTAAATATGTTACGATCAAGAAGAGTTTTGCTCATGAGTGACTGATTGGACCATCTGAGATTGCTTAGCAATTAAGACACTATAGGATATGCTCAGATATTTTGAGTTTGCTGTTTCAGTAGACATATAACACTTGCTAGCATCCTGAAAGAAATGAAGAAACACATCTAGCATTGGATTGCAGAATTCAAAGATTCTATGGGTAATATAGCCATATGAACTGCAAGGTCAGCAGTTTAAGATCACCAGCCACTCCTCGGAAACCCTATACAGGGTCACTATGGGTCTGACTTTACGGCACTTAACAACAACAATGGGTAACAACAGAGTCCTGGCATGGTGCTGTGGGTAAAAGTTGGTTTGAACTGCAAGGTCGGTAGTTCAAATTCACCAGCTGCTCCTCAGAAACCCTATACAGAGTTGCTGTGGGTTGGAATCAACTCAATGGCACTTAACAGCAACAGCAAGCATCCATTGATCATTAACACAATTGTTAGGAACTAAATACTATAAAAACCAGAGAATCAAACAGTATGTAATGGGTTATATAATAGTCGTGAACCACATTTATCTTTTTATTCTGAGTATCACTCAATATGCTACCCTGAGACAAAACAGAAAACCAGAACTTAACTCTGGTATTGAAAGCATGCCAATGCATTCACAATGCAAGTCATAGAACTAATGCTCAGGAACAAATTACATTGAAGGCAAGGATGGAAAGTATTCCAACAGAAAACTGAGATGCATATTATTCAAGTGTGCAAAACAACTTCTTCAGGAGGATTTTGTAAGAGATGAATACTAAATTGGCCAAACTACAACAGGCAAATCATATGTTAGATTAGAAGTCGACAATTTAGTTTCATGAGTCATTGGCTTGGAAAACTGTCTTAAAGGTATTAAGAAAGGAAAGGAAAAAGAAGCAAAAGCACAATAGAAAATAGAATATCTATCATAAGCTCTGTCAGCAAGGGTGGGAAAAAAAGCATGATATATGTAATCATAGAAACAGAGAATTTAATTTATCAGGAAAAATTTTTCATACCTGGCAATTTTTGACATAAAAAAAGAGTGGTGACAATATTTTCCCTACAAGTTAAGGACCCAGCATTTGTGAAAAATAACTCTGATCAGACATTAAAGATTAAACAATTTTATGTGATTAGCCTAATATTTTAAAGTAGTTATAACTTTCTTAAGTAAAGTTGTTTATCAGTTTAACATCAACTATTAAATATGAAAGCAAAAAAGATAAGTGTTGTATTTATAGTGGTTAAATTTGGTAATAAGAAAACAAAAATATGAACAAAAGCAAGTTACTCTAATGCATTTTGACTTAAATTTAAAAAACATGTTAAAATTAGTTTCCCAAATATTCTATTTTAGTACTAGCATATTGCTAATGTAGAACAAATGCAAAAAATGGTTTATATATGTCCGTTTCAATCAAGAAAGTTCTAGGGCTTTTCAAATTATTTATAGATACATGAAAAATTAGGGGAAAAAAATAAAAACAAATTTAGTTGCTTAGTTTTGTGACAAGAGAAAATTCTTGAACTGTAAATTCAAAGTAAGCACATAAAATATAGATCATTGAGTCAACATATTATAATACAACAGCAAATTCTGATGCAAATACAGAACTTTTCAATGAGGTGTTTTGTTTTTAAGATTTCAGCACTGGACTGCAAACAACAGGGTCAGCAGTTCAAACCCACCAGCTACTCTTTAGAAACTTTATACCGGGTCTCCTATGAGTCAGAACCAACTCAACAGCACTTAACAACATCACAATGATGAAGAAAATTGAAAATACCATGGCCTTTCAGAAGAGCAGACACATCTATCTTTCTTGGTAGAAGTACACCCAGAGTGCTTCTCAGAAGTGAGGATGGTGAGACTTCATCTCCCATATTTGAGCATGTTGTCAGGATAGACCACTTCCTGGAGAAGGACATCATACTTGGTAAAGTGAAGGGTCAGCAAAAAAGAGGAAATATCCCATTGAGGCCAATAGGCACAGGGCTCAAATATAACAACAGTTATGAGGATGGCTCAGGACAAGGCAGTATTTTGTTCTGTTGTATATAAGATCTATATGAGTCAGAACTGACACAATGACACCTGAAAACAATGAAGACAAAAGACACGAAAGATAATATCAGTATTACATCTGTGTGTGTCTGTGTAAATGAGTGTGAAGGAGACCAAATGTAACTATGTAAAGAAAGATCATAATTCCACTGAAAACATAAGTGATTCAAAATGACTAAACATAAATTTATACCTCATTTATTTGTTTGAATGTAAATATATCATGAGGAGACATTCGGTTGGTGGCAGCACAGCAGAGTCAGGTAGAACACGCTCTGTGGCAGAGGGGCTGAAAACCCAGAGAGGTGGCTTTCACAAAACTGCGCCAGAGCTCTGGATCTAGGATAAGGGTCAGAACATCAGTTTTGCACAACCGCCAGTGGAAAAATCATGGTATAAAGGAAAACATTGCATTTTAGAAATTGGCACAGGACTCCCTCTGTGGCCATACCACCCAGGTGGAAGTCAGAGGGTGGGACTACAGACAGACCAGCGCAGGAAACCTGTGCTAAAAGCAGCGAAGTGACATTTGCAAAAGGAGGTGTAGAGTGATTCTACACATTTTTTTCCCTCCTCTTCCCTGTCATGCCTTCTTTGCCCAGCCCAGATGCCTTCAGGCAGGTGGGTGTGCACCCCCAAAAAAAGTCCAGCATTAAAACCACAGCTCTCCCATGGCACACAGAGAAAGAGCCCCATCAGTCCAAGGGCAAATCCTTTGGCTACTGCTTTTGACTTCTCTCTGTGTGTCCCAGGCCTAAACTTAACTTGTGTGGGACAATTAAGCCCTGCCTACCCAGAAAGAAAAAAAGCAGGCTTGGCCTGACAGACAAACCATATGAACAATCTGTAAAACCCCAACATAAAAAGACACAACTTTTTCAAGAATTACGCTGTGCACATACAGATAATTAACTAACCTTCAGAGAAAAAGTAGTAAACAATCTTTCTCCTACTAACTTCTCTGTATCTATCTGTGCACCTCTACAGTGGTGACTAGGGGAGGAGCCTGAGCAAGTGGACACCCCAACCCACTACTGGAGGCTTCTACAGCATACACACTCTATTTTATTTTTGTTTCAAAGAGGAGGTTGTTGTCTTTGCTTCCACTTTGGGGCCTTTTGATTACACATTTTTCCTGGAAGTGGGAGCTTTTTCTCTATACATTACCAAAGAAGAGACATCATTCGTGGCCATATAGATAAGTTACAGGAATACCCCATAATATTTCACCATTGAGACAAGAGCCAATAACAGCTGCTAAACATTACATAAGAAAAGGGAAGGCTATTTCCTGATCATATCCACTAGGAGACACTAGTAAGCTTAATAACACAATAACAAACATCCATTTAAGCATTAAAATACCCACATAACTACAGTAAATGAAAAACAGAAGATCTCAGACACAATAAACGATCTCAAAACATGTCTAAAAACAGAAATGAGTAACTGAGATAAATGAGTTGGAGAAGGACAAAGGCTTTCTAAAAGAGGAAGAGCAGGTTTTGGGTTTGCCTGAGAAGGAATTCAGAAGAATGATACGGAAACAAATTCAAATGCTCCAAAAAGGGGTGGAGGAAAACAAGGAAGAAGTCAGGAAAGTGCTACAAGAGCAAGCAAACAAGATTGATACAGCAATGGAAACAATTCAAATGATTAATAATAATATATCAGAATAATATCAGAATAAAAGATCAGAAATGGACAATACACTGAAAGGGGAAAGGAGCAGAATCAAAGAGATGGAAGCATGAACTAGCAAGCTGGAAGACAAATCTCTCAATACTGCTTAGATAGAAGAACAAGCTGAAAAAAGGATAAAAACTGAAAAGAGTCTAAGATTCATGCTGGATAACATAAAGATGAACAACTTACGAATTATTGGCATTGTGGAACAGGAAGAATCAGAAGAGTCCACAGAGGAGATAGTTGAAGAGCTTCTGGAAGAAAATTTCCCTAAAATCTTGAAAGTTTAGAAGTTGTACATTCAAGAAGCTGAACATACCCTAGGAAAGATAGACCCCAAAAGAAATTCACCAAATCATATAATAATTAAGCTCTCCAAAATCAAAGACAAGGAGAGAATACTAAAAGCAGCCAGGGAGAAGAGAAGTGTCACTTATAAATGCAAGCAAATCAGATTAAGCTCTGACTACTCAGAACAAAGCATTCAGGCAAGAAGCAATGGGGGGACATATACAAAACCATAAAAGAAAAAAGCTGCCAACCAAGGATCATATATCCAGAAAAACTATCAATCAAATACGATGGTGCAGTCAAAATATTCCAGGTTAAACAGAATCTAACAGATTTTATCAAAACCAATCTAGCACTTCAAAACTGCCTAAAGGGAGTTCTTTGTACTAATAACAGATAATAACCAGAAATTGATAGGCATGGCAACAACACCTGCAACTCAATCAACAGATAGCAGAGTCCAGAACAGAACAAAGCTACAACAACGAATTCAAAGGAGCTGGGAGGTCAACTGAAGATCAAAATTATATCAATGTCAAAGAAGGAATAAAGGTAACAACAGAGATCCAGGTGGTGAGGAGGTCAGGTAGATTACAGGATACAATAGATACTCTTAAATGGAAAGAAAAGTTAATAGACTATAAAGTAACCCCAAAGACAGTTAATACATCACAACTTACCATGAAAATGAACTTTAAGCAGAACAAGCAAACATGAAAAAAAAAAAAAAAACCTGACAAGAAATAGCACGAAAAATACAAACTCAGCACAAAAATGCATGAAGAACATAGGAACAAACAGCACTACAAAAATTAACATAATTGCAACAGTTAATTCATACCTATC